>NC_137230.1:27527532-27839736 GCF_949987685.1 Ammodytes marinus | reverse complement strand
CTCTCTCTCTCTCCTCTCTCTCTCTCTCTCTCTCTCTCTCTCTCTCTCTCTCTCTCTCTCTCTCTCTCTCTCTCTCTCTCTCTCTCTCTCTCTCTCTCTCTCTCTCTCTCTCTCTCTCTCTCTACTCATAGCTCCAAAGAAAAACCTGCTGTTCTAGTTAGGCTTACCTGGGAATCTTATCTACTGTCTTATCAGGACCTTCAAATATCTCTTTATCATTCATCCAAGCGAATCCATCATCTTGTTCAGTGAATTGGAAACAGAAACTAAGATGTAAAAGTACATATATGTACTGAGGGGCTGATTAGCTGATGGGGAGCAGGTGAGTATGGGCAGGCCAGGTGAATGTAATTAGCAGCAAGTGCAGAGCAGGAGGGAGTGGCAGGGTCTGAAATGACATGAGCGTTAAACCAGGAAACAGACATAAGAAAAAACTAAATACTGGCTGAAGTCCTGACAGAAGGTTCAAAGTGCAATCTCTCCTGTATGAGTAAGTCATTTCTACATGGCTTTTGCACACACACCAGGTTGTAAATACTGTGATAAAGGAACGACAGCTCAGCCAAGAGGAACCCGAAGCCTCGGGTGGGGTTTCAGCTTTTCATTGGCTTTCTAGGCAAAACAACACTTGCAACCTAGGGTTGAACAAACAAAGGTGTGGCCTCTCGGCAGGTAAAAGAGAGCACAGTACCATGGTTACCATATTGATCTGGGAACACACTCGACCACGATGATGATACAGTATGTTACAGAGATGGGGACGAACAAGGAGAAATGTCTGGATAAATTACCTTTAATGTTCTTTGCTGCTCAGACTGACTCCAAGCTCTTTCATGATTTTTAAGGCAAGCAACGTCCTATAACTTTATCTCTGGAACCATATCTTGGACAAGTGTGTATTAACACGCTAAGTAGCTTTTCCAAGACAGAACAAAGGTATGTGACCTTCTTTTATTTAATTTGTCATGTAGATTATTTATTTCTGTCTAACCAGGAAGCAGTGAAGAGGGAGTATCATAGTTGAAACAAAATGTGTTAACAGTTTACAAAGTGTGCTGGTGAAGGTCATGTTGACCTGTGTTTGATGAAGCACTGATAAGAGATGTACTTTCCTTCTTATCCCTCCCCTGGGCCATATAGAATGCTGGATAGTGAGAAAGGATACGATAGCAGGAGATGGTGTTGTTTTTCGCGGCGCCACTGCCAGTTCTTCATTCTGGTGACGGCTGTGGTAGGATTTGTCTATGTCATCAATGTCTGGGAAATGTCCCCTCAGATGTGGGTGCAAAATAAGGCAAAACAATGGGGGATTGTGGCGCTTGTCAGCACAACTTATTCCAACACATCTGAACTGACCACTGCTGCTGATGCTGCTGGGTTCACTATCGAGTCCACCACTCCACTTGAGGCTGTTAATGCTTCAGTGGAGGCTCAGCAGAACACCCCAAAATACCCTTTGCCCGCCACACCAGTTCCTTATGTATCTCCTGGACCGTACGTAGTGGAATACCCCTATGGGTACCATTTCATTATAGATGAACCAAAGAAATGTGAACAGGTGAAACCTTTCGTGGTTCTGATGGTTCCTGTAGCGCCGCACAACAGGAAACACCGGGACATCATCCGAAGCACCTGGGGAGCAGAGAGACTTGTGCTGGAGAAAGTGGTGATGCTTTTCTTCCTGCTGGGGCGGCGCACCGGAGAGGGAACGGAGCAGCTCCAGGAGCAGCTGCTGCAGGAGAGCCAACAGCACCAGGACCTGCTGCAGAGTGACTTCCTCGACTGCTACAAGAACCTCACCATCAAGACCATGGTGATGATGGAATGGCTGGACTCCCGCTGCACCAATGCCTCCTACGCCATGAAGATTGATTCAGACATGTTTCTAAATGTGCCCAATCTCATCCGCATGTTGTTACAAGCTCCAAAGGCAAACTACTTGACTGGACTTGTGGTGGGAGGAGCCTTTGTCCGAAGGGACCGACCATCTAAGTGGTATGTTCCTTGGGATATTTACTCGAAAACGTTCTACCCACGTTACGCTTTGGGTCTGGGCTACGTTTTGAGTCTAGATCTCCCTAAAAAGCTTGTGGAGGCCTCCAGACACATTAAAGCTATTTACATTGAAGATGTGTTTTTGGGGATGTGTATGGAGCACTTGGGGATCCCTCTCACCGACCCACCCAGTTGGGGGTATTTTAATGTGAGTCCGGTCCGGTACAATCGTTGTGCTTTCTCCAGGCTTATAGCCACCACCACCAATGAAGATGCTGATCTCATTTCGCTTTGGAAAGACTTTAAAAACCCGGGGACATACTGCTGATCTGTAAAACAAGATATGACAGCTAAAGAAGGAATTAGGGTCATATATTGATAACCTGGACTGTTATCGTTTCCTGTCACCAAATTCATCGAACTCTTAGCTAATCAAGTAAATTCATATTGCTGCTATTGCTTTTTAATGGTTGCATTCATGGATGAAACCTTCATGACTCTTGCATTACTTGTTTGCATTATTTCTGTACCCTTACTCATGAAGTGCTAATTATAAATTTCTGCAAAAATATTCACTTACAAGTACTGGTGACCCCTCAATCATGGCAGCAAAATAGTTTGTTAAAAACCTCTACCGGCTACCTCCAAATGGAAATGATCTGACAAGGATTTTACCCACATGAAGATAATTCTATGATCTATCTAATGATTTGTCATTGAAGGCCCCGTCTAGCACACAGTGTTTCTAAATTGTATTCAGCATTTGTATAATGTGTGAACAAATCATAATATCACTTATTAATACTTTGTAATGTTTGATTTTGCAGAGGCAGTGGTTAACACAACCAGCACTTATGACTTAAAAAATCAATTCATTGTGTGCATCAAATGGATCAATGTGGTTCATTGTATGCAGAATGTGTGAAATTTGTGATCCCATTTTCTTTCACACTTTTATAAAATTTTCAGATGAAACATAAGTGAAGATTTCCCGGTAAAATGCTGTTGGGTGGATTCACGTCTTTATGCAGGTGTTGTGCCGAATTCCCACTCCCCCGCAGGATCCCACTCCCCTACGTATTGCTACTTGTAGTTTGGGGGGGGGGGGGATTTCGGCAGGTATGAAAAACAGTGTTGCCAAAATCCTACTCCCCTTCTAACTTTTACATTCATGCAACTAGTATCAAAAGCTTTTTATGGCACACTCTACAGGGCATGAGGAGCCAATTCACATATTACCCTCATTTCGATAATAGGACAGTGTAGCACAAGTCAAGTCAAGTCAAGTTTATTTATAAAGCACATTTAAAACGACAGCAGCCGACCAAAGTGCTGTACAGGCAGAATAAGATAAAAAAAACATAGGCAAGACAGAGACAAAATCACACCGGGGGAAAAAAGAAAAACACGCATAAAATCATTAAAAACTAAATTTAAAAATGAAATAGAAATATCAATAAGAAAAGTCAGAAAATATGCCATAATCAAGGGGGGAATGCCAAGGAGAAGAGGTGTGTTTTCAGTGACGATTTGAAAATGTCAACAGACTGTAATGATTTAATGTGGATGGGGAGGTTGTTCCAAAGTCTGGGGGCAGCTGCGGCAAAGGCCCTATCACCTCGGGTCTTAAGTCTGGTTTTCGGAACCTTGAGCAGCAGTTGGTCGGAGGAACGTAGGGATCTGGAAGGGGTATGCAGCTGTAGGAGCTCACTGAGGTAAGGGGGGGCCAGGCCATTCAGGGCTTTAAAGACAATTAAGAGAAGTTTAAAATCGATTCTGAAGCTGACAGGCAGCCAGTGAAGTGAGGCTAAAACGGGTGTGATGTGGTCGTGTTTTTTCTTGCCGGAGAGAAGACGAGCGGCTGAATTCTGTACTAGTTGGAGACGACTGAGGGAGGAGTGATCCAGGCCGAAATATAAGGAGTTACAGTAATCTAATTTGGATGTGATGAAGGCATGTGTAGCTGTTTCTAGATCAGATTTAAAAAGATATGGTTTGATTTTGGCCAGGAGGCGGAGCTGGAAAAAGCTGGCTTTGACAACAGTGCTGATCTGTTTATCCAGTTTAAAATTCTGGTCGAAGATAAAACCTAAATTCCTACCATGAGTATGAATATTAGGACCCAAGGGGCTGAGGATGTTGGCTGTGCAGGCTGTGGATGAGGTGGATGAACATCGACATCAACATCGTTTTTCAAGTGCAGCTCCAAAGTACGTCTATTTTCGTGAGACAATCATTCGGACTTTACGAGTAGCACGACATACAAATCGTATATGCTCTCAAGTGCAGCACAACATAACTTGTATTTTGATGAACCATGAATTAAATAGCCTACTAACAGTTTCCTCAAAGCCTAAGAATCGCCTCGGAGGGGAGTGGGAATTCGGCACAACACCGGCTACATTGTTAACCCTTGTATTTCCTACTGTTGTCATGCAGAGACACCAAGTGCTCATTTTCTGCACTGCAGCCGAATTACGTGACACAACTGGATTCATGAACACAACACAGTGTCCATGTTGTACCGTGATGATGATGAAGAACAGTATTGTGTGTATATACCTTTACCTAAATCAAGTGTCTATTTGTCACTAAAAGCTAATGGTGGAATATGCTTGTGTATTTGCTGATGTCTTGCCCATAGGTTAAATACGCTTTTTCAAAGGTACATACTGAAGATCTTTTCCTCTTGCCATCTTGATACAAATCAGACTCAGCTAGTCCTGCTGAAAATTTTTACTCATTATCGTGTCCGTCGTTTTTTGCTTTTATTTAAAGATATAGCCTATTTTTTAGCATTTTTCCTTATTTAATGACAGTGAGGAGAGACAGATATTAGATGGGATAGAGAGGGGAAAGACATGCATAAACGACCCAAGCCGGATTTAAACCCGGGTCTGCTGCCACGAGGACCGAGCCTAATAAAATACAAAACAAAATACTCAAATAAACGCTTTTATTTCAGACAAATAGCAGCAAACAAAAAAATACATGAATAAAAAAGTGCAAATGAAAAATGACATGGACAAAGGTGAACTTGTTTCAGACGAGAGGAGCAGCAGCACAGGAGTCATGACAGTCAGCAGTGAAGGGGCACATCATTACATATCTCAGAGGTTTGTGGCTTTAACTCTCCTCAATTCATTTAATAAAAACGAAAAAAAAAATCAACAGTACGTCATTATACGTCCGACAGTGCAAAGCAATCCAACACTTGATCTTAAAATAGTGGATTAACTAGTCACATTGAAAAAAAATAAAGAGGTGTCTTATACCCTTTATCCAGGAGGGGTCAACATTCACAGTTTGCCAAATGAGTTTTAAAACAAACACAACTTTATCCACTGGCCCCTTCACTTTGATCAAATACATTACCATTGATCTCGATCGAAAAAAAATACTGTATCAATAAATAAACATATTTTTTAATAATAGAAAAGGGATATTGACCAAACAAAACCAATGTATTAATCCAGACATTATACCTAATAAGGCTTACTTCATAAAACACACAAGCTCCAATACTTAGAGGAGTTTGATATTACAGTATTTTAACACATTTTCAAAGTGTGGTTTATAGATTGTTTTAACCTCTGTGTAACTTGAACCTTATGTGCATGTAACTACTACTGTCTTAGTTATGTACTCTTTTCTGCCACTCAGTTAAAGGAGAAGTAAGTGATATTTTTGATAATATAAGTGTTAATTCACTCTATAGTCATACAGCAATCACTTAAACAGTATGCACAGTTCATAACAAAGGTATCCCAGTCATTCAGCTTTGCAGTGAGTTCCAGTTAAAATTGAGAGTATCCCGCTTGTTTTATCCAATTCGAAGAGCGCTATGAAGAGGCGGCTCTCTGTGCCCGTGAAGAATGACTCGCTGCTCTCCACTATCTGATGAAGACGGATGTTCATATGGTGGTGACGTAGGAATGAGGGAGGGGACTGCTAACTGCAGTAACTGACAGGAAGTTAGCTAAAAGGACCATATCATTTACTTCTCCTTTAAATATGAAGCCACAGCCACAATAACTCAGGAATTGAACCTATAATATTGAGTTACTTCCACTTCTACACATTTAGCATCTAAATACTCCTCGAATTTGTCAGTTGATCCTTTGGAATGGCACAACCCCTAGGATGGGAATCACTACAGAAAAAATGCATCAGTAGGCCTACTTTTATTTTTGATATCTAAAGTGCATTTTGCTGATTATACTTCTGTATTTTTCCCTAAGTACAAACCTAAAAGCAGACAATTTACTTGTAATGTAGTACTCTTAAATTGTCGTATTTGTATCATCACTTAAATACATTATCTTCAGGACGAGCCATGCCACATGTTTCCCCCTGTTTCTAGTCATTGTTCTAAGCTAAGCTAACAGTCTGCTGGCTGCAGCTTCATATTTAGTGTACAGGCATGACAGTAGTGTCGATTTTCTCATCCGGCTCTCAAAAGAGAGCGATTAAGCACATTTCCCAAAGACTGTAGCTATTTCTTTAGCTGTCACTTCTACTGTAGCTGCCAATTGCATTTATGATACTCTGCTTTAACCATATTTCACATTGAATCTTAAAAACATCTTTAAAAATTATATATCTATAATATACAGTATATGAACTGTATATAGGTGATTGGTTTGCCTTTTATTGCTGCTTATTGTGTAAGGTTAGAGTAGAACAGCAGAGCATGGTGAGGAAAAATTAGATAGCTTAAGTAGTGCTGATTGGATTTCTGTGTTTCAACAGGATTTGTTAACATTTTGCAGGCTGAATGATTAAGTTATAGAGGATAATTTAACCTGCCGTCAATTTAATCAAAGTTGCAGCCCTGCTTGTATGGAAGATTAAGTTACCCATTACATTGACTTTTGTTATTTATCCTTTGTTTGAGTGCATTTATAGCTTGTGTAGTGAAGTTAAGTAAAACCATGTTCGCCATCTTTGTTTAGTGTGCTTGCATGTAAGAATTTGCTAATCAGCAGCGAACACTAAGTATAGCTGATGAGAATGTGGTTTGTTTGCTATGCAGGTACTTTAGTCATTAATCAAAATATTGACCATGGTAATATTTTGACCTGATGATGGCGCCAAAGGGGATTGAAATCGTCACCAAAGTTATTACAGGCAAGTATGAAAGTATGATAACAATAACTGCTTTGATCAATCAGTGTAGTTGGGCACAACACAGGTGCAGGCCACAGAGACTGTGATGAAATCCTTTTTTACCATGTATGTGTCTGGGTCCAGTGTGCACCGAGTCTTCTTCAGAACCATAAGCGGAGCAAACACAGGCACAGAGTTGTAGCTCAGATTTTCAAGCTGGTTGATGATGCAGCCCTGACATAGGCACTCAGCAAAGGCAATCTCATGAGGGAACCTGTCATTGTCTCGGTTTATGCTGAAAGCATACAACAGACATCAATCAATAAAGGGACTAATCGCAATTAATATGACATCTGGATTATTCAATGTAATGTTTTTCTGTTTGTAATTGTGACGTGAAGTTTTTCTTAAAGCTGAATAATGGGATTCTTACATTTACAATTTTTACAGTATACTTCTGTGAGACCTGCACCATTAAATAATGAACACATTAATGCATCGATAGATATAATACAATCATATTATATTAGTTATCAGTATTGGTACTTCTACTTTAGGTGTCGTATATTCTGATCCTAATACGGTTTTCTCTTACTTCAGTGACATTTTGAATGTGTAACTTTTTATTGTAGCCTCACATAGACAGCAGTAGCCTATGACTGCTCCAAAGACATTTTCCTGCTGTGATGATGACACAGTATTGCTACACTAACTTAGTACAATGTAGCCTAATACTTGCCTATTCATAATAATAGCCTACTACATTTTTATTTATAGGTGCTTTTCAAACTCATTGGCACCTTTTACAGGGATTTTTTTGTTTAAATGAACATAAATAACAATGACCCTTTAGTTTATCCTACTTCCTTTTGTAAACATTCTTACTTCCTCAACTACTGTTATGATAGACAGCATTTTGTTTCCGTTCCGCCATGTGGAAAAAAGAAGTGACTTAAGACTTGTGGATTAACTTGAATTAATTAGGCCTATTGATTAAAGCACCACATCTCATGTCCTTTTGGACAATTTTTAATTTTTTAAATGATTTTATAATATAACATACTGTAGACTAGGCCTATTTTATATTCTTATGACAAGTTGGTTGGTTGTTGTAATTTTATTTTATTTCAATGAAGACTCCTTTGAATAACTTGTTAAATGTTCATTGTTAAGTGATATGGAGTAGGCATATGTTTTGTCATTGAAAACTTAGAAAAAAAATTTGCTTGAGCATTTTTGTCCCTTTCCGTAACCCACCTGTACGTCCACGGGGCCAGGCTGCGGTTGTTCAGGTCTCCGCGCATTTGTACGGCCGCCTGCGCGCAAGTCCGCGTGTCCCTCGGCTGCTGCAGCAGCTCTATAGGAACAGTTAACCTGTTCCAGTAGATCCTCCGAAACCGGCTGGCACGTTTATCCATCTCGCTCTGGCTGATGCATCCGGGTCTCCGAGAAGAAGAAGCATCATGCTGCTCACTGAGTATCAATAGAGAGCCCAGGGAGATCTATAAACAATGTAAAACATTTAAACTCAAGTGTGAAACATTTTATTTTGAATGAAAGTGCACTCCCTTTCGGTTCACATTGAGAGTTACCATTTTCAGAGATGCCCATGCCATCTTGACCCCGGAGAATTTTGACTGTGATCGTCTCATCCATTGGACTTGTTATATTGGCTTATCTAGGCTATATATAGGCTATATGATGCCCGTACATAGATGGAAACTCCAAAGTAATAGCCTTGCCAATTTCCTTTTAGTAAATCAAAGGAGAAACCTCAGCATCTAACTGACCCCGCCCCTCTGCTCTGAGTGGCGTGTGCTGTGATGTAATGAAGTAGGCTTGCATTTCTTAGAGTACTAAACTGAAGTAGAAATTAGAGGTAGCCTTTTTGTAGGCTCTATGAGCTTTTTCTGTCACTTTTATACTCATATTCCTATACAGCTCAAAGGGAAATATTAGTGCACTACAAACAGACAGTTTTAGTTACTTTACAGATTAAGATTTTTACATACAAAAAATAGTAAGAGTTTATTAAATATCGTGTTTTGTTCTAAATTAACCTTAACAGTCTATACAAGTTCAGCTGACACTATAAGTTAATCAATTGATTAGTCTATTGACAGAAAATTAATCAGCAATTCTGATAATGGTTGATGTAATTTTTCATGTAAAACAAATTTTAGTGGTTCCAGCTTTGTAATATTGTTAAACTTTGTTTGACACAGCAAGCTACTTGAAGATGTCCCTTCCGACACTGGCTCATTGTGAAGGCAGAATTATTACAAACCAAACAACTAATCGATAAGGGAGAATAAAGTCAGCAAACTAATCCATAATAAAAAATAATTATAGCTGCATACAGTCGGATACAAAATAGCTAAAAATGGGCTCCAACAAAGCAGTAAAATGCTGCCTTTACATTAACGATGAGGAACAATAATATATAGGGGAGAACGGGGTAATCTGAGCCACTTTTTACATTTGCTCCCCTCTAAGCGTGCTAAAATGATGTATCACTCAAATTTACACATTTCCCATTAATTCAGGATGTTTCCTAGAAATGGGCATTAGCAGAATTTTTTCAAGACAAAGGGCAGTGAAAATATGATTGTTTTAAAAAAAGTTGTCATGTGGCTCACTTTACCCCAGCTGTGGGGTAAACTGATCCACTTACTTTTTCCACTCTGAAACTACCATAACAACACATATTGTAACAGTAAGAATCCTGAAAGCTAGCCACACATTCCAGAACTAATGTGGGACTAGTAAAAGAATGATGGGGTTTGGTCAATTAAGCAAAGCAAATTTTCTAAACACTTGAAAGTAACTCTGAACAAAATCAAATACAACATATTATAATTCAAAAGGTTTTACAGTTTTTTTCGATCGCTAAACCACAGTGGGCACAACTGTAGCTCAATGTGCAAAACTCTAACTACAGTCTGCACTACCAACAGTCACTGGAGCTGAACAGTTCACTTCACCTGCAAAACAGGCTCAGTGCAGCAAACACTATGAATTGTCCTCATTGAGATAACACACACTGTCACTCAGAACCTGCTCAGAGTACAAACACTAGCATCAAACCCCAATACACAAATTACAAACTTTTAATCTTTACAGTTTGAATCATTTGAGTTATTTCACACAAATTACATAATATTTTCTTTGATGAAAGGGTTAAATTCTTTCACATGAAATTGTTTATTTTATAACATACCAGTTTTTTTAGGAAAACTAAAATAAATGAAAATCTGAAGTTTGCTTCAATAGATACACATTTTGTATATTGTATTGAAAACATTTCCAAATTTAGTATTTACCTGTGTAAATATTCTATAATTGTAATACAGAAATCTATCCTGTAATGTTGTCATTTACTGTAAGGAAAGGCAACTCTAATAATAATAATAATTGATAGGTTTTATATAGCGCTTTATTGCCTAGGCACTCAAAGACGCTTTACATTTCCTGGTTCAATTCGTTCACACTGAGTCATACCGGTGGTGGTAAACTACGAGAGTAGCCACAGCTGCCCTGGGGCAGACTGACGGAAGCGTGGCTGCCATTCAGCGCCAACAGCCCCTCCGACCACCACCTCAAACATACAGCCATCAGCTGTTTGTTTGCTGGAAACTCCGTATTACAGATGCAACTTTAGATTTTTGCAGATTGGGTTGCACTCTCAACCCTGCCTCTCTCAATGAGAGACCATGATTCACAACAGGGTCTATCAGTGTAGCCCTTACTGTATTTCATCAGACATTACAGCTCTATGTCTTCCTCCACACATCCACACTCTCACTGCCACTCTTCTCCCTCCAACAACCTGTCTTCATTGGTCCATTTACAAAAAAATATATATTTTTGAGCTTTCCCTTTATACTGTATATGTTCACTAACAAGTCTAAAAAAGACATCTTAGTGTTTCAGTTGAAATTGCAATCTGCAGTGTTTGAAATGCACTCATTCTGTTTTGAATGTGTGGTTTACAGTTGTGGCAGTAGTGTGTTAGTGTTTGAAAAAAACGGCTGGAAATCCACAGTGTTGTGCAGCCTGTGGTTAAGCCATGAGATAGGTGTGTAGAGTTTTGAACGTTGTGTATAAGCAATGAAAAACGAGCTAAAACGAGTTACAGTTTGGTCCGAATGAACCGCTGCTGTGCATAGTGTAGTTAGAGTTGTGCACTTGTCGTTCCAGTTGTGCCCACTGTGGTTTAGCAATCGAAAAAAACTGTAATACCAAAGAGAAACCATAACATCCTGTGAACTTTGCACAACATCCCGAGGCACTTACACTTCATGACGACACAGTCGTCAGTTCTACTGATGCAGTGACTATCTCCTCCCCCACTCAACCTGGTGGATATAAAGGTTGTGCGCCCTGTATTTAGAAACACAGAAAGGGCTTGTTCATGAACAAATTTGTCTCTCACTTCCTTGTGTTGGGCAAATAAGCATGGACACACCCTCCCTGCACAAAGATATTCAATATTTCAAGCCACTTCTATATGACAAGTTGTGTGGCTGTATATCTGGAACTACATCTGATAATGAAACTGCACCTGTGTATTTGATTTCTTAATGGCTACCTTTGTGTAAACATCCTGAATAATATACTGTATATATTCTATTCGATATACATAAATAAGGACTGAGGCGTTTAGTGACTAATTCATGATTAAAACCTGCAGCCATGAGTTAAATGCTAACATGAGCATGCTAACATGCTGATGCATTGAAAGTAATGTCTACCACATTCCCCAACTGATGTCTTCCTGTTATGATCTCACCTGTCTTTTTACGCTTACACATCAGGAAGCCATGCTTGTTTAAATGATGGGTATCCGAGGGGATTTCCCACAGTGACGAAATCATGCTGTAATGAGGTGAAATAAGAGATGAATATCCATTAATTAAGATAAGAAGATGGACAACATTACAGTTTTTGCCGATTGCTTACACACATGTTGCAGACTTTGGCCCACTGTGTCAAAACTTAACACACAGGCCGAATGAGACAAAGCACATGGAGATAAACTTCTAACTTATACGGCAAAATGAAACTCTTGAAACAAAACCTAACAATCCCATTTCAAAATTGTTTTTAGCATCAAAACAATACACACGTGCCCTTTTGAATTACTCTTTCTTAGCAGCAACAACACACAGATGTGCTTTATGCAAAACACAGCTGTATTCAGTACTTTGGATGGTTTTTGACTTTAAAGTCTCATACAGATTTTTTTGTGAAAGAATTATCCACTACAGTTGATCTAGACACATGAAAACAAAATGTAAACGCTTCAGATTTTTTATTTTATTTTGCCATTTCAGGTTTTTGCAAAAGTAAAAAAAAAACACAAAGACACACAAGAAATGGTACAACTAGAATGTTCTACGAAACATAGTGTTGTAGGGGAATGATTGGAAGACATTTAGGCTATGGATCCTGTCTCCTGTTGGCATCTGGCCACATCACCTCATCCACGTCACAGGCAATGTCCTCCCTTGCCAAGCAACGGGGGAAATATCGCCTTGCTGTATCCAACTTCTTGCAGAATTTTTTGGAAAGATTGATCCACTATATTTTCAATTAGACACATGAAAAAAATATAGAAAAGCTTCTGAAAAAAAGTCTATATTGCAATTTCATGGTGTTGGCCAATAACAGAAAAAAACACAAGATATAGGTAGGATCGCAGTTCAACAAGCAATTCAGTGTGTCACTATGAACTCTGAAACAATTACAGTAAAACAAAAAAAAAGTGTTGTAAGGAATGGGGCAAGTGGATTATGAATCCTTTGGATATCGCCTCCCATTTGCGTCTGGCCACATCGCCTCATCGACATCACATGCAATGTCATCCTTTGAGAAGCAACAGCGAAAATATTCCTGATATCCAGTCTAAATGTCCTAATTATGGAGCTATTGTGTTGTTGGGCTGCATCTCAGACCAGCCTCCTATATTGTTAGGCCATGATCTATTCTATAACATGGTCCACTATAGTGACCCTGTCTCCGTCTGTTGCCTTCTTTGTCCTCGTCCTCCTATCGCTCTCTCTTGTCCTCTTCCCCTGACTCTTACTTTCTCACAAAGGAGCTTAGCTCACCTGAGGTCTATTTGTAATACTGAGGCTCACACTGATTGGTATTCAATTAGTTTTATTTTGTATATTTTATGTGTGTGAGTCTGTGTGCTTTTCCAATTTTAGTTGTGTTTTGTATTTTAAATAGATGTGTTTTCCCAATGATTGTAGGAGATTTCATTTTTTAACAATGTGTCTTATGTGAAAAACAGTGTGTAGTGTTTTGCAAGAAGTGTGTTGGAGGATTTCAAACACAGTGCAAAGCACTTATTGTGTTTGTAGGGTTGGTGCTTGTGTTTAGGGCATGGTCACCAAAGTTAGAGGTTGTGATGCTTTGGGCCTTGCAACCACTTTTAGTGTTTAAGCATTAGGCAAAAACTGTAATGCCTGTTGAACATCAACATGCTAACAATGTGATGTTGTTATGTATGTTAGCAGTCAGCACAGTCATGTGTCAAGTGGTGATGCTTTTCATTCACTTTGTAAATGTGAGTGTTGGAGATTAAGATGGTGTAGAAAATACCAAAAATGCAACTATTATCGTGATTTACATTACAAAAACAGTTCTATTTTATCTAGCACACATGTTTTATTGACACTGACACACATCTGGAACCCAAACATCTTCTGGTCCAAACACAAGTAGCCTATAACCAGCTGCAGTAACTTCTGCATGCTTGCTATTTGACACAGGACTTTTTGTTAAATATCCAGACAAGGTGAAGAAGCATTTATTTTTGTGGACATTCCCAGTCAACGTGCTCTCCAAAATGCCCACATCTGTTAAGTAAGTTTTCCTGGTACATCAACAGCATCACTGGTGGTGTTTTACCTCTATCAACAGGAATTCATCAACGGTTTTAAATTGCTTATTGATCCCTCCACCTTTAATGTGAGCAGAGAAAGTTTAATGGCACGTACAGTGAAGTACACAATGTAGTCAGAGGTATGCAGAGGTCATATACATTGTTATTACTAAGTATTTTTTGATGCTTTTGTGTAATATGCTGTGATTAAATTGGTCATCATGCTTTTCATGATAATGTTTGGAGAAAACGTAAAGAAAACAAAATGCTGCAAATAATGCATTAACCCATATATTTCCTTGATAGCGACCAGATACTTTTCAATAATATTATGTTACATAAAATATATTCATCAGAACATTCTACCTACTATTCCCAAATAAAGTCAACAATGATCTGTAAAAGTCAATTGTTTTTTCTTTCATTTCTCACTAATCTATCTGTTTCTGTTTTTATCTTTGAGTGATAATCAGTTCAAGTGTCTTTTTTTTTGATAATTATCTGTAAATAAAAACTTTTTGCTTTATCCCAAATATGCAGACAGATTGTGTGAGTCGTATGTGTAGGTCATTAGCTGCAAATAGACCCCAACAACCTCCACCATAACATAAGACATGCACATTTCAAAATCCAGGGAAATACAAATCACTCCCTTTACTGCTTGTGAAGATTAGACAAAGATAGCGCACAGTAATATCTATGAGAATTTTAACGTTTTGATCACCTCCATTAGATTAATGCACAATCTAGTGGAGAACATGTGGTAAACTACCCTATATGCTATAAAATGAGTTGGGCTCTAAATTGTTAATATCTTTGTTCATACTGTAGTTCCCTGTGTGTTTTTATTGGAGTGTACTTACAAATTGAAATCTGTTTCACTCTATGCATCAGGACCCTGCATGCTTGTCCCCCCACGACTTCCAAGCCCAGGAACACCTCTTTCTCTATGTTTCAACTGAAAACCAATCTGTACCCAACACAATAAAAGTCACATTACAGTTACATGGACCTTGATCCGCTCTCACTTCAGCTCACATAGCAGACATTCCTCAACGTGCTTCTTGGTACAAACACAATTCATGCAGGTCTGGTGGGTGATGCAATGTCACCGCAATCTCCTCCCCCTCCTCCTCCAGTATAAATGTGTGTTGCCTGTTTTTAGAGGAACAGAATTAGCTCACTGACTCTCCCAAGTGTTTACCGGTTAGGTCAGCGTATGATTAAGCAATTCAGTAACACTAGCTGATGCAATGGCCTTATCAGCTGTCTCTCTGTAGTTAATATTAACTGGATATTATACTATATACATGTTAAGCAGCAGCATGTTTTTCCCTGAAAATACTTTAATATTTCAATACTTATGAGGAAAAGCAGATGGTCTTTTAGATAAAAAGTCTATGCTGGAAACAAAATGAAAGGAAGGAAATTCCCATTACCAACACTGATATCATTGTTTCAGTTGTCAGTGTTGCATCTATGTTTAAAAAGACAATTGTAGGTGTAATGATTTTGTGTTGTCCATTCATTTATTGTATATCTCTTAAAATGTGCTGAGGTAGGATACCTTATGAATATGAATAACTTCAATTGGCTGTAATTACTTATAATGGTCAAATGTAAGGTGTTTTGGTTGTTTTAAATCGTCATTGGTTGGTTGGAAACAACCTTTAATTCCTGTTGGGAATTTTTATTTAATAACTTTCCTTGTCATGTTTTCATTTCCTTGTTTTGAACTATTAGCCGAAGTGCAACCAACCCAGCTATTAAACCAATAATCTTAAAGTGTCTCAAAGTTGTTCACAATTATAGGAAATCATTATGAAAAGAGTGATGACTGATTAGATTCAGTCTTATGATGGGTCAGGATAAAAAGCATCCCTCTTTATGTTACCTATTTCACTGTTCCGGCTGAACAAAAAGAGAGGGACCCTCATAAAAAAATTGCTTTGAAAGATATACACTTTGCTTGTCTAACTCAGACTGCAGACAAAGAACTGTTTATTTTCTGAAGTTAAACTCACTTTGGGAAAGGATTTCCATAATATGGACAGGAGGGAATATATTAAAGTAAATGTTGGGATAAGAGTATCGCTTTAGCAGGGACTGAAGATGTCTGAAGTATCTTTTAATGAAGGTCCAATGGCATTTTCTTTCCAACAGATGGTGCTGTTTTGTTCCCTTGCCTTTGCTAACCAGAGCTAAAGTTATGGCTGATTTGTCACACTCAAAACACTCAAGAGTGTTTAAGAATTAAACAAGAAAAAAGTCTAACAGAGGTTTGTATTGCAGGGTTGTCTATAGTTATTGAGCCTGGGAATATTCAGACGGTTATTAATTATTGAAGATGGAAAAAATTAGCTTGGTCACTAACAAGGGAATGGGTTTCCTACAGCTTAGCAAGAAAAATATATTTCTCAGAAAAAAAGAAGTTAAAAATACAGGGCTTATACACAGCTAATTAAATGCACGACTAAATCCACTGGTCGCTGTGATTCCATTGAAATGTATTGATTTAAAAGTTTGTTGTTTGAAATTCTGGTGTGACTGACTCAAATACCCATATTTCATGAACGTTAATGACTTTTAGATTGGTAAATTTGCAGGAAAATATCAAACCATCTGACTCGAGGACTAGTCTCTATTTTAAATTGAAACAGATTGAGAATCTGTTTTTGATTTAGAGTCTCTTGATTGAAAATGATTTGTATGATTACCCGCAAACCTCCAGGGAGTTTCTGTAGTAATTTAGTGATGATTTGCAATTGAATGTGTAAATGGGTGATTTCCTTTTTTCTACACTCTGCTGCCAACCAGACATTTTCCTGCGACGGGGGACAAAGATTCTGAGAAACACAATGAGTGCGACGCCGGCACAGTTTTCACTTTGAATAAAAGCTAATGATGTTAGAGGGAAATAATGAGATCCAGTGACACGATAGGAACAGACTTTCTGCTGTGTCCCGGGGAATTTGTCTTAATCCTTCCAGCGTGTCTCGCAGACCGGCTGCACGTCTGGATTAGCAGCTGGGCCTGCAGGGCGATCGGAAAAACAAAACTGTCACAGCCGAGGTGCATGAACTGGAAACAGGAAGGAAGGACACACAAGTTCACAATCAGTCCCATGGAAAAACAGTTTTTACTACACATTATTTGTCAAGTCCTTTTCCATATCAGTGCAACTGCTTTTATATTGGTGCAGGTGACAACAGGAAACAAGCATGTCAAAGCCATCATTTGTGAGTTAAACAAGACCAAGAGTAGGCCTAAGTCTCTATGCCTGGCTGCACACAGCAGTGCTTTAAAGTTGTAATCCGAAGGATTACCATCTAGTTAATTGTCTGTTAAGTTCCTAACAAATAGTGAGTTAAAACAATAGTGATTGAGCATATGACCCACCCACTGATGAAAGGTCCTGTATTTGCCGCTTTGCTCAGTAATACTATATCCGTGCATAACTTCCCGAGCTGCAGCATTTGCATTCCCTTGTACTCAGGACATGGGAGCTTCAGACTCTGTAGTACTGAGTTCCCACCTGTGTGTATTCCAGTACATTGGTTAGTTTTTAAATTTAGTTTTTATCTTTTATATACAGTCTATGCACGGTGTTACCTCCCATTGTAATAACAAATGCCTCAGTGTTTTTTAATTTCACTCTGTCTCCCTGTCTCCATCAGATTCCCCCAGGGCTCATGCATTTCTCAGTAACTTTCCAGACTTTGTCCTCAAACTTGTGTTTTCTTCTTACCATTCAAATCACTGAAATGTTCCTGTGTGCCTGGTTGTATTTTGGGTCCTTTCCCTTGTCAACTCGAACACACCCTGCACAACCCACAACTTATCTCACAACCCCTAAGAATGATCTGTTGACCCTTTGAAGGGGCCCGAACCGTAGGTCCCGGGACTAAACTAGCTTACTGTAAAAACTAGCTCCACTTTGAGCAGCTACAACAGTGAAATGCTGCTTATGAGTATTACTAATCACTCATACTATCTGATGACAGCCTACAGCAATATAAGATTTTACTTTTGATATTTAGTTTTTCTTAAAGCTGGGGTATATGATTTCTGATTGGTCAAAGTTAACATGAGCTGACACTTTGAACAATCAGAGCAAGGCTCCAATTCTCTGTTCTTATTGGCTGTTGGGACTCTCCATTCACTTTGGCATGACTTTGCTGGTGAAGAGCGTGTCAGGGAGGGACCATAGGGGAGGGACCAAAGAGAACAAGTGAAGCGGTTGAGGTATTTGGATTCAAATTTCTATCCCAACTGCCATTTTCTCCCCAAATCCTTCTCCCCAGCTTTAAGTAGTATTTTAAATGTGCAGTATTTTTTAATAGCTGTATAGGTGTGTGACTGGCCGGCTGCACCATCGCCCTAGACCATTTTAGGTACTTCAAATATTTCCCTTCAGGCAGATAATCTGAGGCATTCAGGTGATCAGCAGGTGACAGAAAGTGTTCGGGTAACATTCCTGTCACATTCCAACCCATCGGGCGTCATCGCACTGAGGGCGTCTCTGATCCACTGCAGGATTGCTCTGCCTCAGGGTGACTCCAAGCACGTCCGCTGCAGTATGGACACATATTTTAATTTGGTTCTTTGTGAAACAAATAAGATACAGTGTTGAATTAACTGGGATTTTTTTTTAATAATGACCTTTGTGCCATCAAACACGCACATGCTGCATATAAGAAGACACCTAAAGTGTTTCAGATTCGCTCCTATTATTTTTTAAGATATTTTTTTTTGCATTTTTATGCTTTATTGATAGTGTAGAGACAGAGTTGAAATGGGGAAGACAGGGGAGTGACATGCAGAGAATGACCGCGGGCTGGAATCGAACCCGGGTCCACTGCTGGCCAAGGCCCATGGGGGGGACGCCCTACCAACTGAGCTAAGGACGCCCCCCCTTAGATTCGCTCCTATTTAACATTGTCAATATTCCCCCAATAAAAAAACACAGAAAGACGATAGAGTCCGACTCGAGATTCAACGTCTCGATACAACTGTTGAATATAGCCGTCCAGGTTTTGATTAATTTGCCATGAATCCAGGGTAAATTAGGACTTCTAGGAATTAGGAAAAAAAAAACTTGGCTGATAGCATTCAGCTCTGTTCTGCAGAAAAACTGAGCTAATGGTTACCATGGAAACACGGGTCAGGATATGTTAGATAGGCCTACTGGTTGGATACTTGTGAGTTATTGTAAATAGTTGCCATTGAGACATAAATATATCAGAAAGATTTCATCTGTCTCAATTTACTCCTCGAATACCTTACAATATATTACAATAAATAATCCCCTGTAAAGTGTGTGAAACATTTTCTCGCCTGCTCTGAAAACCCAGTCATTTATAAAAGCTTGTTTGGGGGAGAAATTGTTGACAGGAGACATAAGACTCGAGGACTAGACTGAACAGTTCATACTTTACTAACCCGACGAGGTGAAATTAAGTCGGATTAAAGTGTTTAAGCCTCATGACCCTGTCGGATAATGACTTGAAAGTGACCCAAACATTCTTTTCCAGACAAAATGTAACCACTCTACCACACCACACACACACACACACACACACACACACACACACACACACACACACACACACACACACACACACTCCTCCCTTTCAAAACATTGAACTAAACCGGTCCTGCAGTTTGACAGCAGACTTTTTTTTCCCTTCCTCCAGTTGTGACTTTCTAGACACAATTGTTCCATCTGATATCGGATCTAACATGTTTCTCACGCAAAGAAAGCCCCAGGGTCTATAAGAGCCACGGAGCCGGCAGCAACCAGGTCCACACAGCAGCCAGATCCAGCAGACTACACAGCATGGGTAAGACTCCACTCCACTGCTCTACTGTTTTTACTTCCTATAAATCACTCTCTCTCTCTCTCTCTCTCTCTCTCTGCCACAAACCAAAGTCAGGACAGTTTTGTAGCCATTGTAGTCCCCAAACAAATACCAATAGATTTGTACAGCTTTAAGTAGGCTATAACCATTTCTTTCTTTCAGTTTATTTTCTGATTGTTTTTTGTTTTTTAATCAATCTGTGTTGAAAGCCTATAGGGCTATAAAAACTACACGCATAAGAAACCAATCACCTTTGTTACGACAGTGTATTCAGTCATTTCTAGATTTAGGATCATGTATTCCTACTGCAATCAGACTGGTCAATGACCACATGTAACTGTGATCTGTTTTGTGTTATTTGTTGTCTTATCTGTTATGTGTTTGCTGGTTCTTTTTTACTGCTGGCTGTAACAAATTGCCCCTCGGGGATAATAAAGATTCCTTGAACCTTGATATAATAATATAAACAGATAGTACATGTAAATTGAATTAGAAAAATTACTGTTAATCTACAAGACTAAAATCATTAAAATGGTATGAGGTTAAAAAACAACATGTTTTTTTTGCGATTAGCACCGGCAAAGTATGCAAAATATAATACATGTAAAGGTAATAAAATGTATTGTTTTTCTGTGTTAATAAAGAAATGTAATATAATATACAATGTTATAAAACGGTAATATCAGATGGCATCTAGAACATTATATGGTAGGCTATAGTGCAGCAATACAGTATAAAATATATTTTTTTGAATAGTCTAAACAAATAATAAACATAGTATAACATATCACAAAATATTCTGGCTCACAGTCTAAGTTGGACTATCGATAAGATAATGTGTTTGAAATCACTTCAGCTGCAGAACAGCAATAACTCCTCATCAGACTTGTTTCACAGCTCTTTGTACATAGTTGTCTGCTGTGTGTCACGTGAAGCATCCACAAAGAGACACTGTTATTCCTGCTGCTGTAGTAAGATCATACCACAGATCATGTCAGGGGAATGCCAGGCATCTTGTTTTTCCTTTTCTGCAGACCGGTAGGCTCATTTGGAGATACCAGAGCAGGTTTTCTCCTTAAAAAGATGCCACAAGTGGCTGTTCCTTCTCAGGAATCAAATATGGCCTTTAGAGAACAGAGGTTAAAAAAAAGTGTTTAATGGTGCCACCCTCTGATAAGACACAACAACTGTTCAGCTTTCAGGTTGTGTGAAATCTTTCTGTTTTTTATCATCTGGAATCTAGAGCAAAAGTAAACAGTTTAAGGTTTAAGGTATAGAATTGATAATGATTCTTTCCTGACACAATTCTCAGTATGTTCTTATTGTATTTACATCTACAACTGCAGACGTGATGGATTGTTGTAAAAAACACTCCACTTGATTAATGACATTTGGAACTAAAGATTTAATCGTTTGCTATTAATGATTAATGATATTATGTAAAAGACCCATTGTTAGAGATTTTGTAAGTTCATCAGAATTTTTTTTAACTTTTGGAACTGCCGAAATGATTACTTATACCTTGTACTGTACTGTACTGTACTGTGTGTGTGTGTGTGTGTGTGTGTGTGTGTGTGTGTGTGTGTGTGTGTGGCATAGCTCAGAAGACGGCCCTTATCGTGTATGCACACCAGAGTCCTGGCTCGTTCAACGCGGCGGTGCGTGATGTGGCATTGCAGGAGCTGGCCGAGCAGGACTATAGGGTCCTCGTCTCCGACCTGTACGCCATGAACTTTCAAGCCAACTCCACGCAGGACGACATCATTGGTGACCTCTTTCTCTTTGTCTAATGACTGTATTAATAGATTAATGGAAAAGGCTGGTGGTGTAAAGTCCTGTGAAAAGACCCAAAACAAATCAATGTTTTGTCCATCTCTCAAACTTCCTGTCTGCGACTCTCAGCTCCATGCACATTGGTTGCTTCAAAAATCGAAAATCGTTAGGAACATCTCACAAACACACAAGTTCAATCATTTCCTCAAACAGCTGCTCACTGTCGTTTTTATCAAACAAACAGGAGGAATTAGTAGGCTACATTTGTTGGGAACTGTTTCCTGCGGTGGATGAATCCACATGTGGTCCCAGGTCCTCTATTTCAGGCAGCAGGAGGATGTTTGTGGGATTGAGTCAAAATAAACAACACTGTGTTAATGGTGATGAAGGAGCATAAGCTTGTGCAACGGTGATACTACACATACACTGATGAAACACATACCGTAATACTTGTTAGATGATTATATGCACTGTTAGTTTTGGTGTTTTGAAAGGGTTTTTTGACAAAAAGCAAAATACAGAATATCATCAGTGTTGCACCTTTAAGTTCTGACAGAGTTCTATTGTGTTGTGTTCAGGTGACCTGAAGAAACCAGAGCTTTTCCAGTATGGAGAAGAGACGATGCACGCCTGGATGGAGGGACGCCTCAGTGATGACATCGTGGCCGAGCAGCGCAAAGTCGAGGAGGCCGAGCTCATCATCTTCCAGGTCAGAAGTCACGCATGTTGTTAGTTTGTCCTGTTTGCTGTTATTTTTTTATTTTATTTAAAATCTTTATTTAAAAGGGACAATGTACAGTTAGAACATAAATGTTGCCATTTGATGCACTATACCAGATTATAGCTTTAAGCTAATTTGCATCTGTTAAGGAGACTTCCAGAAAGAAACATCGGATACATCACCAAAGTCAAGTTATTTCATACAGAGCTGAGAGACAACTGTGTTATCCAGACATTTGAGCCTCAGCTGACCAACAACCAATTAGACACTTGTTTCTTAGTTAAGAGGGCCACTAGATACGGACAATTTTGAGTAGCTCTGCACAGCACAGCACTTTTGTACTACTATAATGAGACTTTAATGAGACAGCAGCTTGCACTCAACAAAAATGTGTGGCCATCTTTGGAACAGAGAAAACATCCTTGAAGTCTGTGAAGGCAGAGAAAATCTGCAATCGGGTTGAACTGTTGGTATTTTACACAGGAACATACATTCCTTACAACATAACATTTTAAAGAATTTATATTTTTTTCTTTTTCCTCAACAAGTTGGGCTTGAGTTCTGGATTTATAAAGTAATTTTATGAAATATATAAACAAAAACAAAAAATATCAGAGTAACATGTTCTGTCTCGCAGTTTCCTTTGTACTGGTTCAGTGTGCCGGCCATCATGAAGGGCTGGATGGACAGAGTTCTGACTCAAGGATTCGCTTTCTCCCTGGAAAAGATGTACAATAACGGTATATTCAAGGTCAATACATGTCTTTAACGTATCAAGAAATAACTCATTTATTATAATTGAACATGCTATTATGCTTTGTTATTAAAGGAGGAAATGTGGAAATTACTCAAAACTACAAACCCTCTTTCCAAACTTCAGCTTAGGTAGTTGCTGCATTCTGCATGGAGGGGGCAGTGTAGTGAAACGACTGTCCCTAGCAGTCACTAACTTATTTAGCACTCAACATTTATGTTCAACTGGAAATACAGTGTATTTTTTGTGTTTCCTTAAAGGATAAGAAAGCCATGTTGTCCTTCACTACTGGAGCTTCACAGTCGATGTTCAGGCCCGATGGGGTCAACGGAGACATCAACGTCACACTGTGGCCTCTGCAGGTGGGTGACACAGATGCATATTCACATATGCATTCACATATGGAATTAAGAAGAAGCCATTTGTTCCCTGTCCTTCTTTTATACACTACAGTATTTAAAACAACACATGGAGAAATATTTATTTAACAAGCATTCTTAAAGAAAGAAAATTAACACAACTACAGAGATTAGCCATGCAAAAGCTCTCATATTATATAATATAATGAATGAAAAAAAAATCTTATTCTGTAAAATGGATTTTAAGGTGATCTTTATAAGCAGAGAGTGTTAACCAACCTGATGCTGTCTGGAAAGGCTGAGCTGAGAAGTTGCATGACATATTGTTCTTTAAGTGGTTTAATAGTTTAAGAATCTATAGTTTTTATTCTTTTTACTAAACTGATAAACGGACAATAAGGTTCAGAAGTTCCGTTATACTGCAGGGATTTATAGTGCATACTGTGTACCGTAACTGTTGCATGTCATACCCCTCTCCCTCCTCATGTTTTTTGTCTCCACTGTGAACTATCTAATAAAGATTGTTGTTCATTTTCTTTTTTGTCTCCAATTTTCGTCAGAACGGGACTCTGCACTTCTGTGGATTTCAGGTTCTTGCTCCTCAGATATTCTGGGGTCCGGCTCACTGTCCTGCCCCCGTGCGAACTGCCATGCTGGGCGGGTGGCGAGCCCGACTAAAAGGACTGCTGGCAGAGAAGCCTTTGACCTTTGCCCCCTGTGAGCTGTTCGACCTCAGCTTCCAGGGCGGCTTCGTGATGTGGCCCAAGGTGAGGGAGGAGCGAGAGTCTCAGCCCTACGGCCTCACCACAGGACACCACCTGGGCAAACCACTGCCTCCGGACAATCAGATCACGGCTCAGCCCGACCATGACAGTATTGGCAAACCAGACTGCAGAAAATAGGACCTGCTATTTATTCTTTTGAACCCATTTCATACATGTTATGAGATCACTTTGATGCCCAAATATGGGATTTTATAAATGATTACTGTTTACTGAAGCTGAAATAAAGTAATTTAGATAATAATGACTTGACATATATTTTCCGTTGGCATACAAACTACCAGACTAAGAATCTAAGTAAAGTATTCACTGTGGTTATTTTTGTATATTCATGTACATATGGCCACTCACCCATAGGGTGATGCTGGAAGGTGTAATATCCTGTAGCTACATTGTATGATTTCTGATTTTGGGACATATAAATACAATGTGTATTTATCAGTGATCAAACACTTTTTCATTGACAATAAGAGAGATGGTTCAGCTCCGGGGGTTTATCCTAATAAACAAACTCAAAACAACAATTTGTCAAATTCAGCAACAATTCTGATAAAGAAAGAATCTTTTCAGTCAATTACAAATGTCATGCCATCCATGGATGCAGCTTCTCCAATGTAATTATTTTGTGTTTCTCTGTTTTAACCGCCTTCAGTGCAACGTGCATGTACTTTGTCACCTCTAAATTCCCATTAAATCAGTGCAACCACTACTTTTTATATTTTTTGTTTGTGGTAATTTAATTGAATACAACTATCTTGGAATATGCATCATATTCATGTGAGCAGAATGTAAAACAAACAGCAGAAAAGGCTATCTGGACTTTGACAAAGGGCTCCTGTGCAACACACAGCCACATAAATATGTATGTCAAAATGCTGTAGTACTGAACCGGCTTAGTTGTAGTTATATTTCAATGGTGCAAATTCCCTAATACAATTGCAATTGGTCAAGTTACCACTTGGCATGAAGTGAATAATGCCTGCTTTGCCAGGTTCATGGACGGATTAACCTGCTTAGGGGCCCCAGGGTAATATTTTATTGTTAGGCCCCTGTTTAACCCCTACCACACATTGCTTGTTGTGTACATATACCCTGTCACCTCCACGTTCTGATTAGGTACAGTACAGTAAATACAAAGATCCAATAACCAACCAGCACTCCTATTCTGGAATAAGGATTTTATTAAGGCAAATTTAATGTAACACAAATGTATTAGAACCATGCATCATGTTGGCACAATGTGCTACAACAATAAAGGTATTACAACTAGATTCTGACACAGGGACCCACATCAAGACAACAAGATTACAAATAATGCAGGGAGAAAAAGTCATATTACTTAAAGGAACTTTTAAATATTTCTGAAACAGTCTCAGTTTTCCTCTGATGATTCTAAATGACATGTAACAGCAAACCGGACCATCAGTGTAAAGAATGCTATTTTCATATTGTTTTTCTTACTGTCTTTGTCATGGGTACCCTCCCCCAGGAACAACAGCTGGCTTAGTAGAAACACTACCGCTTTTGTCCAAAGGGGGTGCAAGATCTTTTAATTATTTTACCAATTTAAACATATTTTTGAAACATTCTAAACATTTTTGTCCGTTTTTAAACACATTTTTTAATACATTTTAACATCTTAATCCAGTGTTTTAATCCTGCTTCCTTTAAGCATGGATAGTAGTGACTGAGTGTGCAGCGGAGTGAGAAAGATAGGCAGACAGACTTGAAATGTCATTCACACACCCAGTGTTTTTTCGCTAGTGCCTCCAATGTCCTGATGGAGGAAAATAGTAGCCAGTGGAGAACCAGAGCCTCCTAGGGGGGTCGGGGGTATGCCCCCCCGGGAATTTTATTTTCACCTTTTTAAAGTGAAATGCATGAATCTGGTGCACTCTGAGAGGAAAATTAAGAGGCTAAATATGAGGAATTTGTGTGAACAAATAATTTGGAGAAGCTATTGAAGAAAGACACGTGGATTTTCCATAAAAATATTAATTTAAAATAAAAACATTTATGCTGGGTCCTCTGGGTTGGGCTTGGTGCTCTTTTTCTTTAACGAGACCTATTTCTCTGTAATATAATGAATGCATTTAAATGCAGTGAGAGGAACGAAGCAGAAGAACTCTTGTCCAGCTATGCCGTGATCTTAATATAAAAAACACAAACTCAAAAAAACAAAAAACACTGGTTTAAAGTAAAAGTAGGCTACTCCTTATGTAGAACAATATACTATTATAATTAGTGATGTATTCATTTGTTGACTTTACTGTTGCAGCTGGTAAAGGTGGAGCTAATACAAAACTTTAAATAGTTGACCTGTTGTAGCTTGTAAATTTCTCCATTGTGATCAATAAAGTTGTATCATAATCTATAATGGGACATCATCATTTACTTGTTGGTTACAATAATCTGAATTTGCAAAGTATAGATGTTTAATAGCCTACATGTAGTATAAAGTACAATATTTCCCTCTGGAATGTAGTGGAGTAAAAGTATAAAGTATCAGTAAAAGTAAATTAAAAGTACCATATTAATGTAGCCTACTAAATTGCTGTTCTCGTGTAAATGTTCAGTAGGATATGGTTATGTTTATGTTCTTCACAGAGCGAGGAACAGCAGGTAGGACCAACTATTACTGAAAGGGGAAGCGTGTTGAAATGTTGCCATGACAATTGCACGCAACCACTGTTACATTTAAATTTAAACAACAAATTGAAACATAAAATATTAATGTACTTAATCCTTTGGATTTTTAGTCATGTAAATGTTTGAAAAGTCATAGCGTCTCACTATTTTCCTGCCGCCCACCCCTTTTTTGTGCGGTGGAGTGGAACAGTCCGGCACAGACGTCATCGGCGGGGCAGTGCTATCGTTTGGCTGATGGTGAAGTGGAGATTGTTGTTTGTTGTTTTGCCTAGGTATTGAAGGCAGCTGTACCGTTTCTACATTCACTGAAGGCCCACAGTTGAGAGGATATCTCAAAGAAAGATATTTCCACCCTTTGATTAAACCAGAGTCGCGTGTATAATCTGCTGTATCGAGCGAAAAGAAGCCCGGAAACGGCAAAGATGAAATGGATGTTCAAAGAGGATCACTCCTTGGGTAAGGGAGGAGGGAGGGAGGTGTTATTTTGATGATGAAAATATGTCTACGCAGTTTTCATATTTCATGTGAAAGTATTGTTTTAGGGCACACGGGATTATTAAACATGTGTTTAATGTTTTAAAAATGGCACATTGAATTAGGTGTTTCACAAACTGGCCTGTCCTTCAGGCTTTTGTATAGATAGGAGGCTTTGGTTTTTAAGCTAGCAGCATCGACAGGACTCACAGAGATACTAAAAAGCTGTACAAATTAATGTCAGTTCATTTAAAAGCCAGTTATCTAGTATCCACGTTACATTTGACGTGTAGATACGCTGTAGATGAACAGATCGCCGTGTCTTTGTTCTTACTGCCACCCTGACGATGCACCTTTCAGGCTAATGGTGGATATTGACACTACAGCTTCTAAGCCTTGTATTAGTGCATCGATTCGCTCTTAGCGGCTGGATTAAGACGCTGTGATCTGTCCGTGTATGTAGTTAAACATTATATATTTCCTGTTCTCCACCTGCCATAACCTGCAGGCCTGTCAGGCGTTACCACGGCGAAACTAAAGTTGTTTTGGCAGAACAGCTTCAGGCCTGCAGGCTGGTTTTTACATAACGTCAGTTTGCCTTTTTAATGATTGATTCTGTGGCTGCAAATTCAGATTTTTTTTTTTCGCCAATACATCTACTAATTGTTATCACTAAAACGGCAAATTCCTCAATAAAAGGAAATGGCCTTGCCTGGATAACGGAAGACAAAGTCACTCTTCAAAACAGCCAAAGGGCCTAGTCATAATGTAAACAAATGTTTTTATGATCAAATTAATGAGAAGGAGGAAGCAAACATCATTTTACATTCATGAATTTGAAGCCAACACATGGTATTTTAACTTGTCACATTATTCGATCCGCTGAGTTATAGTCTAAATTTAAATTTCCTATTGAAAGGTTAGCTGATGATAGCAACCAGTGTTGCATACTTTGTAAAAGGATTCCTATTCATATTTGTCAGAACAGTTTTCAAGTTGCTGTGGAGAAATAATTTGGGTTTTAAAAGGTCCTGCATTTTCAAACGCCAAACGTGTAAAACAAATAGGTATATGACCCAGTTGGCCTCTTTTCGCCTCAGTGTTGTTGTTGGTGACAGTGTTAAGACTACATTACCCAGAAACCCCTTTGCTTCCTGTGAAGAGAAGGATGTCCCTCATAAAGGCAGCAGCTGCATCCCAGTCTCATGTCACACTAATTTGATGAAGTATGTACTAGTACAGAACGTTTATAAATATTTCCCCTATTGACTAATGTATTGATTTTGTTTCGGGTCAATTGACTTATTTTTTTATCAGCAGTAATATAGTCTTAAAATAAATATTGTTATGAGTATACAATCAACTGATTTAAAAAAAATATATAATCATTTACTATATATGGTTTAAAAAAACGTTTAACTTAAATGGAACGGTTTAATTTCAGACACTGTCAAAATTTGGATTAGGAGACGCTTATCAGGTGTCAGAAATGTTTACTGTCATTTAGCTGGAATTTATTGTTAGCCTACAGGTGACTAGAGCTTCAAGTGAGGCCTCAAAATCTATACTTTTAGTAAGTTTTTATAAAGCCTTTTATAGTGATTGAATACATTGTTGAAAACAAAGAACAACAGAGTAACCCATTGAAAATATAAACTAATTACAAAAAACTATGTTGACTAAAGTAATTAATTCACTTTTGAGTAAATAATAACGAGATAATCTTGCTGTTAATAATGGTTTTAGCAGGAATGCAGTGTAGAGGCAAAGAAAACATCCATATTGGCTCCAACAGCTTAATAAATACACTTTCAAATCTGAAGTTCTGGTAAGTGTCTGGATTAATGGGTGTTCATCTGGTTTTAGTGAGTTTTAATCCTCAGCAGCTGCCTGTGTCTCCCACTCGCCCGTCAAATATCGACCCTTGTCTCGTCACTGGTTACATCTTGTATCTGTAGAGAAAAGGAAGTATTGCCTGACAACCACGTCACATAATTAACACAAATGTTGTTTTTTTGACCATCAGAACATCGATGCATAGAGTCGGCCAAAATCCGCAACAAATACCCTGACAGGGTCCCGGTGAGTTAAGTTTCTGTGATATAACAACTTTACAGAATGTCTTTTTATTTATATGTTGCTTAGTGTGTGTGTGTGTGTGTGTGTGTGTGTGTGTGTGTGTGTGTGTGTGTGTGTGTGTGTGTGTGTGTGTGTGTGTGTGTGTGTGTGTGTGTGTGTGTGTGTGTGTGTGTGTGTGTGTGTGTGTGTGTGTGTGTGTGTGTGTGTGTGTGTGTGTGTGTGTGTGTGTGTGTGTGTGTGTGTGTGTGTTGGTCAGGTGATTGTGGAGAAAGTGTCCGGATCACAGATTGTTGACATTGACAAGAGGAAGTACCTGGTCCCCTCTGACATCACAGTGGCCCAGTTCATGTGGATAATCAGGAAACGCATCCAGCTGCCCTCAGAGAAGGCCATCTTCCTGTTTGTGGACAAGACGGTGCCTCAGTCCAGGTCAGTTCAAGGACAGGACATTACAGTGGTTTTGTTTGTAACAGGTCATAGGGAATATACTTCGGTACTTTTGTAGGCCATGTTTGCAGTGATTACATGACTTTGCAGTTTGTGTAACGTCACGTCCTCAACATCAACAAACTTGAGAAAATTATCTGTAGATTAATCGATGATAAAATAAAGCAATGGTGGCAAAAAAAAACTACAAAGAAACTGTTACACCAGATTAAAAATAAAATGTCAAAAAGTGTATCACAACTTGGCAGAGCCCAAAATGAAGTCTACACATTTCTAAGTCAGTCCAAATACCAGTCCTAAGCCCTGTCCATATTTGACAAAGAAAAGCTGTGATTCTGCACGTTTGAGAGCTTGAACCAGCAAATGGCTGCTGCTTGCTGTATTTTCTTTTGGTTAATAATTGAATCATCTTTGCAGCTGTAGCATGTTACCAGTTTGAATAGCGGGACCAAGGGAGAAGCCTTATATTCCTGCCTGTACATGGCTCTGTAATGATCTGCCGTCACCACAGGACAAATACCTACATGGTCATAGAAGGTAGTTCAGATTAAACTACAGTCAAATCATATGTATGGCTTTTATCAAAAGGAACACTGTGACAGTTTGAATATTAACTAAACTATGATATTGAGAAACAAATTCCACATAAGTGAATGTCTTGTAAGCTCTTTATATTTAGGCTGTTAAAACACTGCGGACAGCACCAAGAGGGAACAGCTTGAGCAGCAGTTAACACCCAACACTGCTCTCGTTCATTACTCCGCCTGTATTCTCAGCTCACCCACAGAGAGAAGCTCACAAGGTAGAGGAGCACATCTGATGCCATCATGAAGAACCTCAAAAATATATAGTTTCAGGGAGGAAATAGTGTACTTGCTGGGAACTATTTTCAGCGGGCGGATTAATCCACATTTGGTGCTTTAGTGAGTATTGGAGGCCGCAAGACGATGTATGAGGGATTAAGTAAAATTGTCATTCCATTAATTTTGATAACTGTACATGTCACCCAGTGCAACAGTGTTTCTCACTGATGTGTTTATAATGGAGTGTTAAAGTACGAACACACTGCACTCCGCGGCGCGGCGGTCGGCCGCGCGAATCGCAGGTTCCGCGCCGCGTGATCATATTGGGTCATATTGTGTCCGCCGCCGGCCGCCCGACCAGAGTTGCCTTCTCCTACTCTGGGGACATGCTGGCGCTGGTGCTAACCGGTGCTGAGAGCACCAGTCTCCTGTGCTGATGGTGCTTTACCCAAGCTAACCGGTGCTAACTTGGTTCATAAAGCAAAACTGATAGCTGCACACAGCAGGCAACAGACACAGGCTATTCACATAACTTATGGGAGCAAACTGTGACTATTATGTTTTCATCCATCTTAATTTCCTCTGTCCGTCGTCCCGAAGTGAGTGACGTCGGGAGGAGCTCAACGCTGATTTGTTATCGCGGCGCGGCCGGTGGCAAAAAGTTCAATATTTTCAACTCCTGCGGCGGCCGCGCCGCCCTATTCGCGCCGCGCTGGTGTGCAGTGTGTTGGCACCCTTATGGCTCAGAAGAATACAATACATCAGGCTGTGAAACACACAAATAGATAAATTAATCGCTATTTTGACAGAAAGAAAAGTATTGGACATCACCAGCTTTACTTTGACCAGCCAGTAACTCTGTGTCTTGGCTCTGTTTCAGCATCACTATGGGCCAGCTATACGAGAAAGAGAAGGACGAGGACGGCTTTTTATACGTGGCGTACAGCGGGGAGAACACCTTCGGTTTTTAAAATGAAAAGCCATGATCGTGACCAGCCTCACTGATACCCACCCTCATCTAACCACAGCCCCTCGCTCGGCCCCCTGGAGAGACCGTTGGGAAACCCCAGAGAACGAAAACAGAAAGACAGAACGACTGCTCAGCTGACTGGATAAACATAAATGAGTGCACCGGTGTGTGTTTGTTCTGGCCCATGTTGCACCAGTTCTTCAAAGATTTAAAGATTCAGTTGTGTATAGTGTGTTAAATTTCAGTTATTATTTGTTTGACGTTGTGAACTGAGTGTTTTTAGGAGGAACATTGATTTTCTTTTTTCTTCATGTTTTAAATGAAATGTGTGAATGAGTTTTGCTTTTAGTTATGCTTTCCTCTATGGAGAAAATGTAATTTAATTATTTTAATTGAATTAGGATGACCTAAACAATAAAATAAATGAAATTAAACCTGGTTCTTGTTTTCAAACTGGCAGCACTATATTCTTTAACTAGTCAAAAAAAAATGTGTGTTGTGTAAGTCTTAAAAGACTATGTCCAAATACTCCTGTCTACTTTCAATCTTAAAACTATGCTCTGCTATATAGTGATATTTTAGAAAAACAGACTTTTCACCAATAGTTGTTGTACCATAAAGAAAGGCTTTTCACAGTTTGGTGTGGAACTTGACTGGTCTGCATGGAGCCATGAAGCTGGTTCCACATGGATCAACTTTGAGTGTAGCCCAGATACGATTGAGTGGTTAGATGTTTAAATTCATCCACAGGACAAAACTCTAGACTATTTCAAGTAGGACCATCAATTATGAGTCGATTAAATTACCAACAAAAAAAAGTCTTATGTCAAACTGTTCAGCGTGGTTCACTGCATCAGAAATGTTTACCTTAAGGAGTAATAGAAGGAGGTTTTCCGGGCACATCCAGCTGGTATGAGGCCACGGGGCAGACCCATAACACAATAGAGTTCATAAAGGCCTACATCTTGTCTGGCTTGAGGATATCTCAGGAGAAATTACAATTCAACTTTTACAAGGACAGGAAAGTTATCCTAAGAGTAACAATACATAGATCTTTGCTTTAAATCTGCATATATTGCAGTTTAGTGTGTGTGTGTAACTGCTATAGCCTCTTAATGTGGCAGGGTTCTGTGCCCCTGCGCAATCTCCTAACAAAATGTCCACGCTGCTGTATGTATACAGGTGAAACTCGAAAAATTAGAATATCGTGCAAAAGTTCATTTATTTCAGTAATTCAACTTTAAAGGTGAAAATAATATCTTATACAGACTCATTACATGTAAAGTGAGATATGTGAAGCCTTTATTTGTTATAATTGTGATTATTATGGCTTACAGTTTATAAAAACCCCAAATTCAAATTCTCAGAAAATTTGAATATTACATAAAATCAATAAAAAAAAGGATTTTAAATACAGAAATGTCGGCCCTCTAGAAAGTATAATCATGCATATGTACTAAGTACTTGGTTTGGGTCCCTTTTGCACAAATGATTGCCTAAATGCAGCATGGCATGGATGCTGTCAGCCTGTGGCACTGCTGAGGTGTTATGGAAGCCCAGGTTGCTTTGATAGAGGCCTTCAGCTTGTCTGTATTGTTGGGTCTGGTGTGTCTCATCTGCCTCTTGACAATACTCCATAGTTTCTCTATTGGGTTCAGGTCAGGAGAGTTGTCTGGCCAATCAACACAGTAATACCATGGTCAGTCAACCAGTTTCTTGTGGTTTTGGCACTGTGGACAGGTGTCAAGTCTTACTGGAAAAAGTAATTCAGCATCTCCATAAAGCTTGTCAACAGACAGAAGCATGAAGTGCTCTAAAATCTCCTAGTAGACAGCTGTGGTGACTTTAGACTTGATAACACAGTGGACCAACACCATCAGATGACATGGTGCCTCAAATCATCACTGACTGTTGAAACTTGACAGTGGTCTTCAAGCCCCTTGGATTGTGTGCCCCGCCACTCTTCCTATAGACTGTGGGACCTTGATTTCCAAATGAAATGCAACATTTAATTTGGATCAGTGATGATTTGAGGTATCATGTCATCTGCTGCTGTTGGTCCACTGTGTTATCAAGGCCAAAGTCACCACAGCCATCTACCAGAAGATTTTAGAGCACTTCATGCTTCTGTCTGTTGACAAGCTTTATGGTGATGACAATTTCCATTTCCAGCTAGACTTGGCACCTGCCCACAGTACCATAAACCACTGGTAACTGGTTGACTGACCATGGTATTACTGTGCATGAATGGCCAGACAACTCTCCTGACCTGAACTCCATAGAGAAACTATGGACTATTGTCAAGAGGAAGATGATACACACCAGACCCAACAATACAGAGGAGCTGAAGGCCACTATCAAAGCAACCTGGGCTTCCATAACACCTCAGCAGTGCCACAGACTGGTAGCATCCATGCCACGCCGCATTGAGGCAAGAATTCATGCAACAGGGGCCCAAACCAAGTACTTAGTACATATGGATGATTATACTTTCTAGAGGGCCGACATTTCTGTATTTAAAATGCTTTTTTTATTGATTTTATGTAATATTCTAATATTCTGAGATTTTGAATTTGGGGTTTTTATAAACTGCAAGCCATAATAATCACAATTATAACAAATAAAGGCTTCACATATCTCACTTTGCATGTAATGAGTCTATATAATATATTAGTTTCACCTTTTAAGTTGAATTACTGAAATAAATGAACTTTTGCACGATATTCAAATTTTTCGAGTTTCACCTGTATATCATAGACTGTAAACTGTAAGAAAAGCTATATATATTTATAAATATATACTGTATATTATACACATATAACTGGTTAGAGCCCTCTGTACAAGCTCTTTATCTTCTCATCTCTTGTTAACAAACCGCCTTTGTTTGTGTGTTTGTTTCTATTGGGGTCACTGGTCAGCAGCTGTCAGTGACTGTTACCATGGAAACTTGGCTCACATTTTCTATAGTTAGCCTGAAGGGGGAGACAATATCACCTACTCCATATTGGTGCAATGTTTAGGTGTCCACTTATCCTTCCCTTAAACACTCACCAATGGATCCAGCCACCAGGTGGAGATGAGGAATCTGAAGTCCAGAAGTGTATTCATATATGAAAAAAACTTTTAGGCCATTTAAAAAAACTGAAGATGAGTACAGGAAAGTGAAGAGGCCAATGGTGCACTTTGAGGTGGAGCAGCGGCGTGCATTTTCCTTAGGTTTATCTATTCAAAAGGACCATAATACTTTCCAAAAAGATTAATATAAAAATATATTGTTAGGCTTATTAAAATCTTAGGATATTGTACAACTGAATTGATTAAACTGTAATTAAGTGTGCTCTTGAGAGTTAACTGAAACTGATATCACTTAAAAACAAAACCCACGCCTTTATTGTATATCAGAAGTTTTTCCTTCTTTTAAAATACAGCTCGTGAATGTGGCCCATCGAGAGCTGGAGTCAAACTTGTATGAGAACACACACTTCGCCAATCAAACTGATTGTGATTCTGGAGGTTGCGGTGGTGCAGGATACAAACACCATGGAGTCTTAGTAGACAACGGACAAGACAGACAATGCAGACTAGTGATCATTGACATGTCCTGAATGTTTGTAGCAACATGTGACAAATCTGTTGTTGCAGGTTCAGGTCTTCTTCACTGCAGTTTGCAAACTGATTAACTGATCAGGAAGGCTGGCTCTGTGCTTTGAACGGCTCTGTCTGAAATCCTTAGAGTTAGGCTAGTAGAGGAGATGAGGACGCAGCACAGACTATTAAACATCGTGGATAATAATGTCTCGCATCATACAGAGAATGGCATAGGGAGTCTGCTTCTTCTTCTTCCCTTTAGTAGGATGAGTCTCTGACATACACAATGGACCTCATTTATCAACCGTGCAGACCAGAAAAGTGGGTGTACGCACATTTATCGGCATTTATCAATTAATATGTAGCCTATTATCTTCTAATAATTGTCCAACAAAGTCATCGGCTACCCGGCACAGCCTGCACTGCGAGTCCATGCTGTTTACAAACTTGCGTACACGAGCTGAGAGCTGGCGTGGGATTTGAGCGTATCCTACGCTCACGTCCATATTGATAAATGCCGAGGTTTGCGTGGAAATGTGCGTACACCCACTTTTCTGGTTTACGCACGGTTGATAAATGAGGGCCAATGGGTGCCCGGTCATTCAGTTGTTCAGCACCCAGGCCCTGGAACTCCCTCCCCCCACACATAAAACAGTCAGACACCATTACAACCTTCAAGTCACAACTCAAAACTCACCTGTTCAAACTTGCACATAATACTACGAAGCGAGATTAAGGGCTGAGCGAGGTCTGTTGAGTCTAAAGCCAGAGTTTTCAGTATCACGAAAGGTGGCTCTCTTTTTACCTGGCTAGATCACCGTGGTAACAGAGGCTGCACGGCTAACCTGATCAGACCAGTTTTTGTTTCAGAGTTGAGCTTAAATTCGGCTCTTAGAGCGCTGCCCTTTAAGGAAACTACACCTTTTGAAATCCCGCGGACCTGACTATATTGTCTGAGCGATATATTCTCACTGAGGAAACTCGTTAAATAGGTAAACTTATTGATCAATAATATAGCCTAATGAACCAAACGAATCCGTGACATAAGGCTTACAGCAGAGTGAACTGTAACATCGCGCTTTCTGCTTTTTGCCACATGCATTCAGTTATTGATGCAGAAAATGTTAAATAGCCTAGACCAGGGGTGTCCAAACTACGGCCCGCGGGCCAACTGCGGCCCGCGGCCCGCTTTTTATTGGCCCGCGGCCGATTTTAAGAATATAATGTAATATGGCCCTTTAAAAAAAAAAAAAAAATTTTTTTTTTTTTTTTTTTTTTTTGCATTTCTTAGTTAAGCCACTAGTGCAGGGGTGTCAAACACTGATTGATTGGCCTGTGGCACATTTTAAAAATATAATGTAATATGGCGCTTTTAATTTTTAAATAATTTAAATGCACTCATTATATTACAGAGAAATATGTCCCATAAAAGAAAAAGAGCCCATCCCAGAGGACCCTGCATAATATTTTATTTTAAATTAATATTATTATGGAAAATCTATGTCCTTCTCCAATAGCTTCTAATTCATCTGACACAGTGTCTCCATTTTTTTTTCATACAAAATTAATACTTAAAACTTAATTTCCCTCTCAAAGTGCACCAGATTCATGCATTTCACTTTAAAAACGTAAAAAAATCTCCCGGGGGGGCATACCCCCGGACCCCCCTAGGAGGGTCGAGACCTCGGCTGGATACTATTTTCACCCTGCTGGATATTGGATGCAAAGGCAGAAAACACTGGATGTATCATTGGCATATAAGCAAGAGGGGAAATGTGTCTGTTTAATGTGCAAGGAAAGTGTTACCGTGAAGAAGGATTACAATTTACGAAGACACTATGAAACTAAACATCAGAGCAGCTACATGTCCTGATAAATGTGTTATTTTTGCAAAGTGGCCCGGCCCTTCGTAGATTTTTCTGTATGTGGCCCTCAGTGAAAAAAGTTTGGACACCCCTGGCCTAGACCTACTGTATGCAGCGCTACTCTATGCTCTCACCTCAAATGGTTTTACCTGGCGATCTACACACAATGGCTCTTAATAAAGTGTTCTATAATAGGTAAACTAACCTTTTTAAAAGGTAAACTACCCTTTTTAAAAGGTAATAACCTTTTTTGAAAGGTAAACTTACCTTTTTAAAAGGTAAACTAACCTTTTTAAAAGGGTAACTACTCTTTTTTTGTGTACCTTATTGTAAAGTGTTACCAATTATTATATTATTTCTATATTCAAATTGGGCTATTTAACGATGCTTGTCTGTGACTTTGGGATGACACAAGTGAACAGTAACGATCGCGTGCAGCCGCAGGATTACATTTCAACCTGACATAAATAGCCTATGTTCAGTGGCACAGATGTTAAAAAACTCCTGATAATGATAAAAATAAATAACGAGATAGGCCTACATACAATACAATAGGTGTATTCATCTGAATGTAAAGCATGTTCACAATGTGTAAGGTGGCCGCCTATATGAACGGCACGAGGGCTGAGAACAAAGATACTGATCAAACGTAAAATCATCAGGAAATGATAAAAACATCCCGAGTCTCTCGGAGTGATTTTGCTTTAAACTGTACAGGGTTGCGTTGTGACAGTGACTCTTTCTTCAGTCGGAGCTGCAGCGTAAAGTGAAAACAAACTCAGGGTAGGTCTAACCACCTCCCGAGGAGGTTAGACCCACGGCGTATGTTGCCGCAGTAACTGAGTCTTGGTTGCGCTGAACCTGCTTCTTGAAACGGAAAACTGAGAGTTTCCACTAACTCAGAGCGAACAAACTCTGGGTTGCCTCAAAACCAGCTACCTGAAACAGGCCTCTGGTCACTGTCTTGATTGTTTGTTTTGTTTTGTTTTGTTTTGTTTTGTTTTGTTTTGTTGTTTTGTTTCTCCACAATGTCTTGTTTTAAACGATTTTATGATGATTTTATGCTCTGTAAGGTGACCTTGGGTGTCTTGAAAGGCGCCCATAAATTAAATGTATTATTATTATTATTATTATTATTATTATTATTATTATTATTATTATTATATCAAAAGTATTTTTTGTATTTTTTTTTGTTCATCAGTTTCTCACATCTACAGCAGCTTCGATATAAAACACATACAGTGTCAGACAGGTTTTTTTTCTGCACTGCTTAAAGGTGCTGTAAGCAGAATGGTTCCTTTAGCTAACTTCCTGTCAGTTACTGCAGTTAGCAGTCTCCTCCCTCGTCCCTACGTCACCACATTAATGCACTGCGGTCTTCAAGCAGCGAGTTATCTAGCATCATCTCAGATCCATAAATGTGATAAAAACATGATAAAAACCATTAAAACAGACATTGGGAAGGATTTTTACCTGCTCCGCCATTGTAGGCGCATAAACATTCACCCATCTGTCGCTTTGGCGTGCACCGGCAGTGAGACCATGAGTGAGACGGGTGTCGGTTTGTATCGTTCTCTCTTGTGATTGGATAATAATTTCGGGATTCCCCGAAAAGTGTATTTGCCGATTACATGCAGAGCAGCTGACTGGGAAATCAGCTTTATGAAAACGTGCACATTATGTAAGTGATCACTCTATGAATAAAGAGCAATTTAACACTTATATTAACTTAAATAAACCGCTTACTTCACCTATGGGACATGGGCAAGAATATGTTAAGAGGTTAATTTAAAACTAATGTATTTAAAAAAATTAATGCAATACCAATACACATAAGAGTAATTGGTGTTACTTTTTTAATCAAAAATTGTCTGGCTCAGTACTTCTCCTTTCATTTTCACTTCCTCTTCTCCCCTCAGCTGCCTTTCTATGAACATGCTGTGTATTTGGTGGTAAACTTCCCTGATTCAAATTCAGGGTAAGAAGCTTGATCATCACATGTGCTTCCTAATCCTCAGATTTCTCAGAGTCATATTTCCTTTTTCTTACTCTGTCCTCTACAAAGAAAAGTGATGATGTAATATGTAACATATAGTATATGAAATACACGGTTTGCTATGAGAGAAGATTATTTTATCAGTGACATATGGCGCTTTTCCACCGCAAATGTAGCTCGACTCGACTCAACTCGACTCGACTCAACTTGGTTTGGTAGCAGCACGGGCCGTTTTCCACCGCAAATAGTACCTACTGAACGTGGGCGGGGTCGTCGTAAGGGGCTGAAAGCCTAGTCCGGAGCAAAGTATTAGAGCAGAAATTGCGAGCAGTTGTTGCACTATTAACTGAACCAACCGCCAAACACACGGATGAAAAATGTTTAAGAAATACCCCCCTTGTATCTGTTTGCTAAAAGAAGTAGAAGAATATTGCTACGGGCCATTAAAAGGGATGGTTGTTGTCCCGATGTGTGACTGCCACACAGTCAGCTGTAGGGATGCGTCACGTACATCCCTATGCACGTAAACACTGGCATGATAAAGTTGACTGTTTAGCGCTTGTTTCAGGATACGTGTTTTCAAATGCAAGCCGTGTCTCAGCCTGAATATTTTATTGAGGTAATCAGTTCAGTCCGAGGCTTGTAATGTAATCGCTCGCTATCATGTCTGTCCCAGCTGGCTACTATTAGCCTAGCTGCTAGCTGCCCTACATGTCTCCTCTCGTATGATAAGTAACTTCCCCAACAACCAACACTGGGTGAGCTTAGCGAATATATGGAAAATAAATTCAGATCTGTGTTGCAAATCAAATGAAAGAGAGCCAGAGAAGGCTGCACGCGGCGTAAATACACTCAAAAGTCCCGGAGAGTTGGGGAGAATAAACAACAGAATGAAGCCGGTAGTCTCTGGCCACTGATTGGCCAGACAATAGTCTCTGGCCAATCAGTGGCCGGCCGTCTGCCGACGTCACCTTTTAGCATCGGCTCAGCTCGCTTGGAACCTAGAGCGAGGCGATACCAAAAAAGCAGCCGCTACGTGGTACCAGGTACCATGAAATTGCGGTGGAAAAGCCAAAAATGCGAGTTGAGTCGAGTCGAGTCGAGCTGATACCATGCGGTGGAAAAGCGCCAATATAAACACAGTAAAAAACCAAACATGCTTGTTGCTATTTTTGCGACAGACAACGCCGAGCCCAAGTCTGACTAGAATTGCGCTATATAAGTACAAGTCCCTTTACCTTCATGTTAATCTTGTAAAAGTAATTTTTTCTTGAACTTCATAATTGATAAGATTTAGTCTCTCCAAATGCATACGTACTTGTCTATGCAGGAGTGTGCACATGCACAAACATTGATAGGAGTAAAGCATGAGCATAAAAGGGCCCAGCCATTAGTGTGGGCTGGCCTGACTATCAATTAAACACATAAAAACTACTACTTATAGGCATCTGCTACTACGATGTTGAAACTATGCCTGCAATCGAAAGTGTAGACGTACCATCTAATAACTGAACTACTACAATTTATTCAATTTATACTGCTGCTACTTCATTCAATTAAACAGAAAGCATTTCTAAATACAAGTCCACATTTCGTAGTGCACACTTAGTTCATAGTAGAAAAGTGATAAAATTAGGTTATCTCAAAACAGTACATGACAGTAGAATTTTCTAACAACTGAACCTTCTAACAATGGTATAAGGATTGTTCTAATTCAATAGTTATTAAATACCAAGTGTTTCAATAAAGACATCTGAATCAGGCATCTTCAAAGTCAGAATAGATATTTTACTTGCGAGCTTAGCAAGGGGTCAAACATGCATAGCATACATGATCGAGATACATGGTTGACACCCATGGTTGACAGAATATCAGAAACTTTATAGGAGCAAGATGTGTCTGCGTAAACATTGGTGGGTGTGTAAAAACTCCATGACATGATCTCACAGGATGTAATAACAATAGACAAAGGCAAAACTCTAGAGCCCCCATTCCTATCCCCCTTAACTTACAAAGCCCAAAGTGTTCCTGATGGGACATCTTCTTCAATGTGGTACACCAGGGGTGCCCACTAGGTTGAGGGTAGTGTGGGTCGATCGCGTGGCATTCTCTCCCTCCCTGGAGGGAGAGAGGACACCACTTTCTATTTTGACATACAGTACATATCAGTTTGTTAGCCAGTGAGCTAAACAAAGCTAATCCAAGTCAAGGAAGTGGAGAGGCTTCTGCACTGTGACAAATTCTACTATGTAAAATACAGCCAGAGAGAGGAAGATTGTTCAGACAAACAGACCACCATATATTCTAATGGGACAGAAGTGATCATTGAGAAGGATTTTTTTTTTGTATGACTATAATTCTGCCTTTAAGATAAACCTATATGCATTTGTGTATATTTCTTGCTCTTTTAAATTAGAATTGATTAAGCCTTCTTAGCCTAATACATAACATCACCACCAACAAAAAAATGTATAACAATTATGATATTGTATCAGACAGTATCGGTATCGACCGATATCCAAAACCACGATATCGGAATCGGATCGGAACTAAAAATAGTGGATCGGTGCATCCCTAGGTTCATGCAGTTATGCAAGGTACACCAACTTATATTGTACATTAATTTTCAATATGTTTAAATAAATATGTACAGGCTTGTTTGGTTTGCGGTGCAGAACTTTCACTTTTATTTAAGACGTATTTTATTTATTGGAGACTTTGGTTGTATGAAGCAGTTTTTTCTTTTCTATACTGGAAAATACCTTTAGGCTGCAATTCTGCACACATTTTTCCTCTTAACTGAGAACCATACCGTACGGAACAGAACCGTGACTTAAAAACCGAGGTACGTACCGAACCGTGACTTTTGACCCCTAATAGTAGGTGGTAGCTCACTTTGACTTGGTCATTTTCAAAGTAGCTCACAAGCTGAAAAACAGTGGGCACCCCTGTTTTACACCATGGCGTCATCCTACATGCCCTCAAATTGATATCTCATGATGAAGACTTCACAGCCGGTAGTATTCATGGATGTTTAAGCATTAAAATGTTATACAAACATAGGGAAACAAATTTCATTAACAGTACACAGAATAATAACATTTTTAGAGGAGGGCTTGAGAAATTTGAATTTAATTATCCACAACTGCTTCAGTCAAAGAGCTCTGAACTTTCGACTTTAAAGAAGGCAGATTTTTCCGTTTTAACCATCATGGTAAGTTGAGGAAGTGAAAAATGCACAACAAGCAGACTCAGCATCATGATGACCCGGGCACATACCGAGAGTTCTCCTGCTAATGCTGCAAAACTGCAACCACTTGTTATTCCAAGTATTAATACTACCACCACTACCACAAGTGTTGCAGGCATGAGATTTACTCACTTTTAATTTAGACACAAAGCCATTCTAACTTTTGCTTGTAATTTCATTGTTGCTCAATTAGTTTTTGTCAAAGTGATAATGGTGTTCAAGTGAGTTGGGGCAGCAGGACGGTGTTTGTGGATTAAGCCAAAATAAACTAGAGCATGTGTGTTCATGTTGATGAAGGAACATGTGAAACAGTGTGACTCACTGGTGTGTTTTTAATGGAGCTGTAAGACTCAGGCTGTGATTCACGGACACCTGCTGATTATTTCCTCCGTGAATCGATTGATTGTTCATTTTGTAAAAATTCTGCCATCAAAAATGAGCCAGAGCCCAAAGTGACACCTTCAAAAAGCTTGTTGTGTCCAACCAACCGTCCAAATTCAACATACAAACAGCAAACACACTGCAAACAAATTCAAGTTATTCACTTAATTTAAAGGAAAAGCAACAAATCAACTTAGTATTTAATTGACTAATCGTTTAAAGATTTAGATTTAGAACAACACATAACAACATTTAGAACAACACATAACAACAACGGATATATTGTACATTTTCTTCATTCGTATTAAGCATTCTGTGTGCACTGTTGTTGTTTTTGTTTAGTGTATTTTACACTTTTACTGTCTTGAAATGGATGCCCACTTCAATAACTAATGTGGGTTTGTGCAGCCCATCGGGGCATTTTATGCGATTTTGGGCAGTTCAAATAACTTAACTTGACTTGGCTTAATTTGGAAAAACCCCACATTATATTCTCTGAAAGGCTTTTTGCAGAATTGATTTACATGTTTTTTTTTCTTTCAAGTTTTCTCTGTAGTGCAGGAGAACACCCTTGTAATCAGTGATAGAGAAAAGAGAGAAATTGAGGAAACAGAAGGAACCAACAGCAGGTTTTTCTTAGAAGGTAACTTACTGGAAAGCATATGGCGGCATTGTCTGTGTATAAAAGGGGGTCACAGAGCAGATCTCCAACTCAGATCAGCACTGAAGTTGAACGGCTTCTGTCCAAACATGAACACTCTGGTGACTCTCCCACTTCTGACTCTCATCTGCTTATGGAGTCTCAGCTCTGCCAGTAAGTAACTTTTAACTGAGATCTGTCAGTAGTATGTACTGCATTGAGGGGTATTCCTAATTAATGTGTGTTTTTAATGTATGTGTTCACAGTTCCGGTCGCACAAACCTATGTGACACAGGGAGGTTGCTGTCCAAGACTCACAAAGACGCCTATTTGTAAGGCACGGGTGAAACACGTGGCGATGACCCCAAACGACTGTCCATCCAAGGCAATCGTGTGAGTATAACAGAAGGCAGACAGAAAAATTATATTGTGCATATGTTCATCTACCACATGTTACAAGTAGTTACTGAAATGATTGTGTATAAAAAAAATAAGTCTGTCTATTTCTCAGTTCCTTAATTTAAGTAAAAGGGAGGTGTCTCATAGTAAAAATATTCCTCAACTAGTTTTAAGTAGAAATATCAGCTTAGTATTTAAGTCCTTACAAGAGCTAAGAGATCAATGATTCAGATTTAGGACATAGGCCTATACAAAACCGTATGAAAAGAACTATGTATTAATGAAACTAGTGTAACCTAGGCTATCTATAAGTTTAACAATTCAAAAAGTGTTTTTATAGGGAATGGGCTCATTTTAAAGTGTAAACTTTAAGTAATGCTACTTTATTGTAATGTTCTTTGTTTTTTTTCATCTGTAATATATGATGGTTTTTTGTGTTATCTGTAGCCCCTCAAATTCTAATAAGATAAACATAATGGAGATAAAAAATAAAATGTTCCTTTTTATTTTCCCTTTAGTCTAAATATGCAGTTCCTTAAAAAACATTAAAGATTACAGACAAAATCAAAACAAATAAATAATTATAACAATATGGTTAGGTTATTATGTAAAAATCCACCAAATTTCTTTGCAGACTCTCCACAAGGGAGAGCTGTTCAATCTTTGCATATTCCGAGCTACCTAACTGTCTGAGGCTGGTGCCATAGAAAGTATAAGTTACTCTCCTTATCCAGATTCACCATTTTCCATTTTGCTACATTTCTTTCTTAAGTTCTTGTTTTTTTCAAACATTATTGGAAAAAGGAATAATTGAACACTTTTTTGTTATAAGTATATAATAATTAATTAAACACATAGTTTCCTAGTTTATTAAGTTAGCTAAAACCAAAACAGGCTTATACAACAGTCCTGTAATAAAGGTTAAGTTCAGTTTGTGTTGAAAGTAACTCTTTTGAGTGACACTGTGTTGTTTCGTTGTGCTTCTAACAATGCCCATTATGTGTTGTATGTTTCTTACAGAGTCACAGCTGAGCATCAGAAGATCTGTCTTGATCCAAATTGGACCTGGGCCAAGAAGCTGCTGGCAGAATTTGAGAATCAATCCAACAACAAGATGTTATCATTTTCCAAAAAACCTTGTGGTAAAAATAAAGTGGAGGATGCTGTTTTATGATAGATGTACTCATTATGAACATGTCTGTCACTGTAGCAACCATGCAGCTGATCTTTAATGATGATTATACACATTAAAAACATTGTAGCTTGAAACTGCTGCCTTTTACTGACATTGGGACCTTGAAGAGCTTAATGTGAAATGTACAAATACAGCTTGACAATGCCTTTATAAAATATCAAACACACCAGCCAAAATGTCTTCTAACTTCTACTGGTGTACAACTGTGCGACCAAATTCATATAAAGTCATATTTTTTACCCAAAATATCCGAAGTTGTGATCTCATTTAATGTGTCACTGATTACAGGAAGAACATTTGAAAAGTATGTTTATTATTGCTACACAAGGTGCTGGATCATTTGGTATTAAAGCTTTGTTTTTGTATTTTTATTGTTAAGATGGCTTTATTTTGGAGGCCATGAGTCGAGACACTGACCTTCTTACTAAATTGAGTCAATATTTATGCAGAAAAAAAGAATGGATAGTGTCAAATGGAAGCAATGCTGAGCCTGTCTTTTGGTTGCCATGCAAAATTTGTGTGCAAAATTTTGAGATTTCCATAATTATGTAAATAAAATGTGTAGAACTCCGAGAGTAGAAGTCTGTGGAGGCAGGAAAGCAATAGTGGTTGGATTGTTGATTACAACAAGATAATCTAATAATGACAATAATATCAATTAATCATTTGGTCCATGCCGTGGTTTCAGCAAATATACAAGCTTTCCTCTTAAATAAAATAAATGCTTAAAAAAGTTGCATAGATCGGTTTTTGACTGACCAAACCAATTATACGGAAAAATTAATTAAACAAAAATACAGTAGTTCAAATGTTTTGATGGGTGCAGTTTGTGTATTGCCTGGTCTTGCTTGCTCGACCATTGGTTTTCCTGCTTCGTGCTGGCCAGACAGTAGGCTAGTCGTTGTCCTCAGCAAAAAGAGTAGCCGCTTAAATAGTCCACTATCTTTGATTTTGTTCTGCTTGCAGCCTCCTGAGTGTTCATTATATATGAGCCAACGTGCTAAACTTAGAAAGGTTATGTGGTGGTTTGAGGACATTAGATATATTGCGGTAGGCTTTTCTGTTCAATTTTCATATCCTTTCTCTAGATATCAGTTCATTTATTAGAAAAGCGGGTTATGTCTTTTTAATTTATTATTCATTTTTTTCATTTAACTTTTATTTATTCTCGAGAGACCAATTGAGGGGTGACCCTCATTTACAATGACGTCGAGTTGACTTAGGCCTGTGTGTTTTCTTGTATTTAGTAAGGAATCAGCCAAGCCTATCGTTTTGTAATATTTATTCCTCTTCTGCAATCTTCTTTGTCTCATTCTCCCCCACATTTTTGAGAACATGTGTTAGGTTCACTATTGAGAATCTGTAAATAAATCGCATCAATCATTCATGACATGACATTTTAACGTTATTTATTTACAGGCTCCTTCAAATTCTATGGTTGTCGTGTTATCATCTCTATTCTCCCCTATAGTTTCAACAAGGGGATGTTACATAGCATGTCATCAAGGTTTAATGTGGGTTAACATTTGCAAATAAGCACAAATCCCAACATACAACTAACATGTTATTATTCGATAAAGAGGTTTAGACAAATGAAACATTTGATGTCATAATGGGGCTGAAAAGTTAACCAAAGATATTACAAATAATCTTAAGTGACATGAATCTTGTGATAATTCCATTTATCAAAGTAGTGGTCCTCATGTGGCTAAAAAGTAGCTAACGTGTTAGCAAACAAACGCGCACATGCAGCCACTCCAGCATTTCTTTCTACCTTTTTGCTCTGTTTTTGGTACCAACTCCTGAGAAGTAAGTGATATTAGCGCAAAGCTTTAATACTTTCTGTCAAAGTGAGTGTCACTTTAGTTTTTTGTGTGATTTCAAAATAAAAAATAACAAGTACCTTGCTTTCTCTGATGGTTTTTATGTGTTTGCGAACAGCATTTGGCAAACAAGACATTACGTCTATCATTTTGAGTCATTGTCTTTTTGATGTAGCCTAGAGGCTATAGTGCTATGATGCTGCTACTCTGCATATTGTACACTTTGTAAGGCGTATTGATTGACAATCCTATTATTTTGAGGAAGTTATGGAAATGAATCATGTAGTCTATTTACTTCCTCAGTTTGAGTTTTTGGTTGGCCTACTGTGAGAACATGTTGGAGGAAAAGAAGAGGTGCTGGGGGACCAAAACAATTGGCGGTTGGATTTTTCAATGGCTCTATTGTTTCTGGTCTGACTGAGTGAAAGTGCTGGTGCCAGCAACAGTGTTTGAATAAGTTCTGTAGAGACAGAAAGAGGCTCTTCAAAACACTCCATCTGTCTCATGACACACTGAACACAGTCATAACAACAGATGTCGGTCTGAGCATAGTTTGCTTGATTTCAAATGCATCGTACTTTTTCATCAGCAAGATGAAACATTCTGTGAAAAAGACGAATGGCAAATGCTGTATTTAAAGGTGCTCCAAGGAACTTTCAGTTTGTGTTCATTCTTGCACCCCCTTTGAACAAAAGCGGTAGTGTTTTTACCACGCCAGCTGTTGTTCCTGGGTGAGCATACCCATGACAAAGGCATTAAAGCTCCCATATTATACACTTTTCGGTTCTATTATACACCATATTATATGGTCTTAGTGGTCCCTAATACGTTTTTCTTTAATTGTTTGCTGAAAAAAACTTTCAGATAATTTATTGTACTATGCTGATGTTCAGCCAATCTCACAATGGCCTATTTTTTAAAAAGAGCTGCAGCTCCCCTCGTAAATATACAATCTTTGAGTTCCCCCCGCCCCCTGTCCGGAAGCGAAGCCAGATACGCCTCGCCCTCTGTCTGACGGGGCCGTGGACCAATAAGAAATAGGGGTGTGGGCTGCACAGTGGAAGCTTCTGGCTTTCCAGTTTGTGAGGTCAGAAATGAGGAGAATTCTGACTGGAGTATATTGGGGGGGAGGGGTGTTGGTTTCAGAAAGGGGGAGAGTGAGAAAAGGAGAGATTGTTATTTTTTTAAATATTTTGGCAGTCTCTAGGCACACCGTGGACCCATGGATATGTTAGAACACATTTAAAAAGTGCATTTAGCATAATATGTGACCTTTAAGAACAACTCAATAAAAATAGCATTCTTTGCACTGATGGTCTAGTTTTCTGTTACATGTCATTTATGATCATCAGATGAAAATTTGACTGTTTCAGAAATATTTAAAAGTTCCTCGTAGCACCTTTGAGTGTTGTTAGCTGAAAAAAAGCACTGACAAATAACTGATCTCAGAAAAATAGTGAAAATACTACAATATCTCTGCAGCTTGCTATCCTGTTATAGCTGTGGTGTTTTTGATATCTTGGTTAAATTATGGTGTTTGTTTTTCACATGGTTGGTGGAAGAAGTATTCATATTCTTTACAGTACTAATAATACACTGTAAAAGTCATATATTCCAGATAAAAAAAATATGTGGAAGCAGGTGTGCTCAAGGATACATAGCTTTTGTGAGTGACACTGATTGTGAACGTAATGTTTGTTTTTTAAGGGTTTGTTATAAGGAAACGCGACAGGGCAACTTCACCAATCAAATCAGTGTTTCAGTGTCTAATTTATACACATCCGAGAGGTTGATTGTCACTGTATAATGTTGCCGGAAAGGACTTGTGTTGTACTATTCCAGATTACTAATTGGTGTTAAGTAAAACTTATAAATGGCATTACCCTTGCACTGTTTGAACCACCACCTCTTTTCATTTATAGATCAGAAGTCATATCGGTATAATTTTCCTACCATACAATCCCTGAATATGGTCAGGGGCTATAAGGTTCCTTTGCCAAGGACAATTTACATAGCTTTCACAGATTGAAAGAATAATTGGTAACACTTTACAATAAGGGTACATTAATTAACTGCTAGTTAAGGCAATTAATGGTTAGTTAATGCATAGTTAATGCCTATTAAGTAAGTGTTAATGCGTAGTTATTAACAATTAGTTAATGCTAACTAATGCTTAGTTAAGCATAAACTTAGCATGACAGTTAGTGCTTAGTTTATGTTTATTAAGCATTCATTAACAGCCAGGTAATCCTTAGTAATTGCGTATTAAGCCTTAATTAAGCATTAACTAACAGTTAATGAATGTACCCTTATTGTAAAGTGTTACGAATAATTTGTTTTTCTGCCAGTTAAAAAAATAAAGGCGAAATATTTGATAGAGTTTATTTTAATTTTAAAAGTGGCTGGAACTTGGACAAACAGCAAAGATAAAATCAACATTATAGAGGAGCGTAAAATACACATCTTGAACACAGCTTCCCATCACTTACCACAACATATTTGTACGTTTTTAAATCACTTTCATACCATACAGGCATCTATGGAGACATGACACATTAATAGCTGATGAGTAAACTATCACAATGGAGATTTTGTTGCCAAGAGTTTGCAATAAAATCATAGATCAATCCCTGATACTGCAGCTCAATGTGGCCTTTAGGGACCCTCCAACATCCAAAATGTAAGCGTTGGGTAAGGAGAAAGGACCACAGGACAAAGAATGTGCAAAATATTGAGTAAAATTAAGTGAATTGTGTGCTTGTACAGGGGTTGACACTAAGGTTTCAAAAGCACTTGCCCATAGGGCAAGTACAGGTAATGTTTTACTTGCCCGAATGTCGTGTTCACTTGCCCAAAAAAACTGTTAAACAATGATATATATAGGCTAATTAAATTATACATTTTAGCGAACCGTATCTCTTAAATGCAAACACAGCTTACTAGTCTCATCCTGACCACATACAACCAACAACAATTCATATAAGCCTATATCATGACATCACACTACACCAAGCCCTTGGTCCTGCTGCAGCATCGAAAAGGGCCTCTTTTTGCAAGGCACCTGGCCTGGTTTTGGGGGTCTCAGAAAACTCAGTCTAGCTCAGAGTCAAGCTGAAGGTAAGCTTCCACACAAAAGTGTTCAGAAAAATTTAACTTATTTTACTCATTTAAAACGGTCACATTGTGCGAAAAAGTGATAGTCTGCCATAAAATGATTAAAGTCCACCATGTTAAAGCTATTGCCCAGTTATACTGTAAGTAGGGAGGGGGATCATTCATTTCTATTCATATTGATACCATTATAAAGACTCCACAATCCAAATCTTTATCGATACTTTTCTATTATTTTGTTAAAAGAGAACTGGTATTATTGCTTTAATTGCTTATAAGATTAGAAGAGCTAAGGATAGGACTTTAAACGGGTCATAATTCCATATTTAGGCCTACTAATAATTTTATATTGCTGGGGAAACAAGTTTTTCACCCAAACAGTATTATTCAAGCTTCTCACGAAAAACTTAAATTTCTTTTTTTCTTGATGTTACATTTGAACACATCATGATATTTTTTTGACCTGTGCCTAATAATAATTTTACTGAGCCGACCTGAACACATCACATTTGAACCGTTTGCGATTTTTTTTTAAAGCCAACTACTTCTTATCCTGCAGATTTTAATATGGATTTAAAAACTATCACGTTTTTAACTGCGGGACTTGCTACACAGTCTCTCGTTTGCATTTGTTGATCACCGCTGCTTTGAATGAATGATGAGACGGTGCCGAGCCCGTCTGCAGCATGGTCTGCAGCGGCAGCGGCTCAGCGGACGGATTATTATTATTTATTTTTTTGGAGACAGAGTTGAAGCGGGTTGAAGGAGTTTCTTCAAGACAGTCGAAGGTACAACACTTTTACAGTCTATGATGCAGACCACTGATGGAATAATTCGCCAAAGTAGGCCTAATTAGGCCGACTCTACTCGATATTTAAAATTACATCATGTGACCCATTGGACCCCATAGCGGTATCGATAAGCTCAAACGTTATTGATTTCTGGGGTTTGAATATAGCGGAACCAGGTCCGTAGCCTAATAGACCCCTTATCAGTCTACGTCACACAGCGTCACTCCCCGCTCAACTGCGCATGTCAGCCGCAGAAAGAGACAGAAAGAGACAAGAGCGACACAAGCCACAATCATGTCTTGTTGTGCTGTTGGATGCACAAACCGTTTATTTTTAGTTTGAATGGTGATAAAGCTAGTAAATGCCCAAATGCACCGCTGTATAATTACATAGCCTAAATGAGTTGTGAAATGTTTACAATAAGGACAGTGACCGGAGACGAGGCTATAGCAATGGAAAGCAATGCAGGCTTATTTACAATGACCCAGACGTTATACATCTCCGTCCTCTTCCCTTGTGTTTGACTCTATGGTTTGACTAGGCAGTAGGGGTTTGCACGTGAACACGTGTAGCCGGTAAGTAGGCTAAATCATACCATTTAGGAAAAATCAATAAACGAAAACCGAGTGGGGTCGACATGTGCTAGCCTACTGTAGGCTACTAAAGCAGATAACACAACACATTATTGTGTTTGGTTATAATATTTATTCATTTAACTATTTAACTGCTCCACCATAAATTTAACTTTCCTTTTCATCTCCGTCTCAAACAGCTGGTCTGATAAGCTGGTCGGCTCGTGAGCCCAACGGCCCCGAAAGCAGGAGTCAGTCTAAAAACAGATGATCACGGTTATGATCACTTTTAAATCAAAAAGCTAAATTATGAAATAAAGGCATCTCTGCCTCTCTCTGTCTATCTGTCTGTCGGTCAGGGCTGGACTGGCCATCTGGCATACCGGGCAAATGCCCGAGGGGCCGGCAGCCTTTTGGGCCGGTGAGGTTAAAAAAAAAAAAAAAAAAAAAAAAAAATTAAAATCTTTTTTTTTTTTTTTTTTTTTTTTTTTTTGGACCCTCGGCTGTGTGACTCGGCCCGGCCCGGCCAAGTCACACAGCCGAGGGCCGAGGTCCCTTCCCTCTCGGGAGTGCCATGGACATATAAATGTGCGTGCAGGCTGTCAACTTCACCTGAAAGTTACCAGGCCATTACTCATTATGATTGGTTCTAGGCTAGGCCTGGCCCAATCACACACACAGCAGAGGGCTGCCCATTCAGAGGCTGCATTGAGTTGTATTATCACGCATTCAACTTGTACTCAGTAATTATGAGCATCTGACGATGGTCAGTTTTACGTTCAGGGCCGTCGGACTGCGGACAGGCTTGGGGGGGCCCAAGGCAGAGGGGGGCTGCACCCAAGAAAAAATAAATTATTTTTTTGATTTATATTAATTTTACTGGCTCAATATAGGCCCCTGATCTTTGAAGGCCCCGACATTTTTTATTTAGGGGCTATGAAGATCAGGGGCCTATATTGGGCCATTAAAAAATACAAACGAAGGGAAAAAATTCCCGAAGCTGACTGGATTTTTTAAACTTTCTTCTTTCTGCTTTTTGGTCATTCTGTGTCTTTGAATCATTCCAGAAAATAGTACTAAATAGCTTACATAGGAAACAGTTGATTTAGCCTTTGTTTTCTCCTCAAAGTGCACCAGATTGATGAATTTTACTTTAACATTTAAAAAAAAATCTTCCGGGGGAGCATTCCCCCGGACCCCCCTAGAAGGTCCAGGGTCCACGACACAGTCTCCCAAATTCCTGTGAGAAACACTGTGTGTGTGTATGTTTATTAAGAGTCATTAGACCAGGGGTTGTGTTCAAGTACGCGTAATAATCTGGTCATTCATCAATAGAAACATTGTGTTGTTATCTGGCTCAGAGAGGGACCAGTCACTCATACGTTTTGGACTATAGACAAACAAAGCTTTTACATGTTTGTATTGTAAGACCGCCTCTCAGAGAGCCCATCAGGACTTTCTGTATAGGGGCCCAGAATTTGGTGCAACACCCCTTCCTCCGCATATCGTATAAACGGTGGGCTGCCATGGCCAAAAATGCCAGGGCCGATTTTTTGTCCCAGTCCAGCCCTGCTGTCGGTCTTTACTGTCACTCTCCAACAGCAGTCCGGCCACTGAAGTCGTCAGGGCCATTTCTTCACATCATTTATCTACTCAACTGCCCGCAACGCGTATGGGTCATTAAGATGTTTCCTGTTCAATAGTGTTAATGTTTCCGCATAACCAATGTTATCACTCGCTGATAAACTGTTTTTAGTAAGCTGACAACATCGCTATATAGCACCATGGACCTATAAAGAAACACCGCAACTGCAATATAACCAAACGGGTAACCATGGCAACCAGCCAAACAATTTTTCTTTCTGCAGCTCTGCAGCGCGCGCATCCGCCGTGTTGATAAACAGATAAGGGGTCTATAGAGCCGGCTTTCGGAACGTAGACAGCGAAACTGCGCGCACACAGGCTGTTGTGTGCGTGTGTGTGTGCGTGAGAGAGAGAGAGAGCGAGCGAGAGAGCGTGATGCTGCTGGCTGCCGCGCGCAGCTGCTCAATAGTAAATATAGCCAATCTATTTTGTGTGAGTTAGCGGGAATTTTTTTTTTGCTGACTCTAAAACACATGAATAAATAGCTTAGACTACTGACAACTCATCTAAAATCCACTTGCCCGGTCGGGCAACCAAAAAGCAATATCAACTTGCCCAAACATTATTTTCACTTGCCCCGGGCAAGCATTAGTGTCAACCACTGCTTGTATTTGTATTTATCTACCAGTATGGTTAAACACATCCCACATTTGTTAATTAATTCATATGTATATACAGTTTCTGTTTGGTGTGGCATGAAACATTTTATATTTAATTGCTATATAGATAGGCTACTGCGGGGGTCACTAACAGGCGGACCGCGGTCCGGGTCCGGACCCAGACGCCGTCCTATACGGACCCGGACCTGTAGTCAATCAATTATCTAAGTATTTAAAATTTTGACGGGGCGCTTCTATTTTGACCGGCGCAGCTTTTCTAGACTTTACGGTACTGGTTTAGCGAATCAGGAAATGCTTTCGAGTTAAGCCATCCCGCCTCCTGCTACTCAGCCAATCGAATCTGTGCATTCCCGGCTCAGGCTGGCTCACAGACAGAGACAGACAGAGACAGTGAGCTATCATGCGAGAGATGACAGAGAGAAGTGCAAGAATTACGAGAATTTCAGCGAAATAAATCAGATTAGAATGAGAAAGACAGCGGGAGGAGAGTGAGAGACAGCTTTCTCTCTCGCTTGCCCGCTCGCTCACCGGCTCCGTGTGTCGCGAGCGAGTTAACGAGCGATCAACAGCTGAGTTTTTTCCTATTATTTACTATCGATGGTTTTTTCCCCCTTTTGTAAGACTGGTGAAAACCGGTCAAGGTGCAATCATGTGGACTCTCTATTACCCTGATGTAGACCTATGTGTGAATGACACAGACATAAGATTGACATAATCACCAATTGCCAGCAGCACTGCATCTACTGCCCACAACAGCAACAGGAAAAACATTATTTAAAAAAAAAAATTGTATGTAGTTTCAATTATCTACATTTTAAGTTTTACATATTCTTAGTAATGGCAGAATTTATAAATACAGGTTAATTTTTTAGCAAGACATTTGGCAGTAGCCCCCACTAACATTAGCGAAAGCTAGTGGTCATCCGTCCCTCAGTCCAGTTATCTGGCTGCTAGCAAGTTATGTTGTTTTGTTAATTTTTCTATTCATCTTAACTATATTAAATGTTGACCTTTTCTTTTATTCTTTTCCCCAGAATGCACCAGAATGCTCCGATTACATTCTAAAAACACAAAAAAAAATTACTGGGGGGGAAACCCCCAGACCCCCTACAGGGGTTTAGTTTCTGACATGTCACTTTTTCAGAGCTTTTCAAAATTGCAAAATAAAAATCCAGTATTAGACAAAGTGGGAGATTACTATGTTAAACAAACATAGTAGGTATAGTGAAGTTTAGAAATGATACATTAAAAATATTTCTCAAAATTATTTAATTTTTCAAAAATGAATTATATATTTTATCTTTATTTTAAGATTATTATTATATTTATTTTCACCATTTTATTTTTAAATGCAGCCCTTCTCTATGAAGAGATTAGTTTCAGTTGAGTCACTTAAATAATACATATATCTTCAGTATTATATATCTATAATTATTTAAAAGTGAGAATAAATATTGTTGAAATGTTTTTGAATTGTTCTTTCTATATTGATCTGACAGTCAGTTGTTAATTACATGCAGACGTTGATACAACTACTAGGCTACTTCACTATATATCACACTGAATCATAACGCTAGTTAGACATTATGATGTTCCGGACCTTTTCTTGAGGACATTTTCTCTAACTGGACCTATTTGAATTTTAGTTGAATACCCCTGGGCTACTGCATCTAACATGGGTGTGTGTTTTGGTTTGTATTGTAGGCTACTTAATACAATTTGCAACTAGGCAGGCCTAGTTGCAATTTTGTAGCCCTAGAAAAGGAAGAAATACAATTTTGTCAAAATGCTATCTATCTTTATCTATCTTCTATCAGTAGGCTACTTATAGCTGCTTTCTCCACATGTACTTCATCAGCCTGGGGCGCAACGTTGTTACTTGTTGCTTAGACACAGCTGAGATTTCACTTTTAACATACTACGATAATGTACAAATTGCTGACGTTACAGGAGTAGGCCCCTACTTGTTTTGAGTTTGAAAGTCTGGTTATTTGACGTCACCACATCAAACATTACTTTGGACCTATGAAGCGAATAATGCTAGCTAGTCCCACTCCTTTTCCATGCAGAAGAACAAACACATGAACGAAAAAACTAAGTTATCTGATGGCAATCAGTGCTAACATTATAGCTAACAGGCGTCCTCCTTCTGAATGGGACACAAATGTAACAGCACAATACACCAAGTGTGTGATGTTTTAAACGGACAGAAATCTAAGCTCACCGTTTACGCTATGTGATGTTGAGCCTTGTAGGCCTATAATCTGAAGGTTTAACAGCATGGCGCCCATATATGTCCAATATATAAATAGCCTATTAGTATTCTCTTTCTATTATATATTCTATTGACAGTATTGTTTTGCATTAATTTACAAAAAAATATTGCACAGTTGTTGCAAGACAGTTAAAGTTTATATTTTTCTTACTTACATAGAGGGTGAGGAGAATTCAAATTTCAGTTCCACTTTAAGTTAAGGTTTAACATTTGGTGCTGTGTGTGCTGATTTAAAAAATAAAGCTTAAAATAATAATAAAAAAGAATCTGATCAGCAAAATTAGATAGGGTTTACTGAGAGCTTAAAGCATAAATCCTGAACTTGAATAGAAAAGGACTTAAAATGCAATACACTAAAACAGTCCATTGTTGAATCTAAATGTGCTTTTATAGGGCAGAGTATTTAACATATCATTACTGAATGATAGTGCCTGACTGGCTGCTCTATTCCTGGTCCATTAGAAAGCTGTAGATGGAAGTTTGGATTGATGATTCTTGCTTGAAGTCTTGTCTTCATTATCTTCCTTGGTCACAGACAAAAGCTCATTTGGTGATAGATCCACTTTGGACAAAGTTTCCTCCGCCTCTGTGGCTATTTCCTCGTCTCGCTCCTCCTTCCACAGTCGCTCGTACTCCTGCTTGAGCTCCTGATAGGAGCGGGAGAAGGTGTGGAAGATGGAGGTGGCGGGGAATGCCATGATGAGGATGCCACTCAGGATGCTGGTCAGCGCGACTATCTGTCCGGGAATACTGCGCGGCACCATGTCGCCGTAGCCCACCGTCGTCATGGAGATGATGGCCCACCAGTAGGACGCCGGGATGCTGCTGAAGCGTTGGTGGGGGTGTGTGGCAGCAAACGGCGCCAGTTCACTCTCTGCTAAATGGACCAGAGGCGAGTAGAGTGTCACGGCAACGCAGACAAACAGCAGCAGCAGGCCGAACTCCCTCATGCTGCGATGCATGGTCATTCCTAAAGTCTGCAGGCCCAGAGAGTGTCGAGCCAGCCGCATCACGTACAGGATCCTCAAAGCCCGCAGCAGGCGTAGGATCAGGCTCAGTTTGTCCAGATAGCCTCTGCCAGCACCCATGATGACCTCATCATGTGACCTATCTCTGACATCGACGACCAAGGACACGTAGTATGGCAGGATGGCAATGGCATCAATGATGTTGAGGGGGCCCCGAACGAAGGCCAGCTTGCTCTGAGCGTTGAAAAATCGCAGCACAAATTCCAAGGTGAACCACCCCACACAGATGGACTCCACCACAAACATGCTCTGACACTTCTGGGAGCACTCGCCCTGCAGACACATAGAGATCAAAACACAATTTTAAGGGTCACTGCACCAATTCACTTACGACAGCAAAGTGCCCTTTGTTTTCTTCAATAATTTCCCTTATCTCAATCCACTCTCCTTCCCCTCGTCCTTCTGACCCTTCATCCAAGACCAACCCCTGACTGTCCTTCCTCAGAATCAGAGAGGTGTTATTGCCAGACAGATGTTGAAAACATAGTTGTTACAGCCATTCCTTAAGTTAAATCAGCGTATTAATTGTTGACTGTTTATTTGGGGTAATTGAATTATTAGATGGCAGGGGGCGTGGTTTGGCCCACCTGTTAATTGCATGGTAGAATGGCAGCCGGTGAGTCCAGCCAAGTCACAACCTGGAGTAGAAGCTGTGGTTACACATAATTTTGACCACTCTGATTTCAATGTTTGTTTACCAGCAATTTAAGCTTTTCGTTTAGTCTAGCATTCATTTGTTATTTTGAAACTCTTTTTTGCAAATTTTTGGAAACCTTTTTGTTCGTAAATAAATACTTTTTGGATGGAAGAAATCAAAGTTTCTGAGTGCGTATATCAAACCACCACAGTTAATGCCCCGGAGGCATCATCGACTAGGATGCCGTGACATTAAGTCAAAATTATGTCGATTCTGGACTGACTGGAAACTGGATTTGGACACGTTTGCAGCGCTAAAGGACGCTCGGATGGAAATGTTTGCCAACTACCGTGAGTACGCAGCAGAACAATAGGTGGAGCCTGGCCAGGCCTTTCGTTGGAAGCGCTCACTGCGCACTGCTTTTACCAAAGTTTGTGTGAAAGTTAAGAAGTGGAAATGGAGAGCGATACTGATGAAGTTGCGGACCCTGAAAGGAAGTTGTTGCAAACAATTAAATCGCGCAGAGGAAGGCTCGGCGCAGCAACTAGAAAAAAGAATGAAGTGCTACATATGATGAAAACAAATGAAGACAAAGAAAATGTGAGTAAACATATGGACGCATTCAGTGAACTGTTAAAAGACTTTATGGATTTGCAAGTGGATGTTCAATCATTGCTAGAGGCTGATGAAAGACAGGCTGATCATACTTGTTGGTACGAGCCAAAGTTAATTGAGTTCAAAGAATTCCTGACAAGCGTTGGCTCATGGATGTGTGAAGATGATGGGGAAGGAGACAAAGTGGATGACATAAATGCTTTAAGTGGACGAGTTGATGTTGATGATAACGCTGATGTTAAAGAACAAGTTGATGATAATGATGGTGACGAACAAGCATACGGTGAGATTGGCCGTAGCGCATCACAAGTGTCGTCATGCGCCAGCGGCCCCAAGTCATTAACAACTGCCTACGTAGAAGCCGAGGCTGAGCGCGCTGCTCTTAGCGCAAAAGTCAAAGCGCTGGAACAAAAGCATATATTGGATATGGAGGAGGCAAAGATAAAGGCAAAGCAAGAAGCGCTTGCTATGGAGGAGGCAAAGATAAAGGCAAAGCAAGAAGCGCTTGCATTAGCAGCTGAACTGGCAGCCGCAGAAGCCAAAGCAAAAGTACTACGGCAAGCCGGAGCTGGCTCCGTCAGTTCGAGGGCAAGCAGCCGCACAAGTCGACATCGCTCTGCTTTACCTCAACTCCCCCCTGTTAAAATGCAGACTCCCCAACAGCATTCATTTAAATCTGAACCAATCACTGCCCAAATTGACAGCCATACTAATCAAGGAACAAGTAGCACAGAAAATGTTGTAGACGTACTGAAAAGGCAAAATTACATAACTGAAATATTAATACAACAGCAGAAAGCCTCCCTCCTGCCTGTTAGAGAAATTCCCAGCTTTGATGGTGACCCACTGCAATTCCATTCCTTCATTAGAGCCTTTGAGCAAGGCATAGAAAATAAAACAGACAATATGCAAGATAGACTCTATTACCTTGAGCAGTACACCGTGGGGCAGCCAAGACAAATTGTACGCAGCTGTCAGCATATGGATGTGGAAAGTGGATATAAGGAAGCAAGGAAGCAGCTTGAGTGGCACTTTGGAAATAAGATGAAGATCACAATGGCATTCATGAGCAAAGCTTTAAACTGGACAGCTATAAAAGCTGAAGATGGCCCTGCATTAAGAGCATATTCAATATTTCTCCGAAGCTGCTACAACACCTTGTCAGGAATTGACTATGTGGAGGAACTGGAAAATGCAGCAAATTTGAGGATAGTTGTGTCAAAGTTACCCTTTAAGCTGCGTGACAGCTGGAGAACAGTTGTTTGTGATGTTCAGGAAAGGCAATGCAGACGTCCAAAGTTTAAAGATCTCCTCCAATTCATTGAGAAGAAAACTCGTGCTCTACTGGATCCTATGTTTGGTGAGATAAATATGCCATTGGAAAATAGAGCCAAACTCAAGTTACCACAAAAGTCCAGCAGGGGGAGCAGTTTTGCCACCACTGTAACCCCTGTCTTAGAAAATGCAAAAAGCAAGATGGAAGTGGAGCATAAACAAATATCAAGAAGTGCCATTAAAAGACCCTGCTTGTTCTGTAACAAAGACCACTCAATGGAAGCATGTATGTTGTTTAAAGGCAAACCCAACAAAGAAAAAGTGGAAATCATGAGGGCCATTGGATTGTGCTTTGGATGCTTGGAAAAAGGACACATGAGCAAGTATTGTAAACATCGTATGACATGTAAAACCTGCCACAAGACCCATCCAACCATTTTGCACATAGACAGTCAAAGAGAGCAACCAGCTAATATGCAATTCACAGAAGCATCCATGTCCAGTGCCTTGGTTTCTATGAACGCCGGTAGCCATACTGGGGCCGGCATAAAAGTAAGTGCACTCTCAATAGTCCCAGTTAAAGTGAAATTGGAAAAGGGAACAAAAACTGTGCAAACATATGCCTTTTTGGATGGAGGAAGCACAGCAACATTCTGCACAGAGGAGTTGATGCAACAGCTAAATGCTAATGGAAGGAAGCAGGACATATTGCTCAGGACAATGGGACAAGAGAAGCCAGTGTCTAGCTACAAAATTTCTGGATTGGAAGTTGCTGCTTTGCATGGAAATGGATACCTTAAACTGCCTGATGTCTACACACACACATCCATCCCAGTCACCCAAGAAAATATCCCCACAGATGAGGATATTAGAAAATGGCCTTACCTGGATGAAGTTGACTTGACACCCATTGATGCCAGCATTGGGCTGCTTATAGGTGTCAATGCCCCAAAGGCCATGGAGCCATGGAGAGTGATTAATAGTGAGGGTATTGGGCCCTACGCTGTGAAGACTCGACTTGGGTGGGTTGTCAATGGCCCACTCAACAGGACTGGTGATGGAAATGCAGGTGCAGGTACAGTACAGGTTAATCGCATATCTGTTGAAGAGCTGTTGGTCCAGCAATATAATCAAGACTTTGTTGAGCAGCACTATGAGGGCAAAAAAGTGATGTCTATGGAAGACCAACAGTTTATGGACAAAGTGTCAAGCTCAGCTGTGTTGGAAAATGGCCACTACTGCTTAAAGCTCCCCTTTCGTAAGGATAATGTGAATCTTCCAAACAACAAAGCTGTAGCCCAGCAAAGAGCACAGCACCTGTTAAAGAAGTTCAAAAAAGATCTGAAGTTATTTAATGAATACAAAGAGTTCATGAAGGATGTTATAGCAAAGGGATTTGCAGAAGTCATACCAAAAGACCAATTGGAACATAAAAGTGGAAAAGCTTGGTTTATTCCACATCACGGAGTCTACCACCCACGCAAAAAGACTTTGCGTGTGGTGTTCGATTGTGCATCAGTGTACGGTGGAACGTCTCTAAACAAAGAGCTGCTGCAAGGCCCCGACTTAACAAATTCACTTGTAGGTGTATTGCTTCGTTTCCGCCAGGGCCCCATAGCTATTATGACTGACATTGAGGGAATGTTCCACCAGGTGAGAGTGGCAAAAGAAGACACAAACTATTTGCGCTTTCTCTGGTGGCCTGATGGGGATGTCACACAAGAGCTGGTGGAGCACAGGATGACAGTGCACATATTTGGAGCTGTCTCTTCCCCAAGCTGTGCTACATTTGCCCTGTTGAAAACAGCTGACGACAACCAGAATGATTATGCAGCTGAGATTGTAAACACCATCCGGCAGAACTTTTATGTTGATGACTGCTTAAAAGCTGTAAATACTGTGGAGCAAGCGATATATCTCTATGAGAACCTCACACACCTGTGCGCCAAAGGGGGATTCCGGCTCAATAAATGGGTGAGCAACCATCGCTCCGTCCTGGCAGCCATCCCTGAAGATCAGAGAGCTAAAGGAGTTAAAACACTGGACCTGGACAAAGACCAGCTTCCTATGGAAAGGGCGCTTGGTGCTCAATGGAATGTGGAACAGGACACCTTTACGTTCAGTATAGAGGTAAAACCCCACTCAGTGACCAGGCGAGGTATCCTGTCCATAGTAAGCTCAATATATGACCCCCTTGGCTTCCTCGCTCCAGTTATTCTCCCAGCAAGACAAATCTTGCAGGGGTTGTGCAAAACAAAGCTGGGTTGGGATGACCAAATTCCCCAAGAAATGGCTCAAGTGTGGCAAAAGTGGCTCAGTAGCCTAACTTTACTGGATGCATTCAAGATCACCAGAAGCTTTGCACCCAACGACTTTGGAGAGATAACAACAGCACAGTTGCATCATTTCTGTGATGCCAGTGAAATGGGGTACGGCTCAGTATCTTACCTCCGGCTGATGAACACCAGGAGAGAGGTGAGCATTGCTTTTGTCATGGGAAAGGCTAGAGTAGCGCCACTTAAGCAAACAACCATACCCAGGCTGGAACTTGGAGCTGCAGTCTTAGCTGTACGCATCAACAAGATGCTAAAAACAGAGCTAGAAATCAACATGGAAGAGCCTGTTTTCTGGTCCGACAGCATGACAGTTCTCCAGTACATTGCCAGTAACACCAAAAGATTCAAAACGTATGTAGCAAATCGTGTTTCAATCATTCGAGAGCTGTCAAAAGTGACACAATGGCGGCACATAAGTTCCAAGCTAAACCCAGCAGATGCGGCATCACGTGGCTTGAAGGCTGATGTATTCCTCCAGTCTAAGTTGTGGATCAATGGCCCATGCTTCCTCCCCAAACCTCAATCACAATGGCCAGGAACCATGCAAATGGACAAATTACTTGACGACGACCCTGAGGTCAAAGGTGAGATTTCTGCCTGTGCCGTAGTGCTGAAAGACAGTGAATGTCCCACAAGTAAGCTGCTAAGCTACTTTTCCAAGTGGACAGACCTAATGAGAGCCGTAGCATGGATCCTGAAGATAAAAGAGCTACTTCTTCAGCTGCGAGGACAAAGAAGGAATTCAACCCAAGGTCAAGCTAAACAGGAACGCAAACTGAAGCAGCAAGCAAAAGCAAACATGCCCAGACTGTCAGTGAGTGATTTGGAGAAAGCGGAAAAAGCCATTGTCTGTTTCGTACAGAGGCAGTCTTATCCAGACGAAATTGAAGCCTTAGCTAAAGGCACTTTGAAGAAAGCTAGCCATCTGTACAAACTGGACCCTGTGCTGGTGGATGGAATCCTGAGAATTGGTGGTAGGTTAAGCAGGTCTGCTCTCCCCGAAGAAGCAAAACATCCAATGATTCTTCCCAAAAGCAGCCAAATCGCCACACTAATTCTGCGTCACATCCATCACAAAGTTGGTCATGGGGGCAGAAATCACATGCTGTCAACTCTCCGGCGCCGCTTCTGGATACCACATGCCAACTCTGCCGCCAGAACAGTCATTGGAGAATGTATGACCTGCAAAAGACAACGACAGCAACCTGGTGAGCAAAAAATGTCAGACCTTCCTGCGGACAGAATAATTGCGGATCTGCCTCCATTCACAGACGTTGGGATAGATTACTTCGGCCCAATGGAGGTGAAAAGAGGAAGAAGCACTGTGAAGAGGTATGGCGTCATATTCACCTGCTTAACTTCACGTGCAGTCCATCTAGAAGTGGCCCATACACTGGACACAGATTCGTGCATAAACGCCATCAGGAGATTTGTCTGCCGCAGAGGTCAAGTAAGAGAAATAAGGTCGGATAACGGAACCAACTTTGTCAGTTCTAACCGGGAGTTGAAGAGTGCTGTCAGAGACTTAAACCAAAACAAGATGCACCATTCTCTCTCACAGGATGGAATAAAGTGGATCTTTAACCCGCCGTATGGAGCTCATCATGGAGGAGTCTGGGAGCGGCTGATACAGCAGGTAAAAAGGGTGCTATGCACAGTGATGAGGCAGCAAGTGCTGGACGACGAGGCCCTACATACTGCATTGTGTGAAGTGGAGGCTGTCTTAAATGACCGTCCAATCACCCCATCTAGTGGTGACCTAAATGACCTGGAGGCCCTTACCCCAAACCACCTCTTGCAGCTCAAAGCAAAGCCACTTTTACCACCTGGCTTGTTTAGCAAAAATGATCAGTACACTCGCAGGCGTTGGAGGCAGGTCCAGTACATTGCTGACCTGTTCTGGAAGAGGTGGGTGAAAGAATACCTCCCACTAATGCAAGCACGTCAAAAATGGAACAGAGCAAAAAAAAGCTTTGCAGTTGGAGATCTTGTGCTTGTCATGGACGAATCAGCACCCAGAAATTCGTGGCCATTGGGGCGAATCATAGAAACCATGACCGACTCCAAGGGATTCGTTCGTCGTGTCCGGCTGAAGACTCAAACCACGGAGCTGGAACGACCCATCACCAAGCTGTGCCTTCTTTTGGAGGGGGCTGCAGCTTAAATATCGACACTTACACTGACGGATACACCCAAAGGTTCTTGCAGACACTACATTTTTCATAATGCACATATTCCTTTGCATTACACCTTATCCCCTTTTTGAATTTTGACCCTTGCATCCGAACTTTTCCCATTTTTTGACCTTTTGACACCCTTGCATACACCACCTTCCCTTTTTTGCCTTTTGAAGAAAGAAGACCCTATTTTTGCCTTTTTTAATGGCTTATGAACTGATAAAGAGACACTTTAAAAAGACAAAGTTTAAAAAAAAAAGGAAAGAAAAAATGCATGATGTAACTGATGTCAGTAGATTTTGTTATGGCTGTATATTTTTCCCTTTTTGAATTTGTAATTAGTTGCTTGGCAATAATTAGGGGCCGGAATGTTACAGCCATTCCTTAAGTTAAATCAGCGTATTAATTGTTGACTGTTTATTTGGGGTAATTGAATTATTAGATGGCAGGGGGCGTGGTTTGGCCCACCTGTTAATTGCATGGTAGAATGGCAGCCGGTGAGTCCAGCCAAGTCACAACCTGGAGTAGAAGCTGTGGTTACACATAATTTTGACCACTCTGATTTCAATGTTTGTTTACCAGCAATTTAAGCTTTTCGTTTAGTCTAGCATTCATTTGTTATTTTGAAACCCTTTTTTGCAAATTTTTGGAAACCTTTTTGTTCGTAAATAAATACTTTTTGGATGGAAGAAATCAAAGTTTCTGAGTGCGTATATCAAACCACCACAGTTAATGCCCCGGAGGCATCATCGACTAGGATGCCGTGACACATAGTAGTTGCATGAGGGAGTTGCACATTTGTAAAACATGAGAAAAATTATTGTTTTTACATTAGATTTATATTAGGTTCTTTACTGTCATTGTACAAAACATACAGCAAAATGTGCACTCAAGGGCCGGACTAAATATAAAAATAGATAAGAAATAAATAATGCATTCATGCAATTCACTCACTCACATGTGAAAATGTCGTAATGATCATGAACTTCTAATTTAAAGTGTTGTACTCTGTTAGCAGATAAATACAACTCTGGCAAAACGTGCATTATTTGTGAAATAATTGAAATTCAGGAAAAAATAATGAACTTGATCAGAAATTTCAGTAAGTTTTTTAAAAAACATTAATCTAACATGTATTAAGTCTTAGTTACTCATTATCTTATTATACTTTGGCAATGTTATTTTAAGAAGAAAGCAACAGCCTGATCTTACATGTATTCTTATAATGCTGTATAATACCACAGCTAACTACATGCTATACTATTTACTCATGGATTCATTTCCAAAGCGCTCCATTAGCATGACATTGTGGAGTTATCAAATGCATATCCACTGAATGTTTTGTGGGTTTCCTGTTTACTTGTCATCAGACAACTGATCAAATCTAATAGTCACAATTGTTATTTCAGCATGAACCATTTCTCAGGAATGAAAAGCTTGTGTCCACTTTTGTTTGAAGGAGCAATTGTTTCATAAATTACCACAATTTGTTGTCCCCTTGTACATTCGCTTTATTTGACAGTCCAACATTCAGCTCTGTCTTATATTATCAGACTTATTTGTCTGTATGTGAATAAAAGCTGGTAAACCAGATGGCCAAAATGCAATCTTAGATGTCTGCCAGAAATCTAAGACTGCAAACAAAACTGTTTTTTAGAAATTAAAAGGAAATTTTGGCTTTGCTTTTGCCTCTGAGCCACATGTTAAACAAACACAAATCCAGATGTTTGTTCAGTCCAACTGTCATCAACCATCAAACATATGAAAAATAATAGTATGTTTCAGATTCTGAATTAAACATGTCCATGCTTTCATTTTCCTGTGTGGTGTGATTCACAGCACGACCATCAGGGAGAAATTGATCCACCGTCTCTGGCTTTAAAAATAGTCACACAGTTCAGACTCGTTACACTGACAATTATTTATACAGTCATTTCAACAGCCTGTCTGGTCCTGTTGAATCAGACAAGAATACAAACTGAAATCTAGAATTCAACATTTTTTTGTCTCTCGTTTCACCATACACTTAAATTAAAACCTTGGAGCACATATATTTTTAATATGTATGTGATTACAGCTTAAACTGTAAGTTTATGTTTGTAGAAAATAAATAGACTTTATTATTTTGTTGTGATGTTATTCAATTCAGTTTTGTGCCCCAAGGAAATGTTAACAAAATATAAGATACAACATAGTAAGATTGCCATTGTTACTCTTATGTCAAAGTGACTTCTTATTCACGCATCGGACTGACCTGTAAATACAACATTGACAAATTCCGTAGCTTATAAAGTTGAAACAGCGAATGTCTTAGCACATTTACACATTCATTAATTGTCACATTTTTATATTCACTCTCCACCACCTCCCAAAAAAAAACACACAATCAAGTTTGGTTCAATAACCATAACATTTGTGTCACAAGATCTCTCTTTGTAATGATATGAACTTTTCAAGAACTTTCTTGGAAGACAAAGAGAATAGGTTTTATATATGCAAAAGCTGACACATCCTGTAACACACAGGATGTGTCAGCTTTTCAGCTGCTTCATACGCACCTTGGTCTCTTCAGCTCGGAGATCTGGCATGGTGCTGATGCACAGGCTGATGACGGTGACAAGAACCATGACGACAGAGAGGCAGGCAAACATCTTGCCGGCAAACCCTGACTGAGGGTTCTCCACCACTTCTCTCAGCATCCAGGTAATTCTGCGATAGCCCTTTTCAGCACTTTTCAGTGTGGTACATTTCTTCAGCATCATCCTCTTCTGCCTCCACTCCTCTTCCTTGCGCTCTCGCTCGGTCACCTCCTCCACTCGGGAGATCATGCGTCGACGGCAGCAACGCTCCATGTGCACTGGGTCGACGCCCCAGTAGTCGAGCTCATCGTGCAGCGACACCGCACACAGTTCCCGAAGCAGACGCAGTTTTCCTGCAGCCAGGAAGTTGAGGATGACCCTGAAGGCTGTCGGATTTCGGTCGAAGAAGAACTCCTGACATGTCTCGTCATAGTCATCGCAGAGTCGCGCGATCTCTTCTGGGGTGGTGCAGGAGCGCAGGCGGCCCAATCGACTCTGGGGAAACTGCTCCAAAGTGCTCCAGGGGAAGGTGTAGCGGTTTCCCCCGACATTGATGAGAACCTGCAGGGTGCGGTCGACCACATATGAGGCCTTAGGGTCACGAAGCAGCTGGGCACGCTGAAAGTGAACGCCCTTGATGGTCGCAGTCTCCGGGATCTCAGTGAAGAAGTCGAGGCTGCTGTCATCACTGCTGACCGAGTAGCTGCTGAAGTCGTGGTTGGCATTGCTAATGATGGGCATGCTGGCTTCAAGGTGTGTGACCACGAGATTGAAGATGTATTTGTATGTCCAGTTGACAAAAGGTTAGAAGGTGTGACGTCAAAGCTGTGATGACAAAAAAAAACATGATTAAAAACTGTCTCAGTTTAAAGACTCTCATTAAAAACTGGCGTTTCATATGGAGTGCCACAAGGCTCTGTGTTGGGTTCACTTATTTTCAGTATGATACAAGTACAACTAGTCATTGGCCCAATCCCAATGTCTCCCCAAAAGCCTCAAGCCCCGAACCCTTAAAGAGTCAAGCTGAAATCATCTGTAGTGCTTGAGTGTGAGGGGCTGCAAGGACTCAAATGGCGCTTTTCCACCGCATGGTATCAGCTCGACTCGACTCGACTCAACTCGCATTTTTGGCGTTTCCACTGCAATTTCATGGTACCTGGTACCTGCTAGCGGCTGCTTTTTTAGTATCGCCTTGCTCTAGGGTCCAAGCGAGCTGAGTCGAGCTAAAAGGTGACGTCGGCAGACGGCCGGCCGCTGATTGGCCAGAGACTACCGTCTGCCGGCTTCATTCTGTTGATTATTCTCCCCTTGATTCTCAACAACTCTCCGGGACTTTTATGTGTATTTTGTCTCGCCGCGTGCAGCCTTCTTTGGCTCGCTTTCATTTGATTTGCATCACAGACCCGATTTTTTTCTCTCCATATATTCGCTAAGCTCACCCAGTTGTGTTGGCTGTTGGGGAAGTTACTTTGAACATACGAGAGGAGACATAGCAGCTAGGCTAAATAGCCTATAGCAGCAAGCTGGGACAGACATGATAGCGAGCGATTACATTACAAGCCTCGGACTGCACTGATTACCTCAATAAAATATTCAGGCTGAGACACGGCTTGCATTTGAAAACACGTATCCTGAAACAAGCACTTAACAGTCAACTTTATCATGCCCGTGTTTCCGTGCATAGGGATGTACGTGACGCATCCCTACAGCTGTGTGGCAGTCACACATCAGGACACAAACCCTCCCTTTTAACGGCCCGTAGCAATATTATTCTACTTCTTTTAGCAAACAGATACAAGGGGAGTATTTTCTTAAACATTTCTCATCCGTGTTTTTGGCGGTTGGTTCAGTTAATAGTGCAACAACTGCTCGTAATTTCTGCTTTGCTACTTGACTCCGGAGTTGGCTTTCAGCCCCTTACGACAACCCCGCCCACGTTCAGGAGGTACTATTTTCGGTGGAAAACGACCCGTGCTGCTACCAAACCAAGTTAAACTGAGTCGAGTTGAGTCGAGTCGAGCTACATTTGCGGTGGAAAAGCGCCAAAAATGGTAAAGCTGGGCGGTACTTTGTGACACATCACATTACCTTTATAACACAATTTCTATTCAATTCAAAGGATCTTTAAACTCATTGAAAACAAGATTTAACATTACCAAAGCATTAGCAAAGAAATTAAATTAAATTGCGTAAATTAATTCCAGTAAAAATAAAAATATGTAAAAACAGCGGAGAATGTAAAAACACCAAAACATTCGCAAACTATATTGCTGGCTACTGTCTTTTTGTTTTACATTTACTGCTTTCTTCCCTGCTGAAGCACTTTAGAGATCGACTGCCTGATTTGAAATAGACTAACAATAAAATAACTAATAGATTCAACCCAATATATCCAATATGCTGTTGTAATTGTTGAATAATGTAGACAATTCCCCAATCTCTAGAAAAACATCTTGGCACCTTACTTAGATTTTTGACACCTCTCTGGGTTGGCTTCACACCAATTCATGCCTCGGTTCATGTGACTCTCACACTACTGCTGTGTGACCTTAAAAACCACCCAGAGAGGTTAAAATGGCTTCAACCAACCAGCAAGCACAACTAAGGAAGCTCCTTTGACTGCAACTATCGTCCACAGTGTATAGTTTATTTTAGACCTGACATACCAATAGAGGTCAATGAGAAAATGTGTATTTATTCATGAATCTTCCCTTTAAGCTCCATACATTTTCTATTTATTTTTATTTTTGAAGATATCTATTACAATTGAACAATATATGTATGGAGCTTAAAGGGAAGATTAGTTTGAATAAATGCACATTTTTCATTGACCTCTATTGGTTTCTAGCCATGAGAATGGTTTTGGTTTTGGCCAGTTTATGATACTCAAAAATATCTGCAGCAACTTGTCAAAAATAGTGATTTATAAAAAATATCAACTATATTTTAGTGATAAAATGATCATCAAACCAAACATTTAAATTGAGTGCACTTGGATCACAAATATAATGGCTTCAAAAAGGACTTTCAAAAGTTTCAAGCTCTCTTGCAAGGAGGCCAGGAATTAAAGAGATGTTGCTGTCACATTTTTAGAATGTCATTTTCAATGCTGTGAGGACCACACAATTAATTCCATTCACCTCTATTGTATTAGGACAATGGAAGAAATCTCAGACTTGGATATCGAAACAATCTGCACTAAATAGTTTTTACATGACTTGATACCGTGATATACACTTTTTTATATGATCAAATTACCCTGTAATCTGAAACCTTTATAAATTTATTCCTGCACATATTCTATTCCTCTTTACTAATACTCTGTTACTTGTAGTTTATTTGAAGAAAACTTTGGAATTAATTTCTAATACGAGCCCTAGTTATGTCCTGATTTTTAAAAGCTAAAAATCATATTAAATGTTGGACTTTATTGATTAAAGCAAATTCCTGGAATGTAAAAATATGGCATTATGTCAAACAAAAAAACATTGTCAATGAGTAAAAAGGCAATGGGCCTAATAAAAAGTACAATTGTCATATTATACAAATTAGGTTTGATTAGGTTACATTTTAGGTAAATACATCAGTAGCCTATTTGTCTTATAATTTGTAGGCTACATGTTTAGTGTGCTAAAACTTTTGTCACAAGATCAAAAAAAGTTAAGTAGGATAGGCCTAATGTAGCCTAAATGTGTAGGCCTACATGTAGGCTACTTAGTTACAATCCGCTACAGAATACCACAGGTCCGATCAAGCCTAAACATTTAAAGAGGTACATTTTCCAGTCTGTGGTGCTCATTTAAGAGATACAAAAAAACCTGTCACTTAACAAACAATTGACTAAATGTAACTATTTGTTTGTATAATAAAAGTTGAATTTAGAAGTAATATATTCACTCACCTCAAAGGGCGCAGATGGGCTGCTTCAGCTCTGTATCGTTTCTGTTGTTCCTGATAATTTTCTCCTGTTGGCATAGGCCTAATGAAGACTACTTAATAAAACATATTGGCATATTTTGCCCTCATGGAGGAGCTGGAAATCACCCCAGTAGCAAGAGGCGTAGTGTTTTTACAGTTTATAAATCCCATCTGAAGTTCGCAGGGTCGGCCAGTGTCTGTGCAGCATCACCGAACGGCGCACGTCGCCTCCCCGGCAGCTTCGGGAGTTTTTAGAGAATTAAATTAAAATGATTTCTTGTCTGTCCGCAAATCATCGCTCCGTTTCCATTGGTCCCCGCCGCCGCGAGGAGAAAATAAACACGATTATCTAACGGCGCTGTCCTCCTGAAACTTGCTACTGTATTCTCATCTGTGTTTGACAGCAAGACCATCCTCCTTCTCCTATTTCTCCACCTTCCCTCCCCTCCCCTCCCCTCCGTCCATCTCCAGCTCTCTCTCCTTCTACACTGTAAAAAAAGAAAGAAAAAAACGTCCATGCAATTCAACTTCGAATATGGTAGAGGAAGTAGGCCTTCTCAGATCTTTGAGGCAAGGCAAGTTTATTCATATATCAGCACAGTTCAGACACAAGGCAGATCAAAGTGCATACCAATACATTCAAATAAGACATAAGAAAACCAGGTTACAGGTAAAGGCAAATAGTGAGGTTTCAATGATATCAGCTTTGACTTAAAAGAGCTGAGAGTTGCAGCGGACCTCACGTATTCTTGGAGTTTGTTCCAAATGTGTGATGTATCGTCTTCAGCACCAAAGACAATAAGGCTACTTTAGTTTTTCCTTTGTTGAAGAAAATGCTAGCACATCCAATCATTGATTTGTTCAATACTAAAGTAGGGGAGCCCGGGGGCAATTGTAACACTTTTTGGTTTTAGTGTCATTACTCAAAAACCTCTTGAACTATTTAGATAATTTGTTATAATTAGGCTATTTGTATCTGTACTCTACTTGTGAACATTAATAATTTTCTTTTACAGGCATTGTTAGATTCACAATATCGATCTAGAAATTGCAAGTCAAACGTTACAATCAGTGTGTGGGGGCAATTGTAACAACAGATCTTCATATAAAAATTAAGGACCACAATAATCTTCCTATTAATGCAGGGAAATATAGGGGAAACTATTTAATATCAATTGGAAAATTGATTTCTTATCAAAACAATAAATATTAGACATGGACAAAGTGCGTTTAAAGAATTAACATTACTGGAAATGCTTACTTCATTATATTCGTAAATTCATGCTTTAAAAAAAACGGTTAAAAACAAACTAACTTCAAACCATAACTTCAAAAACTAACAATCAGATAGCTTTCCTATTACAATATTTTATTATTATTTATTTTTTTGTATTTTAATGTATAGGGTCGGGGGCAATTGTAACACTGTGTTTGTGACACAAACTACCCTGATGGCTAGAAACAATGAAGCTAATGTTTAACAAAGATGTCATATCTTACACAACAGTAATGTCATCAAAACAAAACTGAATTCATTTAATTGAAATTAAATATTAAGACTTTATGAGACTGTAGATTTTATTTTTTACTTTCGTACCTCAAAAACATGTTTTTTCTGAAAAAATATTTTAAAAAGGGAATATCAATTTTCCCTTTGGTATGCAGAGAGACATCATCAAAATACATGTGCAAAATAAATTTTGTGTATCTACTTTATTTCTTATTGGTGCAATTTGATGTGTTACAATTGCCCCCGGTCTCCCCTACTAAATTCAGTGCTTGTATCAGACTCTGGTCCCCTGGTTAGGGTATGTAAATGTGTGCGTCATTTGCATAATTATGGTAACATATTTTGATATGAAAAGTTTTAATCTCCAAAGTAACAATCATAGCTGTCGACAGAGTAAATAATATAATATTTGCTTTTAAAGTGTGAAAAAAATTACAATAAGGCATTAACTGACAATTCCTCGAAATTATTCTATTTCAGTTATGTGCTTAGTTACAACCGGTGAGATGTTATGTGTGTCAATGGTCATATTGTAAAAGAATGACACTACCCAGTAGTGGATCCATCTGAATTCTTTGTCTGCGATTGGATCTTTTGAAATGCCTCAGGTGTGAGGCCTTCCTTTGATGTTTGTCTCATCTTGCACTGTGCAGGTCCACTAACAACAATGAAAACTATTTGTTTCTTGCCTGAGGATCCGTCTTCAGCTCGGCAACAACACTTTTATTTATTTTTTATTTCTACACGGAAGGAGAAAGTAAACGTTTGGATGCAAGACTTTTATGTGTAAAATAGTATTAGAGAGTAAAAAGTATTAATACTGTGTACCTACTATTTTTAAGTAGGCACAAGTTCTGAGTACGTCTTCAAATACTGGTGTCAAGGCTGCGAGATGAAAAGACAAGCAGCTGTGCTCAGAGTTAACATGAGTTTTAAAGAAAAAATATTTAATAAAATGTACAAAAACTATTAATGTCAAGCAAAGAGAATATATGCTCTGTAGTAGGTTTTATTTTTCAGGACACATGCACTCCCCACAAACATTCTACACAGGTTAATACAACAAATAGCTTTTCTTTTTACAGTGCAGTGCTGCTCCTCTACTTGATCAGGACTCTCCAGTTTTAACTGGAAAGCCTTTGTTTTATTCTGCTAAAGCCTGATTGACAAATGTTGTACAGGCTGACAAGTTCAGAGAGGATTAATAAAACAGGACAGAAGATAAAACACTGAGCCTCACCCACGCGCACACACACACACAAACACACATATAAACACAAACACTATTATGTCATTCACAATTTGCATTGTGGCTTTACAAGAAGCAGGTGGTTGTTTCTGTCCAGATCTAATAAGCGAAACATCAGCTGCTGTGACGGTGACATCCTGGCTCTGGTAATGCGACCTCTGCAAAATAAATGTTTGGTGAAACAAGGCTTCAGCATGGTGGGTGGATTACACACAACTTAACGTCTGTGTGTTTCAGTGTGTTCCTCTGTAGCTGTTTATCTTGTTGTTTATCCTGTTGCAGTGAAGGGTGAGCTTGTCAGTGCTTTTGCATGAAAGCGATGCACCTCAATTGCAAAGTATTTAGTGTATTGTGCTATTTTATTTTTTTATTTAAATTTTCTTGGCATTTGTATACAGTGGAATTAGTAAATGTTGTTTGGGTGGAAAAAAAATACTCTTTGTTCGACTTCCATTTATCTGCATCACAAAAGGCTCTTATAGTAGTTTAAAGAAATATGGATTACATTTTTAGATACCTACTGATGCATCAATGTGACACAGCAGCATTTTACTGGTTTTTACCTACAGGTTTTTTTGTTTTGTTTCATTATTCTCAATCTGAATTGTTAGACAATATTACCCATTCTAGCCTCAAACAGAGAATATGAAAGCGGAATGTTTGTTTCTTCTCACTCCTCACAACTAATAGACATGTGGACAAGGTCAAGGACAATAACTACATACTGATTTTAAAGAAAGGGCTTGAAAATGACACTGAGCTCAGACCACATGGTTGAGGAGGGAGATGATCCCAGTGTTCATCCTAATGTTCGACCATGTCTATGCTCCCCTATTTAACCCCACAAAGCACTACAATCCTGTTCATCTTCTACACCGAGATGAGACAGAAAATTCCAATGGACATGACCTCTGACCGTTCAGGTTGATGAATATCAGGGATTACATGATAATCCGTAGCGGGACGGTGCGGAGGAAAACTAGAAAGCATGCTGTGACAGAACCAGCTCACAAGGAGCATGCTGGGAAATACTTCAATCAGTCTAGTCTGTAACCTTCTTCACAAACTGGGGATTTACACACTAATGGAGTGTAAACTAGACCCAATAAATAGGGATTATTCAGAGTATTAAAGGGGCTCTGGGCCAATTGTACATGTCCAGGTCAGTTTACTTGTCACAGAGAGTTTACTAGTCTCTTCTCAGCCTGTGTAAACAGTTGAATACTGTCTTCTTCTGTGGCTCTATATAGATTTGTCAAGTCTGATCAAATAACTCCAATGATGTCATATTGATGTCTTCAGTGTACACCAGACATGGACTTGGAAGTCAATAAATAAATAACAATAATTTTTTTTTCAATGCAACTGGGTATGTGAAGGTTAAAAGTTCTTCATCCCCAGCCGACATGGATTTGAAGATGTTTAAATGTACTTTTCTTAAATAATTTTTATTTTTGCAGTTGAAATCTGCAGTTTTTTCTTTGTTTGTTTGTTTTTGTTTTTTGCTGCCATGAATTAATTTTTAATATTTACATCTGAACTTTGAAAGGGTTAGCCAAATCAATTTGTGCTGGAACTGTTCCTCCGTGTTTTGAAAATGCAACAGTATGCGCTGGGGAGATTTATGCTGGGTTTACACTACACGACTTTTCACGCGATTTGACAGTCGCAGACAATCTTCCAATGTCGGACTGAAATCACAGAAGTCGTGCTGGAGTTGTGGCGCGTGCCCGTAATCTCAGTCGTTTGGTGTATGGTGGTTTTCCGACCCGATTCCAGCCAGTCTTCTTCCCGTCTTGAAGTTCCGACATTATCAAACATGTTTGATATTATCGTTAGTCTTAGGGGGTTGGCTCAAGCTAAATGATGTAAACACTGGCACACTCTTGCATGCACCGAGCACGATGCAGGAGGAGCGGCATTAGTCGCGACCTGTGTCCGCCTATGCAGGCACTTATTTCGGACACTTTTTCCTTGAAGCCTCGGCTGGAGAACCAGGCTGACAGCCGCGCAACCTTAAAGGCCAGGACACACCAGTCCGACTACCCGAAAATGGTGACTGCCGATTCAGGGAGCTCCAGTCTTCCCGTCGCGGCCGAAAAAGTGCAAAGAACACACCAAACCGACTGTTGCCTTTCCGTACGCTCTGCGCTTGCGTGGGACGTAATAACAGCAGGCGGCGCTAATCTGTATTGTGGCCCGAAAAAATACGGAAGCCGGAAATGATGGGACGGCTCTCTAGACCATAAATATAGATAGAAATACATATTTATATTTATGGACCATAAAGAGCACCATTTTTAGCAAATAGTGTCGAGCAGTCAACAAGGGTTGATGCATGTGAGTACTCGCTGAACGAAACAAACAAACACATTAAAACGATGGCTAACTGTTGTTAGCTGTTTGTGCTACACGCCTCACTTCCGGGCTTCACTGATACGCTAGCCCTCCACAAATCAAATTGCTCAAACTGAAAGACTGTCCGCCGCCGATTGAACAAAGAAGCCCGACGACATCAACTACGACTGATTTCACGGCACTCACCAAACAGATTCGTCACTCCGTCCCCTCGAAACTCTACGACGGCGATTATCGGGCCGGTGTGTCCTGGCCTTAACACTTTACCGTCAAATAGCCTACAGGGTTAGGAGTGAAAGTTATTGGGGACAAGATCAGCAAATAAAGATGGTCAAATAACTAAAGGGAGTCCCCCGCTCGGAATATTGAATTAACTTTTTTTAAATTAAATAATCACTATCGCGTTTGCGGAAATAATATTAATCTCAAAAGGAATCTAGTTGTATAGTCTTGCAAGACCCCCTGTCTTTTCAAAATCTCACTCTGTGACTGAAAACTAATTGTCTTCAGGTGTGAGTTGATAGTCTTTAGATGTAAGAGGGTTTCAGTCTTTAGTCTTTTCAAAGTCTTTTAAAAGTCCTCTTGTAAGCCCAGCATTACCTGCTGAAAGAAAGTCTTGTGTTTAACAGTTTAAAAGTTCTCATTATACAGAGTTCATACAGAGTAGAGACAGACTTTCCTCAGTGATGTTTCAGTGATTACCTACTTCCTGTTTCAAGCTGCAACTCCCCCACCAATAAGAAAACATGTTTCCATTCTTTGTCTTTGCACAGCTGATTTACATACTGTTCCCTCCACACAGAGTTTCAGTCAGCGGGCAGATGGAGACGACAGCCCGCTTTTAATGTCATTTTGTTTGGAAACCTTAAGCCGCTTTTGCAACTTAATTTCCTGATGGTGCTGGGGTTAACACGGTTCAGCGGAATCTCTCACAGAAGAAATTAAACCAAACTCCTGGGGAATTGTTCTGCTCTCTCAATTTGTGCTGGATCGCCAGGGGACCCGTGCAGCGGGGCAACTGATGATTCACCCTTGATTCCACACAAACAGTCCTCTCAAACACTCATTAATTAACCGCCGCTTTAAATCCCAGCCTTATCAGGTCTCCTCAAGTCTACTTCAAATGCTGCTGAACTGTATTTCATTAATAATGCATGTTGATTTGAGCTCGCCTTCATTAAGCATTCAGGCTTTGTTTGTGTCGTTCCTGTCTGTCTCCTGTTTCTCATAATGGGATGAAGATGACGAAAGAGAGGAAGTCATTGTGGCGCAGATGGAGGAAACCCTCAGAAAAGAATCAGATTATATCGGCCAGGAGTCCTTTTACGGTTATTGTCTAGCTGTTCTCCCTGCCCCCCCAACTCGGTTTACAAGCTGCCTGACAGATCCTGCTACATCTTTAACGCATAAAGAGATAGAGTCTGCTTGTAAAATGTGTAGGTGTTTATCATGCTATGCTAAGCCAAGCTAATTGTTTCTGCATACTGATGGCAAAAAATTAGAGTGCTATTGTTATCGATGAGAGCGCGATTAAGCATAACTTTTAACACTTTTTGTTTTACTTATATGATTAAAACCATGATTTATCTGTATATAATCGTTCTGTATTCAAATACCAGCAGGATGAGCTGACAGAAGGTGGGAGAAAATGTGCGTGAACTAAAAAAAGAAAGGTAATATCTTGTGTGTCACGTGTCATGAAGAGAAGGGTCTACACAAAAGACAGTCCGGCCTGTTTCCTGGCAGAGTGTTCATTTTTGACGAGGTGGCAGTGATATCCTGTTGACATTTTCTATCTGGACAAGCACAAGTCAACAGAGTGTTGCCATCCGTTAACATGGAAATCAAACAGGCCGCTGTAGAGGGTCTGTTTCTATCTGTGTCGTGCTTATATTTCACCACAGTATAGGCCTATGTCCAGAATTTCTCTTAATTTAAATCAAATCAGTTTTATTTATAAATCACAAATAGCCATTTGCCTCAGTGGCCTTCACAGTCCGTTCACAAATGAGCCATCTGCCCTCAGCTAGACTGAGGAAAAACCCCAGCAAAAAAAAACCTAGCAAAGTGAAGTACATTATAGTAGCATCAGTGCTCTCAAAGTGTAACGACAACAACAACATGTTACTGACGATGTTGTCACTGTAATTATGTATGTTAGCTGTTGCTAACAACATCAGCCCTGATGATCTGATTATTTGTCATCACCACAACTGACCCTTGATTGAGAGGGTTAAACACAGCAGGTCTCAAAAAAAACTGTTGAAATGCTTAAGTTAGCAAGCTAGGCTAACTAGCTTTTTTGAGTGAAATACGAATGTAACATCCTGGTTGTTCCTTACAAATGCTCGATCTTTAAAGACTGATGTTCATATCACTAACAGTACATGAGTAACTCATTTTCGGATCAAGATTGTATTTGTTATACAAATGCTGCTGAGATGGTATCAAACCCATTTTGCCTAATATAGGCACCGCCCATGGTCACCTTTACAATTTCATGCTAATGCTTCGATTACTGTATGATAGGCCTACAATCAATTTTTGCCAGTCAGTTTTTGAATGCAGGACCTGTACTTGAGTTTTTTATTTTAAATTGTTAAGAAGTTTATTAAGCTCATTGGTATTAGTTTTCCAATGCTTTTTCTGGGATTTCTTTGTTGCAGTAGGCTACCTCAAGTTTCAACTTGAACAAATTAGGGTTGACACCATATACATCAAACAACATCAAGGTTACATGCTTAACAATGTTCAATATGCTGGTGAGTGATTGCTGACAAAGCAATACATTTAAAAAATTGGTTTAATGTATGGCTGGATTGTTCACAAAATTAAGTGAAGTTTAAGAACTTTATAAACGAGGAACTTGTTCATAAATTGGCACGATTGAAAAACAGAAATCCAAAGACCATTTCTTCCCCTCCCTTGAATCCAGTTGAAAGAAACAAGCTGTGTACTTAGCTTTGATTCTTCAACCATAGCTTGCTTCGAACAAAATCAATAGAGGAAATTGTACAGCAGATAAATTAGACCAGAGAACAAGAGGAGAGGAGCCGCTGATTGGAAAACACCAGGAAAGGTCAAGTAGGACGAAAAGACAGGGGAGAGGAACACCGACAAATCGAATCATTTCCCTCAGTTTAACAAATGAGCTGTCTAACTAAGAGTTTGTGCATGCGTGTGTGTGTGTGTGTGTGTGTGTGTGAGTGTGTGTGTGTGTGTGTGTGTGTGTGTCTGTGTATGGATGTCAACATTGGCAACTGGTTCTGCTTCAGACACACTGTGTTTGTTTATGCAGAAATAATAGCTGCAGTAACCCTTTTACACTATGGCTGTGTTCGGAACGCCATACTAACGTCCTACTCATACTCATTTTGACTTCAATTTGAGTATGTGACGGTTGGGTATGCGAGTTTGGGTATGCGAGAAATTCCCAGATGAGTACTAACTTCCGGGGAGATTTTGGGTATGAATCGATTGTATACTTTTCCTACTCAACCGCCCCACAATGCACTGGGTCAATTCTACCGCCCAGGAAAATGAAATATTTTCGAGCAAGTTGATAGGCAACGACATTGTTTGGGGTCCGCGATCTGACAACTGTACGTGCAGTCATTCATAAACTCTTACAATAGATAAGAGATGAAGATAAATACCTAACAACATTAGAGTTACTAAGTGAAATGAGTGATGTGAGTCTGATAGTGGAGAGAGATCAGAACAGATCGCTGTTCCACACACCGCGGCTCGTCCAGCTCAACTCACAGACAGCTGAGTGCTGAGCCGGACAGAGAGCGTCGGAGGGATCCTCCGCCTCAAAACATAATTAGAAAACAAGAGGTCTAAAACACAGATGATGAACACAGGACTGTAAAAATCTAGTTCAATATCTAACCTGTAGAGGGCGGTTATACGCTAAACAGCGTCTAAACTGCCTGAATCTTACAAGAAGAAGAAATTCTTCATTGCTTGAACATACTTCAACTGAAAACGTTTCGACGCACCTCGCATACACAATCGATCTTTGAGTAGAGAGTATGCAGTATATAGATGGTGAGTATGTATGTAGGACGCTAGTATGGCGTTCCGAACACAGCCTTGGTATGCTTGTATTCACACACACAATCACACTTGTCTTTGTACTCCTGAGGACCCTTAAATATTGCATTACCTAACCCCTAACCTTAAAATCACAACTACATGCTATAGGCTCAATTCTAACTTCAAGTAGCCCTTTGGTGAGGACCTGCCAAAATGTCCTCACAATGTAGAAATGTCCTCACTACAAAGGTTTGAAACTACTATTGGTCCTCATAAAGATACCAATTCGTACTCACAGAAAAACAAGAGAATGGAAATGAAATTGCAGCGGACGCTGGCCTCAGCTTTTCAGGAATGAAACTGGACACCTCTGTGCCTTATCTTGGGTAACAATACATCGCAGTACGGTTGTAGTTAACATGCTCAGAGAAGAAAGACATAGAAAATGAGCAAAGAACCAGTTATTTATTACTTCCATGATCCATTAATAAAGTGCCACGGTTGCAGCCGATTCTATTCATTACTGCTGTTATAAAATCAACACAATAATTCATGTTCATTATTCATTACCTTCAAATGGGGTTACAACCATGTGATAACTTATTATCTACCATTTCCACATATAGCTATTTCCTTTTTCTTATCAAAACAAGCACAGAGGTCAAATAAAAACTTAATTTTCAGCTTTTCGGCAATTATAAAAACATTCTTATCTGTTTTCTGCATAAAAAAGGGGAACGCTTTCTGGGCTGCATTAAGGCTTAAACTACTTACATTTCATCAAGACGATTATCCAGATGTGACATTTCCTCTAAATGTTGGGGACTTTCTGAAAATACAGATAAAGATTTGATAATATGAGCTGTGAATTTCTGACCATCCTCACAGATTTTCATGATGCATATTAAACAGCACGACGTGATGGTCTCTTCTTCTCACATACGCAGGGGGCAAAACCCTCTTTTTTGGAAAACAGACATGGGCTGTTGTAAAAGGTTGTTCACCAGAAATGATATCTAGAACCTTCAAGGATCACAACCTTTGTGGACAACCTGGTCAACAACCTGCTGGAAAGCTACAGGGGGCCGAAATAGACAATCGGAACATGGTTTAATGCGAGGGTAAAACTTTTTTTTTTTAACTTATAGATATCATCTTGAAACTTTGCCAGTTTATTACTGGCATTAAAACAATGATTTTTTTTTATTGAAGATTTTTCAAAAATGTTTGAATACATATGCAAATTTGGCATATTTCACAAATTATGCACAAATTTGCACATCTTTAAAAACCAAAAATCTAGATATTGGATAAAGCCAGAGTTAAAATATTTATTGCATTTTGACATTATATAAGTGTGTTAAGTTTCTACATGACAAACTTCCTCTGTGAGAAATGGTGTGATAATTCCAGTTTGATAGTGGTTAGATTGACATGATTTGATAGTTTGTTTCATTACTCTGACCCAAAAATCTCAACTCCTAAATCACTTACATCAACTACACTTTCCATAATCATTCTTAGCACTATTCTGAATTTTCTCAAAGAAGGATTTTTTACACAGCCTTTTTTAATTTTATAAATCAAAAAATACTATGTACAGGTCTTAAAAATGCATTACGGCAGGTTTTTGAAGAAGAAAATGTCTCATAAATCAGACTATGAACAACATATGAAAAAATCCTTCTTCAATAACCTACAGAATAGTGCTAAGAATGATTATAGAAAGTTTAGTTGATGTAAGTGATTTAGAAGTTGAGATTTCTTGCCTCTGTTATAACAGGCCTACTTAAAAAGTAGAAATTACATAATTTGTTAACATTTTAGTGTAATGCTAAACCGAGGTAAAGGGAGGGAGGGGGGATAGGGGCCACCAGCGGGAGGGGGGAAACGGGGTGGAGAGAGGGAAGAAAAGAGGGTAAAATGTTTATTGCAATGTTTTGTTTTGTGAATTTGAAATAAAAAACAATTGTTCACAAAAAGAAGTTGAGATTTCTGGGTCAGAGTAATGAAAAAAACTATCAAATCACGTTTATTTATACACTATCAAACCAGAATTATCACACCATTTCTCACAGAGGAAGTTTGTTATGTAGAAACTTAACACACTTATATAAAGTCAAAATGCAATAAAGATTTCAACTCTTGCTTTAGCCAATATCTAGATGTTTGGTTTTTAAAGACATGCAAATATGTGCATAATTTGTGAAATATGCTAAATTTGCATATATATTCCAACATTATTGGAAAAAAAACTTCAATACAAAAAATCATTGTTTTAATGCCAGTAATAAACTGGCAAAGTTTCAAGATGATATCTATGAGTTAAAAAAAAATCAATTTTACCCTTGCATTAAACCATGGTTCTGATTTTCTATTTCCGCCCGCTGTAGCTTTCCAGCAGGTTGTCCACCCAGGTTGTGATCATTGAAGGTCATAGATCATTTCTGGTGAACAACCTTTTACAACAGCCCATGTCCAAAAAATCACTTTGCCCCCTACACCCACTTACTTGGTTTTGTTTTTTGATTCTATTCTTGAAGAGAATTTCTGAGACAAAAAAGTACCTCAGAAATCAAATAGAAAAACACCGGTTTTACATGCAAAAGTCGTGATGAGAAAACTTACTTCAACCTGGAACCATGGCAAACATCTGCAGTACATGAGCAGTTATCTTGGCAAAATACTTTAATATTCCCAGCAAATACTCAACCAGATTCAGGCCCATTATGGAGGATGTTCATCCACTCAGCACCCACATGCAGCACTCTGTCCTCCTCTAAAAAACGGTTCGAAAATAACTTTCCACACCACTGACAAAGCTCTCAGAAACATGAAATATATATATATTTACTATGTTGTTTGTGATAAAATTAAGAACGGAAGTTTTCCTTTATAGGTAGAAAACATTCTCCTACTTCTTGAACTAAATAAATAATGTAACCCCTCCCCCTCCCCTTATGGATCAGCTGCAATATATCGCCATTTGCCACAAAGCTGAAAATAGTTGTTCTGAGCTCAAGAAAAATAATATCAATAAACTTTATTTATAAAACATGTTATACTGTGTATTATAAATAACGCCATAAAAAGCACACATTGTCAAACACAAAAGGAATAAAAGCTAAGGTTAAAAAGATTAAACTAATAAGCAAGAAATGAAAACCAATACAATCAAATAAAAGCAGGCAGGTCAAGTAAAATCCAGAAATGCTTTCAGATAAAAATACATTTTGAGAAGAGACTTGAACGAGGACACTCAACCAGGTTTTATTCCCTTGGGCAGGTCATTGCAGAGTCTCGGGGCTAATAATAGCAAAAGCTCTGTCCCCTTTAGTTTTTGGCCTCTGGGAGAGCCAGAAAACCTCTTCCGTATAGGATCTCAAACTATATGCAAAATGCTCATGGGGGACTAACAGGTCTCAAATATAAACTAAGCCAGGCCAAAAAGAGCCTTAGAAGTAATCAATCACATTGTTTGAAATAAATAAATAAAATAAACATATTCTGATTGTATAGACCAGGGGTTCTTTCTGCAAGCTGGGTCATTGCAGTAGGGTCCCCCCACCGCCCCTGACAACACCCCCCCCCCCCCCCCCACACACACACACACACACACGCACCACCCTATACAGATAGATAGATAGATAGATAGATAGATAGATAGATAGATAGATAGATAGATAGATAGATAGATAGATAGATAGATAGATAGATAGATAGATAGATAGATAGATAGATAGATAGATAGATAGATAGATAGATAGATAGATAGATAGATAGATAGATAGATAGATAGATAGATAGATAATCTATTATTGTTATTATCACAAGGGCTAGGCCAGTGGCGCACCTTTGAGTTGAACATTGGGTTTAGGGTTGGGGTCCGTAAATTTCTTATATTTTAACGTTAAATGCATCATTCTGGTGCACTTTAAAAGCTAATTATGAGATTGTATCAATGAGACACTGAGGAAATGTTTTTTTTTAAATCTCCTTAGAAGAGAAGAAAATACTAGCCCAAATAGAAACATTTAGAATAGATACAAATGTGTGATTAATTGCGACTTAACTATGACATTTATGTGATTAATCGCGATTAAATATTTTAATCATTTGACAGCACTACTATTTATTTATTAATTTATCTGAGGAGCCGTCCCACTTCAACCCCTGGAATAGTAATCATCTGCATTTTGGACAGAAGCTTGCAGATAGGCGATTTTAATGTGAGATCTAAGCCTGCTTTGCCTTGCAAAGATCCTCAATTCAGTTTGATAAACATAGCCTCAAATCATCCTCGATTTGTGCACGATTGCGGAATTTTGTTTTGCAGTCATTTTTGAGAATCCAGCCTCACACAGATATGTCTGTGAGTGATATGAGTGAAATGCAGTTCAATTTATTTGCTGTGGGAGTGAGTGAAGAAACAGGGTGGGAACAGCAGCGGCCATGCGCATGCGCAATTCATTTGCAGCCTGGACGCGGAGTAGGCTAGTGTGTATTTCCTCTCGGTTCTGAGATTGCTGCGGGAGGCTACTGAGAGACTAACCGCCTGTAAATGCTCTTGGACGGGCAGGGGGTCACGGCAACACCCGCTGCTCGTTGAGCACAGTAGAGTGATACGTGCTTTCAAGTCAGAGTCTCCAAACACCACAGAAGTTTACAATAACACCATTTAAAGTCTGTAGATTTGTCGCTAGTCGCTTTTGACAAAAAAAAGTCGCCCGGAGGATTTGGAAAGTGGCCAGATTTAGCTCAAAATGCTACCTGCGATTAATGTGCTGTGCAGCCTGAACGCGGAGTTGTGTGTCTCCTCTCTGCTCTGACTGCAGGCTGAGACTGCTGCGGGAGGCTACTGAGAGACTAACCGCCCGTGAGTGCTCGTGAACGGGCAGCGGCTAGAGTGTCCGCGCCCCCCCGGTTGAGAACCACTGGTATAGACCATAACCCCTTTTACACAGAGATTGCGGCATATTGACGGAACAACATCACCCCAATATGCCGGCTTTGCTTGCTTCTGTGTTATTTACACAGAACCAAGCAACGCCGGCCTGCTGGCGCATCAGTAGCTCCTTTTACACAGCGTTCCGGAATGAAAGAGGTGCTTGTAAACAGCGTCAGGTGTGACGTAAACATTTAGCGCCGCGCCGGTCAGCTGCTTTACAACAACAACACTGGCAGGTGAATTGAGAGCAGATGAGTGCTGGAGCGCTGGAGCTTGCAGTAAGAGGGACGTATTTTACTGTCCCCACGATGTGCCAGTTGATCTCGCTACGCGCTGAGTCCAACATCACTGGGACTGTTAACCAAACTGACTAAATCAATCCGCTTCACCTCTGTGTCTGTGTGTGTGTGTGTGGCTTAGCCTAGCCTAGCTTTCCCATTGTACAACTTCCCCTGGGCAGAAATAGACTCATACACTCTGCAAAATGAAGCGCGGGGGTTTGATTGAGCAGCGGACCTTATGACCAGCTAGATTATACGCCGTTCCTTTTATTTGGTGATTTTTACGGGACACCAGGCCGCCGTGATTAATGATAAACATACGTCAAAACTGACAAAATCAATCCGCTTCACCTCTGTGTCTGTGTGTGTGTTTGTGTGACAGGTTGGCTGTAAGTGAGTCTCTTTGTGAGAGCAGAGATCTGCCAATCAGACACACATACACATAGGCCTACACAAAGTGTGTGAAGTCACGTTACTGTAGGCAGAAATAAAGTGTGGATATACGCTCAGACTTAGAATAATAATAATAGTGGCGGCGATCCGGTAGCAGCCACTTAGCCTAGCCTAGCTTTTCCATTGTACAACTTCTACTGGGCAGAAATAGACTCATACACTCTGCAAAATGAAGCGCGGGGGTTTGGATTGAGCAGCGGACTTTATGATCAGATAGATTATACGCCGTTCCTTTTATTTGGTGATTTTTACGGGACATCAGGCCGCCGTGATTAATGTTAAACACACGTCCTTCAACTGCTAACATGGTCGCATGTTTAGAACGTAGGATATGGAACGTCAAACGCCCCCCTGTTCCGCAACAACAAGCTGGAGCATTTAAACAGAGAGGCGGAACTGATTGTGTCGGGAATCTTACTACCCCCCGAGGTAGTAAAATTCCCGGAACAATCACTCGCACCTTTCTTCCCTCGTTCCGCAACGGTCGCATTTAAACAGCAGGGCGGAGGGCCGAAAGGCCGGCATATTCCCGGCTTTCACTGGCTGTGTAAAAGGGGCTCATGATACATTTCTGTATAACCTACCTACCCAGCATTTTATAAATGAGTAATGAGTTCAACCCATAGGTTCAACCATGAGTTCATTCCTATGGTTCAACCCCTAACCCTAACATGTAGGCTACAGCAGGAAACTGCAACATACAATAGGAATATTCATCCAGAAACCTCAGATATAAAGTAAAACACTGACAAGGACCATTTTACTGCACCATGAGATCTTTTACTCAATCTAGGCTAATAGAACTAAATTATTATTACTTGTGCAGAATGCAGAACTTTTACTATTAGCCTAATGGAGAATTTCCACGGTGTTGTATAAGCACTTTAATTAACTGAATTATTAAAAAACTTCCTTCACCGTTGATTAATAATAGATATAATATGCGTAAGGAAACAATAAACCTGTCTTTTCTGAGTAAAACGATGGTCAACCCCCACCAATCAGATTCGAAACTTCTTCCCCAGAACGGAATCGCAACCTCTCGCGATACTTAGCGTGGCTATAACTACCACCGCGGCCCATGCTCGGCCTTTCTTTCTCCCTTTTAGCGGTGAAGGTGCAACAGTAATCGGTCGTCCCGAGTCCGGGTTCATCCGACACCCTCACCAACCAAGCTGAACTGAGCTCAACAACCACTGCAGCAACATGCCTCCCAAATTCGACCCCAACGAGATTAAAGTTGGTATGTTTTCACTGTTAAGTGGTTAATAAAAACAGACGTTTTTCCGCAGCCAAGATGGAGTCGTTCTGTGCTGGCTGCCTCCATGTCTGCCGGCCTGTGAACGGCGTAGAGAAAACGGTAAAGATCGGAAATCTAACGCGACGAAAAAAACTCTTAATTTCTGCATGCTTCCATGTTTTAATTAGGTGAGGGTCAAATGGTCTGTCTCAGCATTTATAAGAACTCTAGGGTCCCGGACTGCGGGTGAATCCACGTGGGCTAAGTGTACTAGCTAACGCTAATGGTGATGTCGCTAGCCGCGTGCGTTTTAAGAAATCAGTTAATTTTAAACCCAAGTTAGAAGAGCCTCTACTGTAAAAATCTGTAATAGTTCAAAGTACTCCCAATTGATCTGAGATTTGCAATTTAGACTAAAACACTTTCGAAAATTGGGTCAACGTATTTTCATTGATGTAGAAATACAACAATTATTTATTTTAGAGCTGGCAAATATTGTCACAATATACTTTGAAATTGAATCTACTCATATTATTGTTTTAACTGTTTAATTTATCCCCATACTTAAATTATGTCAATTTACCACCAGAATTCCAAAATGACCTCGTTTCATTGTCCCCTGTAATTAGGGTCTGCATCTTTTGACATTGTGCACTGAACATCTCAGGGTATTCGGTTATGAGTTATTAGTCATCACTTGAATCACATTTTCTGCCACTTTCAGATGATTATAATGGATGAACCAAGTGAATGTCTATCATAGAATGAAACGTTTTTTATTGGCATTGAAAGTGATCATTGGCTCCATCTGTTCATAATTTTCACAACATGAAAATAATTATCTTCAGTAGATCAGTTTATACTGCGCTGCTGCAGTTGGTGGAACATATTTGTTTTAACTTCTATAGATTCAGTAATTTATCTCATGTGGCTGGGGAGAGGTGGTAAATGTGTCCATGGGATTCAAGAGCAGAAATGTGGAACTGAATAAAGACTCAAATGAACAAGACCAGCCTCCCGCCACTATGCCTGTCTGTCCAGTGACTGAGTATAATCCAGTGGAGGCTCAGAGTGACCCAGCTTTAGGAAACAGGGCTGCCCAAACCAATGAGCAACTTTGTGCCGTAAAGACTGAAACATCAACTTTATACTATTAAGTTGTGAATGTGACCCCTTTTTCCACCTATGATTCTCGTTGCGACCAGTGGATTCAAGAACAGTTGTACATAAGTAATTGAGTATGGAGCCCTCCAAATACCCTAAAGATTTTAGTTGAAAGTCGTTTACAAATCTAGTTTGTGTTGTGTTCAATGACATCCCTGCACAAGTTAACTGTAAATGAATCATGTTAAATTTCCTGATTTGAATAAGCTACTAGCTTTGATGCATTGTATGATCTGAACATAATATGAACTTGGTTTTGACTATAGATGTTTGAATAGTTCATAATTTCTTAATTTATCCCTGAGTTTTGGGATTTAATTGGCCGTCATTTGGTGCTTACGTGTGAATATGTTTTAATCATATCTATTGTCTTGCAGTGTACATGAGGTGCACAGGAGGAGAAGTTGGCGCCACCTCAGCTCTGGCCCCCAAAATCGGACCTCTGGGTCTGGTGAGTGTGAAAACATGTCAATTGAACTAGACCAGCCTCCCGCCACTATGCCTGTCTGTCCAGTGACTGAGTATAATCCAGTGGAGGCTCAGAGTGACCCAGCTTTAGGAAACAGGGCTGCCCAAACCAATGAGCAACTCTGTGCCGTAAAGACTGAAACACAAGCTTGGTACTTTTAACTTACAAATGTGACTATTCCTTCCGCCTCTTTACTTGTCCTTCTGTATTACTCAACAGTCTCCCAAGAAGATTGGTGATGACATTGCCAAGGCAACCGGTGACTGGAAGGGTCTGAGGATCACCGTTAGGCTGACCATCCAGAACAGACAGGCAGTGGTACGTACGCTCAAAGGCCACATCGACTTAAACTCCTTCCACAAGGGGCAGGGGGATTACCCGATGTGATATTGACTTTCCTGTTTGGCTTTTCCTTAAGATTGATGTCGTTCCCTCTGCGTCAGCTCTGATCATCAAGGCTCTCAAGGAGCCTCCTCGTGACAGGAAGAAGGTCAAGAACAGTAAGTGACTGGCATACGATGGAATAAATCAAAGGAAATAAGGTTGACTGAAGTGGATTGACTGTGACTCGCCTTCAATTTACTTTCTTTTCCAGTCAAGCACAGTGGAAGTGTCACCTTCGATGAGATTGTGGCTGTCGCTCGTGTCATGAGGGCTCGCTCCATCGCCAGGGAGCTCTCTGGTAAGATATTATTAATACCTGTTGTACTGTTCAGCCTCCCGCCACTATGCCTGTCTGTATAGTGACTGAGTATAATCCAGTGGAGGCTCAGATTGACCCAGCTTTAGGAAACAGGGCTGCCCAAACCAATGAGCAACTCTGTGCCGTAAAGACTGAAACATACAATTAACCAAATTTATCAAGAAAAATCTCAACGTCAGTTTGTTATTTTTCCTGGTTTGCATTAAATGTTTCTGTTTAGACATCTACCTTTTGACTTAATCTGTTTATTTACTTTCCTGCTCAGGAACCATCAAGGAGATCCTGGGAACCGCTCAGTCCGTTGGCTGCACCATTGATGGTCGTCCTCCCCATGATGTCATCGATGACATCAACAGCGGCAAAGTCGAGTGCCCATCAGAGTAAATGGACAAACAATAAAATGTTCACAAACTGAGCACCTTGTGTCTTAAGTCTTTAATTTTTCAACTTAAGTCTTTGACAATAAAGTGTATAAGACTTTCATGAAAAAATACAAGCTACTCAGCCTCATGATACTGTATCATGAGGTAGTGTGGCCGTTTTAGGTGGCAGTTATTCCATCCGTTTTGAAGGCCTGATTAAGTGCTGCTTAGATATTGTATTGTGCTTATAACATTCTGAACATGGAGCTTACTAAAAAGGATATTACTTGCACAAGGAATCATTTCCGTACACTACAAAATGCAAATCTTGCCAGTAGGGCTGCAACTAACGATTATTTTGATTATCGATTAGTGTTTGTCTGTAAAATGATGAAACATTGATTTTCCAAAGCCAATGTTGACGTCCTCAAATGTATTGTCAAACACACATATTCTGTCAGGATTAAAGAAACCAGAAAATATTCACAAAGCTGAAAACAGAATTTTGACATCTTAAATTACTCAAAACAATTAATTATCAATAGTTGGCAATTATTTTAATAATCGATTTGTCGATAAATCTTTGCAGCTCTACTTGCCAGTAAAATATAGAAGTCATTGGGACATTCTGCCTTGATACTGGCATTTTCCCATAATAAAATGAAGTGAAAATGTGCTCTGTATTGTAACGTTTGAAGGACCAATTTTCAGGACTGGTAATACAAAATATTTATTGAGACATATACAATTCTACAAAAGTATAAATGTTTACAAACTCGGCAGGAAACGATATTTACCTCAGGAAATCCCAACAGTTTGTAGCCGTCAGGCCTTTTAGAAACAAATCTAATTTAAACTGATCTCAGGAAACACTTTAAACAGTTCCTCCCATTTTGCTGTTACAAGCCCTATATTCATTTCTAGTATGTTAAAGTACACAGCACAAAAACAACCATCCTAAATTCAAAACAAGGACTTGATTTTTGTACCAAAATCATTACACATTAACAATTTTAAAACTTTCATATTTTAAGCAGAAAAACCTAATGTATTTCTGAATGTGCAGGTATGACAGGCACTGTAACGGCATGGCTGTCAAAACATTTCTAAAAAGCTTGTTTCATAACTAGTTAAACTGCTCCCTCTAGAGGCAAAATGACAGATCTGATCCTGAATCAGTTACTTTGTCTTTTTATTTACCCTTCTGTCAATGAACTATTGAGAGATATCTACTGTCAAGAAATCCGGTCATGTGTTTGTTTCAAAAAGTGACATGGATATTTATATATAAAAAAAATAAAGAAAACAGTTACAAAAAAATACAAAATGACAAAGTTTATGAAGTGCATGACGTGGTCTGACTTGTGGTTTCTCTGTGCTTGGTTGGTTGCTGGGTTGGAAGTCAGGAACTGCTCCGCCGCAACAAATGAAACCCTGATATATTGATCCACGGTGGCGCTATGATTCCCAAGCGTCACCTGAACACATCATGTCCATCCAGTGCATTTCAAGGCGCGTCGATGGTCACAGCATCATCAGTTCTCCACCTCCTCCTCTTCTGCTTCGTTCTCAGGCTCCTCCTCCATCCGCTCCTCTTCTTCCTCCTCCTCTTCCTCCTCACGGCTCTTATCGTTCTCAGAGTCGGGTTTCTTCTCTTTATCTTTGCGCTTCTGTTCTGACACTTCCTTCTTTCCTTTCTGGCCCTTCTTATACACTGCAGAGGAACACAAGCAAAGGATATTTCACATCATCACCAGTTTCAAGCGACACACAATCAAACTGGCCAGCTACTTCTCTGAATGCTGTCACCACATAAAGTAGTAACCTCCCTATTTAAACGTAGCAGCGCTTTGGCTTTTCAGTAAATGTGCCGTCGTGCCAGAATCAAGGTGTAAGGAACACAAACGGAATAGCCACCAAAGTCTGAATGACAAAAAGTTGTCACTTAAACCACTTTTTCACAGACTGCCCTGCCTGGAATGGAGAATCCCTTCCTCTCAATGGCACAAGACATTTTATTTTTAATGTGCACATTATTAATACAATCTTCCCTTCTTTTTTAAACACTCTTTATTTATGTATTATATTTGTCTCCATCTGGTGTAGCGTGTGTTTAGACATTTTTGCTTACCCAATTGTGAATGTTTTTTTTCCTGTATATGAATTATTGCTGCAACACTGACATTTCTATTTTTGGTGAATAAGAGATACTAAGTTAAATATCTTTGTTAAAGTGATTGTAATAATCTCTAAACTGCTGTCACCTTTATGTAGCCTGGTCCAACCAGACCATCGTACTTCATTTCATTTGTACAGAAGGTCTGGAACTGCTCAATTGGCAAACGTTCACTCACTTGGAGGCGGGTCTCTGTTGAAGCTTAAAACTATTGGATCTGCCCAGTGCCACTCTGGATCAGCCTACCAATCGCATAACGTTTGGTCGTGACGTATGTAATGAGCCGGCTTCTGACGGTGCGTTCGAGTTGTACTGGGAACTCGGAAATTTTCGACTTCACTACATATTGTAGTCTATGGATATACCGGTACCTGGCAACGGTAACTTGCTAGAGCCTAACGTTTAGTTATTTGGATGAGAAAGGTTGTAGGCGTCCATACTTTCGCGAGCAGATGGCCTGGAACACAGACAAGTCTGCCAAGTCGGAAATCTCTGAGTTCCGAGTATAAAGGAACGCAGCATTCAACTGAAACTTGAGCACGGCTTCGACGTCATCGTTCTCAGCCACTCGCTCTGTTCGCCGATTGGACGGCCGGAAATTTTCCTGAGCTCGAACACATGAATTCACCGCAGCCCCAGACTGACAACTGAAGGGAAAATGAAATTAGAGCGGAAGTAGGTAGGCGGGCGGAGCCAAGCTAACCTTTATGCTGCTGTGACAGCATTCAGTTCAGAATGTTCAAATAAAGATGTGTAAAGCTGCCATCATGTACAAGCAGGGCTGGACTGGCCATCGGGCGTACCGGGCATTGCCCGGTGGGCTGGCAGGCATTTTGGGCCAGGCCGGGTCCATAAAAAAAATTAAAAATTAAATATAATTATTTTATTTTTTTTTATAATGGACCCGGCCCGGCCCGGCCAAGTCACATAGCCAAGGGCCGAGGTCCCTTCCCTCTCGGCCGCGCAGACTGTCAACTTAACCTGAAAGGACAATTAAATATTGGCCCATTCATCATGATTGGTTCTGGGCCGGGCCTGGCCCAATCACACACACAGTGGAGGGCAGAGGTCCCTCGGCTGTCAATCACTCAATCAAGTCACGTCACTAACAGACAGAAAAACAACTGGAGAAAAACGGAGAAGAGATGGAAAGGAGACAAATGCTGGACTAGTGGTAAGAAGTTGAAAATAAAGTTATGTTGAGAACAATTATTTGTGTAGCTTGCTGAATTTTAACACAGCATGTGTAGTTTGCCAACAGCTAGCTGCTTGCGTTAACATCATGGATAGAGCCATCTGTAGAGCCAGGTCAAAGTGTCTATTTTAGCTAATAACCTACTAAACATTTGCTAGCTCTCTTGTGGTTTCTTAGAGGAGTTAAATAGCTCTGTTGTTGGTGTATTTAAAGAGTTCCCAAAGCTGAATGGATTTTTTAAACATGTAGCCTACATTTCTTCTTTCTGCTTTTTGGTCATTCTGTGTCTATATATTATTCCAGAAAATAGTACTAAATAGCTTACATAGGAAACAGTTGATTTAGCCTTAGTTTTCTCCTCAAAGTGCACCAGATTGATGAATTTTACTTTAACATTTTAAAAATTTCTTCCGGGGGAGCATTCCCCCGAATCCCCCTAGAAGGTCCAGGGTCCACGACACAGTCTCCCAAATTCCTGTGAGAAACACTGTGTGTGTGCATGTTTATTAAGAGTCATTAGACCAGGGGTTGTGTTCAAGTACGCGTAATGACTTGGTCATTCATCAATAGAAACATTGTGTTGTTATCTGGCTCAGAGAGGGACCAGTCACTCATACGTTTTGGACTATAGACAAACATAGCTTTTACATCAGGACTTTCTGTTTAGGGGCCCAGAATTTGGTGCAACGCCCCTGCCTCCGCATATCGTATAAATAATCATGGTGGGCTGCCATGACCAAAAATGCCAGGGCCGATTTTTTGTCCCAGTCCAGCCCTGTGTACAAGTATATAAAATGGGGGTTTATTTAAAACAGAATTAAATTGTCTTTGAAATTCAGGTAGAAGCCAGTGTTTTGAAGTGCAAATATCTGTGGGGGGATAATAAGAAGAACTATTACTTTGATGTTTGTGCTGATGTACTGACCTTCCAATGCTTCTCGGAGAGGCTCCAAGAATCGCTCAAACTCCATTTCCTCCATCGCAGCCAAAACGTCTCCTGCGTTTAGAGTTTTCCGCTTGGCCTTCATGGCAAAGTTGTTAGCACTGTAACAAGATAAACAGAACAAATTACATTATTTTATTCAAGGTTTACAACATAGGAAGTTAAGAATACATTAAATAATAATTTAAGCACAATGTACAGTAAAAATTAGTTGGCCGTGTAAAACGCATGAAACCATGTGAAAATTGTTGAATTCATGAATTGTGTGAATCATTAAGTGTCTCTTAGATTTTGTAAGTGGGTTTTGTTCCTACCAGGACGTTGCATACAACACAAACACACTGGCAGCCTGTGATATGGCTCTCCTTGCTTCTTTGGACACATTCACCCCATCTGGTAGCTGTTAAGAAAACAAACAGTGCGGAGGAGTTATCTCAAAGATGCAGTTTATAACAATGATTTATCAAAACGTAGGCAGGCTGAGAAAAAACGATTGACAAAACATTAAGGAGAACGTTGTTCATGATCTCTGGCGAAAATGAGACATTAGAAAAACATTTTAGGCCTATATAGGCTACAGTAATAAAATCATGCCGTAATTTCCTCTACTTTTTCATTATAAGAGTATTGCCATTAGATGACCCATTGACTAACTTATTCAGAGCGTCCTTCATTATTCTTCAATTAATTCTATGTTTCAAATCAGCTTTTTGACGCTTTTTCATCTAAACATCAGTCTGATTTGGACTTCTGAAATTAAGTCCAACTTTTTTCTTCGGTGTTGTTTATTTGTTTGAGTTTTTCAAAATGAGTGGTCAACCTGTATGTGAACCATAGGTCCATGATGTGAACGCGCACGTGTTTTCAGGTGAATATGTGGGCTCGCGACTCACCGCCTCCTTGATGATGCGGGTGATGACCGCGTTGGGCAGGTTCAGGTCCTCTGGCCTCTCTGCCATTGTTCTCTCTCCGGTCACCGAGTCCCCAAACCCGGTCCGCCTCTCACACTGAGCCGAAGCTGGTTGTTGCTAACAGATTAGCGCCCGCAGACAGTGTAGAGTTAGCCCGAGCTAACTTTACTAGCTCGCTCAGTCACAGTTATATTCCGTTGTGGAGGGATGATAAAGTCAGTTATAACACCGCGTTTGAAACAGGACTCTACAATTGATTCGACCGGTTCGTTTTTTCTGATGGATAAGTTCAAACTCTGTCTGTAGTTGAGCGCGTGTCCAACACAGAAGCGATTTGTTTTGGGACGTTTCCCGCGAACCTTCCAAGCGTGAGCCCTGGCCCTCCTCCTTCGTCAACTCTCAACTTCGACCTCTGACGCAGGCGTGACGCAGTCGGCTGTTTCGTCATTAACATACAAAATTTAAAATGACGCATTAACATAAGTAAAGAAAGAAAATAGAATGTTCAATGCATTTTATGATTTTAAGTGATGGAAAGTAATTCAGTACAATTACCCAACCAGCAGTTTAGAGGTATTTGTACTTTACTTGATAATTAAGTCATTCACTTTTGTGTTATTCTTCCACTCCACATCTTCAGGGGGATGAAGATTGCACTCTTCACCTCAGTACATAATTTACTTTGCAGAGTCAGATTATTAACAAAAGTGTATAATCAGCTAATAAATGATGATGTATTTTTATGGCTATAATTACCAGGAAAAAATAAAGCATCTTGACAAGCTCCAACACCAGAATGATCTAAACATTAATACATCGATATTTTTGATCTTTTATGTTGTTTTATATTTTACATGACCTTGGGCTGATTTTGTGTTTTGGTGAGCCAAGGACAGATTTCCACTTGGGTGGACAATAACATTTGTTCATGTAACACATTCTTAATAGTGTTTGTATGCATTGAAAATAATCCCCCACATTCCATGTACAAGCCTATGTGAAAGGTAGTCATAAAAAAGTAGCTGTTAGTTGTGAGTGTTTCACAGATAATGACATGTTTTTAAAGACCACAGCCAGTTATCAGTGTGCCATATTGAGGCACCACCCATTACATGAGACTGCACAAAGTGACACTGTAGTTTATTTAGCCTCAGTCCAACATACACCCTCCTGCTGCCACAAATACTCAAAGAAGCAGCAACCGCTATTGAAATAGTACCCAACAAATGTAGCCTATACTATTTCCTCCTGTTTGAGTAACTTTCAATTAAAAAACAAAATGGAAAAAACGAGCAGCTGTTAGGGTTATTCTAAGTAAATAAAAAAAAAAATCATAATTGACCCATATTTAAAGATGACTGCTAAAGTAGGAACCAATGGGCATCAGGTGGAAAGCGACAGAAGTCAGTCTGATAGTCCATCCATCGGTAATCTCTGTGTATTGTTGGTCTTTTAATGCATGGGATCTGTCAACAGTAAGCATGACCTATTTTACTTCATTCAATATAAACCCATCAGAAGTAATGCTTCTGTTCGCCACAGTGTGTTATTTGAGTATTTTAGAATATGCATTGGACTGAGATGAACTGTCAAACACTGCACTGATAAACTGAAATCAAGAGTTCTAACACTGAAGATACAACTTGCCTTGTCACACATTATTTGCAGTATACAGATGCATATTGAAAACCCTGACTGGGCAGATGTCCAGCTCAGCTCACACCTTCATTACAAATTGAGTGGAAAAGGTCAGGGTTTGTTGGGGGAAATGGTATTTAGGTGGTTTCCATGGTAGCTGCCTTCCTCACACATGCACGGAGCAATGCAGCCCACACATTGAAACCACTCCATAGAGAAGGCCATGCAATGAAAGTTGGATTTCTATACTCCCACCGGGTTCAGGAGTCTGTAGCTGTTTGTGGGCAGAGCTCCAGGATACTATAATTTCCTCAGCTCAGTTATCTGTGATGTCTGAACAATCACTGCTGCAACACTTTAACAAACAAACTGCTGAAGATGTTAAACAAATTCAAATTAATATTGACTTACATCAATTTACATGTTTTAGTGAATACCAAATGATGCATCCATGAATTTGCTATTAATTTACTATAATAAGAAAATTGGCAACACATGACAATAATTCAATAAACAACAGGTGTAGGCTACTGGGCCTGGTTCCATCAAGTCAAATACACATAAAAAAACATTTCACTAATTAGTATTGATATTTAAAAAAAAAGAGGTTTAAGATGTGTTACAAACAGTAGCCTATACACATTCCAACTTACCAAAAACAAACAAACAAACATCTTATATCAACTGTATGCAGAATTTAGAAAAGATCACTGCAAATTAAATAATAATAATAATGTATGTATATATATATAATTATATATATATATATATATATATATATATATATATATATATATATATATATATATATATATATATATATATATATATATATTATATATAAATAATTGTTTATAATTTGATGTTTGATTTGTTTTTGGATAACAATTATACAAACATTGCTATCGATACTATCGTTATTTTTAATTTAGCGATCCACCCAACCAACAATATTTTCTGAGAAGCAAGACCTCAAAGTAGGCTAATATTAATCCACTGCAAGTTAGCGTCTTGTGTTAAAAAAAATTATAACATTCTTATGGTAAAATCAGTTAGTTGAAATTATTAATTAAAAATATCTTTATTTTAAAACAGAACATAAATTAAAAGTAGGTCTGCATGTCGACTACTATTCAAAACACTTTCTGTAGGCTTTGTAATTTAAAGATGTATTTATTCAGATGTATACGTTTTCTTTCATAATATGCTTACATCAGACTTATAAATCAACCACAAAATGCAAAACTAGCCTGCAACCGAAAAGTAGCCTAGATTAAGACAACTTTTAATTGAGTCTACCACTGTCACAGACAATAATAAATAGCAGATTAGGCCTAATGTTAGGACGAGGGTAAAAATAAAATGTCAAAGACAAGGTCAAAAGTGTAGTGTGAAGTTAATATCTTATCTATCAGCTCTCCAAACTGTCAAGTTGTCAAATAGCCTAAATTGAATTAAAATTTACTTTTGGCGTAGCATGGCTAATTCAACTAGGCCTATCTTGTGATTTTTTTAAAAAATTATTTCACGAGCCCCAACAATGCTATAGCCTGATATTAGCCTATTTGTAAACAGTGGCATTCCTAAACTAAAACCAGCCTCAGTAAGTGGGTCTTAAAATTAATGTTGGGTGGGTATTCACTTAGTAAGCAAATGTGGATAAATCAATGATGTGAAACAATTAGCAAAGGCAAGAGCGCATCCCTTCTGGTTCAGCAGAACAACTGAGGAATATTCTATGTACGAGACTGCACAACCAAGTGATGAGAGAAGAGGAGGGACATAAATAATGGTGCAGTAAAAGGAAGAAGTCTTAAGTACTCCCGTCTAGATGTGGTTCCCTGGTTCTAGCTTGTTGTAGTGATGTTCTTCTGCATGAAACGTGCAGAACCCACTGTTGTCTGCCCACTGGAGTATTTGGGAAGCGTAAAGAGGTTTGTTTATGCAGCACTACTTTTGTGTACATCCGACAATTGCTGCCACGACTTTCGACAGCTTTTCAACCGAAAAAGCTTTAAAAAGTCAACAAAACGTCCGCTTTTAAAGTGTCAAACTGTATCTTAAAGTCGTGTTTCTGATTTAGGCGCTGACGGAGGAGATGGCTGCGTATTTATTGGATCTATTTTCTTTGGGATGGCGGTGCTGCGCCTTTCTCTACCTCTCTGCTGTGCTAGGCCGCCATCTTGAATTTTAATGTTAGTTTAAAAAAAAAAAATGTGTTTCCTGTGATATTTTTCGTTAAGACTGTCGTGCCAATTTTTGGATTTGTTTGAAGGAGTGGTGTTTAATTTCGTGGTTGTTTTTTCTTCAAAAACACCTCGTAAGTATTGTGTGTGTTTGTTCCGTTGGTGTTGTCGGCTCGAGACATTTAACGCTCCCAACGCTTGAAAATGCACTCAGCTATTTAACTGCTATCTATTATTTTAAATAACAACCTTCACCGACACACAGCTACAGTCGTTGGCTCTGATTGGTACCTGGGATCGTGTCTGCGGGGGTATTGGGCCCCAAACTCACTTTATTTCGCTTACAAATGATAGATTTAGCCTGGAAAGCTAACGCAGTGTGTGTGTGTTAGCCACTGTTAGCTGCTGTGCTCCAGTGGTTTGCAGGTAGGAAGCATAACCGTCGGTTAGTTACTAACTGGGACATGTGTGCAGCTAACTATCGACTATTGTCGAGTATTTTATGCACATGCTACATCGTTAACGTGAGAAACGGTAGCGGCATTGTGTTTTTGTCGTCTGTTGTGGTGTTGGTTGAGCTAACTGACGGCGAAGCTAAGTTAGCAGCCTGCTGAAGTTAAGTTTGATGCTAGCTCACTCGAGAAGTACGTAAAGATACTTCACCAGTGTTTGCACTTTTAATACCTTGAGAAGATTGTCAGTAATCATTGGCTACCATGGTTGCATTTGGTAAATATAAGCATATGCCAGAATAATGGGGCATTTCGAGCTGTGTGTATAATGGTGTTACACTGCTTTTAAATATCTCCATCCCTGTAATATCCTGCTACGGTCTTTGTGTTGAAGTAAGGGTTAACTGCTTATGTGGTGAATAACGTCAACCGGCCCGTTTAAAATTGCCAGGGCATCCTGCCGGCGTCTGCTGCACGGCCGATCATCTCCCCGGCGTCGCCTTTGGTTGCTAGCTCAATGCTAACCAAGTGTATGGGTGGAGAGACGACAGTTAACAAACAATGCGAGCTGTATTGATAACTCTGACACAATTTCGGCCTCAGCTGCTGGTGTGGCCTTCCGGGTTTCCACAGCTTTTCCTGGTCCCTCTAATGTGTCGTGTTTTATTGCGGCTTACATTGGACTCCGAATCCATAAATGCGAAACATTTTATGCATCTATTAAAATGTAGATGATGCTCCTCGCGTCGCATTTATGCTTTAAAACGGCCAATGCTCTTTTGACTGAATAATTTACATTGTATGTTGTGTTTGTTACATTACACACGTGAACGGTATTTAACGTGTTTCTGGGATAATGTGATTAATAAAGCAGTACTTTGTGTTATAGCACCAAAGACGTTACTGTTGCACTTGACAGTAAGCCAGTGCATTATTTGGGGTTACCACTAAGCGGCGCTGCAGGATCATTTTAAAACTAATTCCTGCCTTCCTGTACATCACAAACCCACTATAAGTGTAAACAACACCGATTACAACTGGTTGGTGAATTGACAGATGCAGGTCACATTTTTCTCTTCAGCAGCCGCCAGAACTTAAGCATGTTTTAATGGTCGTAGTATAATTATGTTGGCCAAGTTAAATCAATGAATCAAACCTAAGTGTTGCTTCAGTTCTGCTAAGTGGACAGAGACTTATTTGTTTTCACTGCACTACATGTACCACATGTACATGTATCACTGACTATTACAGAAGGGGGCCTGAGAAACTATCGGAGTGGGTCTTCAAAGTGTTTTGGGTGCAATCACATTTTTTGTAGCCGTCTTATGATCACAACTAAAATGCAATTTAGTACAAAGTGGGAACAGGGCAATAATTAAGATTATCCCTAATGTATTGAGGGATGTTTCTTTTCTTGTCAATGATACATATTGAATACATCTTCTTATATAGGTGTATTTTTTCTTTACTTTTTCCTGCCCAGTTTCATCCTATTTTTAAGTTTTGAGTTATGTAAAGTCTGTGTAAAGTAGTAAAATGTATTTGCTATGCATCTAATGATATTTGTTGTTCCCTGCAGGTTTCAAACTGTAGACCCCAGTCTTCCCCACTCAAGAGTGTTTCTTCATCTCGGAGACTAAATGCAACTGGACCAGGGGGCTTGTGGGCATGAAGTGGCTGGGCGAATCCAAGAACATGGTATTAAATGGCAGGCGACACGGAAACAAGTTGACCAGCGAGCAACATGTGAGCCAGAGTCAGACTCGTTCTCAGCATTCACAGCGGGCATCCCTGCGCCACAACAGAAACAGAAACCGGAGATGTAGCCGCAGTGAGTTAAATGTGTTTATCTCACCACATGTAAATATATTTCGCCAGTTGCATACAATAACACTGGTCTTGGTCTGGTGTTTACAGGGTTTAATGCAGCCAGTCTGGAGGCAGAGAAGCGCTACATACCCTCCTCAGGAATGACTGCCAAGGAGTTGTGTGAGAATGATGATCTGACCACAAGCCTCATCCTGGATCCATACCTGGGCTTTCAAACTCACAAAATGAACACCAGGTCAGCAGATTTATCACAGCAGAATCCATGATTGTGCTGCCCCTTTTGTAGTTCTAAATAAGCTTTTTGATGTGTATATGTCTTCTCCTTTTCTTACATTACATTTTATTTCTGATTTTCTTGTTTTGTGCCATTTTTGTCCATTCAGATTTCGACCAGTTAAGGGAAGACAAGAGGAGCTGAAAGAGATCATTGAACGGTTCAAGAAACATGACAACTTGGAAAAAGCTTTTAGAGCTTTGACATCTGGAGATTGGACCCGGAATTTTTATCTCCACAAGACGAAGGCTCAAGAAAAGCTTTTCAAGCAGCATGTAAACATATTATCTAAGATATACCTGGTTTATTCTCCAAAGTCACAGTTGACCAAAAAATCTGATGACCAACTTTATGTTTTGAACAGGTATTTGTGTATCTGCGGATGTTTGCCACAGACAGCGGGTTTGAGATTCTTCCTTGTAATCGCTATTCATCAGAGCAAAATGGAGCCAAAATCGTGGCAACAAAGGAATGGTGAGGACACATTGCCAGTGGTTACTTGTGATTGTAACAGCGCCTGTGTTCATTAATTCTCACCCACAATGCATTTAGCGTTTTTTTCTGAACCTTTGTTTTAACTCCTATTTGGGATTTTTTTTTTACATTGTTTTGTTTAATAGGAAAAGAAATGACAAGATTGAGTACCTGGTAGGATGCATCGCTGAGCTTTCAGAGAGTGAGGAAAACATGCTGCTCCGGCACGGGGAGAATGACTTCAGTGTCATGTATTCAACCCGGAAGAACTGTGCGCAGCTCTGGCTAGGGCCGGCTGCGTTCATCAATCACGGTATTAGTCACAACAAGTGATTGGTTTTCATTAATTCTATAACAAATGAATGAGATTACGGATTTATCATGAAACATGTCTTATCATTTTAATATCAGTCCGTCATTCTTCAAAAGGGTATCAACTTAATTTTCTTTGTTTTGTCCCTTCTTCTATTAGATTGTCGGCCAAACTGCAAGGTAGGTCCTTTTTAAAAGGTCTCTTAAGAAAACAAAGTAATCATTGTCCTTAAATGTATAAGCTTAGTAAATCACTTTTTAAATGATCGTCTTTCTGTTTAGTTTGTATCGACAGGACGGGACACAGCCTGTGTGAAAGTCTTGAGGGATATTGAACCAGGAGAGGAAATCTCGTGTTACTATGGAGATGGTTTTTTTGGGGAAAACAACGAATATTGTGAATGCTATACATGTGAGCGGTAAGTGTAACTACAAATAAAACTAATGAGTGTCAATAAGAGTAAAATGTATTGAAATTTTCATATTTGTAAAATGAATAAAGACAACCATCTCAAAGTTCAGTAAAGTCATAATCAAGTAGTAATATTGTTACCAAAATATGATCCACACAGTGTCCATGAGCTTTGAACCAATACGCTACATGCTACTATGTGAAAATATGAACTTCATTCAGTGTCTTTTACCCAGAAGTAAAGCTAAAATATTGCTGACGGCCATTTCTTCAATCAACTTTTAATTTATTTTGTTGTTGCTGCTATTGTGCAGACGGGGCACTGGTGCTTTTAAATCAAAAGCTGGACTGCCAGCGGAAGTGCCGGTGATCAACAGCAAGTACGGGTTGCGGGAGACTGACAAGCGTCTCAACAGGTTGAAGAAGCTGGGGGAAGGAAACAGGAGCTCGGATAGTCACTCTGTAGGCTCCCACACCGATGTAGACTCTCAGGAAATGCCAAAAACACATCAATGTAAGAGTCTCCTAAAAAATTGATTTGTCTCTTTGTGCTGTTGCCATAGTTACTGTATGGATTCAGATCTCAAACTGAGGACTAGAAACAAAATTCAAGTTCATGTACTAGAGGTGAGCAGCGTAGAGATTTAATACTGCTAAGTGATGAACATTGCCTTTTTATTTGAGGCATTTATGCATTTATTTGTTACCATGCAATATGTAAATAAGTCTTTATTGCACAATTACCGATGTTAATCCTAGTTACATTTATTAACTTTGGGGCACTAAATCAAACATTTTGTAATTGATTGTGTAAATATCACCCAGCCAACATATGTGTACGTGTGTTTCTGATTTATAAACATGTAATGTTCAACATTTGATCTTTTCCCAGCAGCTGTCAGAAAAAGAACATCATCTGGCTTGAAGTATAAAAACAGGACTCAGTCCAGACAGACTTTGTCTAGAGCCCTTACTACCTCATGTTCAAAGCAAGGTCGTGTTAACAATAACAGGGTACCAAAGAGACTAAAATCCCAATCCAAGCCTTCACTAAGTAAAGTCCAGTTGCGAAGTCGAAGGAGGGGGACAGAGCCAAAGGCGTTGGCCAAAGGAGAGACTTGCCAGCTGGGACTCAGGGACTCAAAGGTGTCACTGTGTAAAAGTGTCACCCTCAAGAAAGAGAAGGATGGACAGGAGCTGGTGCAGCAGTCACTAAGCCAGCGGGGCTGCCTCACCCGTCACGCTGCCAAGGAAAATGGCAATCTATCGCATGTGCAAAGCAGTGAGGGCAGCCAGTGTTCAACATATCGAACTCGGAGGTCCACAAGGACCCTTGTAAAAGCCCAGGAAACAACAGCTGGTGTTAAACTGGAGCCCAGTGCTATGGATGGCTTGAGCCCAGTCCCTGGTGGAGTGGTCATTAAAACCGAGCCAGCTGACATGGAGGAGTACCTCCGCCACGGGGCAGGACTGGAGCAGCCTGCACTAGACACTGGCTATGCCAGAAGAGGTTCGTGCACCAGGCAGAAACGGCTGACACGACCCAGGACAGAGCGGACAATTAAATGTGAGGACTCGTATGGTGAGCCTTTCATGCCAGTGGGAGGTGGCCACACCGCTAACTTCTCAGACTGTGGTAACATGCTGTTGGGTTTCGACCGACACAGGGACTTTAACGGGGTTGCCAACGGCAGCAAATCCCTCCGCAGGGACAAGGGTAAGAGTAGCTGCCGGTCACAGGACAAGGGGAAGAAGAAGCGTCGGATCACCAGGTACGACGCTCAGCTGATCCTGGAGAACAACACGGGCATCCCTAAACTGACGCTCCGCCGGCGGAGGGACAGCAGCAGTAGCAAGACCAATGAGACCAACGATCCTATTGGCTCCTCCAACATTTCTGCCTCCGCGGTCAACTCGGCCTCTTCCAGCAAAATCAGCATCAAGTTCAGCAAGGACCACGACAAGGACAAAGGCAGCTCGTACATAGCCAAACTGAATAATGGCTTTGCCCCCGTGGTCCACAGTAACTCCACCAAGCTAAAGATCCAGCTGAAGAGGGAGGACGATGCTCGGAGAATATCCCAGTCAAAGGTGGACCAGTTGTCCTATAATGGAGACATGGGCCAGAGTCTGGAGGCCAGAAATGGTGGACATCGGACCCAAAAGGCGCTGGCGGAACCCTCGTCTGAAGAGGACGACAATGAGGAAGGCGAGGAGGAGGAGGAAGATGATGACGACGATGATGACGATGATGATGATGATGATGATGATGACGACGACGACGAAGACGACTACTTTGACAATGAATTTGACGATGATTTCATTCCACTTCCTCCAGCAAAGCGCCTCCGACTCATTGTGGGTAAAGACTCCATAGACATCGATATCTCCTCAAGGAGGAGAGAGGATCAGTCTCTGAGGCTCAATGCATAAGCTGTGGAGCTCATCACTCCCACCTTTCCCTGTAAATAAAGATGACTCGCTAATCAACAGTTGTGTTGATGTAAAAGAAGTACAGTAATTTAAAAACAAAAGGAATTGCTGAAAGATTCTGAATGAACGTTACTAGAAGGTGCTGTTGACCTAAAACAAATCTGTTATTCACTGAAGTTGTGTTCAATATTAAGTTTCTAGTGTAATGTAAGTTAATTTAAACACAAATTACATTAATTAAGCAAGAGTTTAGTCACCAGTCTCATTTATCTGGCATCGTGTCTGCACACTATGAATAATCTGACCGAATCTTAAGTGAAAAACAAGAATTTGTTTTAAGTTAAACTATTCCTTTAGGTGAATGCACTTGTTATATTCATAATGGACATGGATATTGTAGAAAGTGTACAGTATGGTGACTATCCCCTCTGTCTCATAGGCAGGTTTTTATTGAACTTATGATTTTTGTCTCATAGTTTGTAATTTTTGCTGAACGTACAATATGGTGTGGTTGGTCCAGACGCATTTTAAGATCAGTCAGTTCATTTGGGTTCAGGTGCCATGTTCTCATTATCCCAGTTGTTTTCCTGCTAAAGAGCCACTTGAATTTCAGTTATCCATTAATTGTCAGCATTATTTACTGTGTAAGTTAATCATGGCTTTCGGGAGAGTTCAATCATACAATGTTAAACCTTTAAGTAAATCTGTGCTATCATGTTATTCACAGGCACATCCCAAACAAGTTGTTGAAGCAAAATTTACAGTTTTATGTATATTATGGATTTAACATGCACCAAAACAAATTGTATGTGTTTTGTGAACTCTCACCTTAAAGAAGAAATGGAAAACCATACTGAATTGTTGGCTGTAACGATATGCATGTGGACCTACAGTGTATGTTCAGTTTGCCTGCAGTTGTTACACATGTGACATGATATGAACAATATAATAGATGCACTTTTATTTTTTTCTAGTTAAGCGAGTCCCTGCAGTTTAATCAGAGCACTGTAAATAAATTAAGTTAATTAAGCTGCAGAATTCACAGAAATAAAAGCACACAAGTTTTTATTATCAGTTGGACTTTAGTCAAAACTGACAGGATAATTGTACCAGTGTTTTTCTTTTGTTTTTGGATCTGCTGCATAATGGTAACATGGCACACATGGTAGTTCAACCTTAAAAAAAAACTACAGAGAAGGCAAATCAAACCAAATCCATATATTAAGGCTACCTATATGCTTTTTAAATAAAAAGTAATGTACAGAACGACTGGCTCATGTCCCTCAGCTCAGTTATGAAATATGTTTTCTCTCAAGTTTAGTCTCACCTATTGTTTTGGAAGCAAGTTGACAAATGTCCATCTATTTTAGGGTTTAGGGAGGAGAATCACATTTTCTGCAATATATCTGTCTAATTTACAATCATGTATTTTCTCTATGGTGCTACGTTTATTTCCTTCCCATCTTTTTGAATTTCTGTCTTGTGTATTTTTTTTTATTGGTAGTTGGTGGCAGCATTAACTTTAACAGGCCCAGATTCCGTGGAAATTAACATTTGATTTCAGAAATGCAAATTTCATCAGTTGAGTCTGTAGCCTGTTCAAGTCGTGTTTTTTTCTTCTTTGTTTTTCTTTACAGGAGCTCACATGTTTCCAAGGTTTTAGTTCACTAAAAGAAAGTTTAAACATTACTGTCTATCAACAGCATTAGGTGCCTTAACACAGAGCTTTTTGACACATTTAGACCAAATTTGTTACACGACGACTAATCAATGAGTGAAAATGCTAAGCCATCTTCTTCCCCCTTGAACATGGAAACACTTAAACACAAGTCCACTGTCAGTCCTTCTGTATATTATTTTATTTTTGTTGCGTGGAAGTAAATGACCTGTCCAACAGATCAAGGGATCAACTGAGTTAGAATGTTAACCCAATTTTCCTGTGTTAATATGTACTGTTCATATCACCAGCAGCTAATCGCCGTTCTGAACCTGGCTCAGTCTGTCCTTCCCCCTTCGTCGGACGTCTCCATCCTACACTGTAAACTGTTCCAGGTGTATCTGTGTGGTCTTTGTCCAATAGACAGCTGTCAAGATTTCCAACTGATTCAAAACAAGAAAAAACAAACAAAAAAACAAACAAATGTGAATAGTTGCGGACATTTAAGCGTGTTGCGTGGGTAGTGGGAAACGTGTAAAGAGAATTAAAAATGGGCAGTGCATATATTGTCCAATATGTAAATCATGTGAACACATCTTGTACTTATTTAACAGTTTTGAATACTTGAAAACTATATAAAGTTTCTTTGTGATTCTTGTTTCCTGAGCCTGTTTCTAAGGTGGCTAGATGTTATGTCAAAGTTTAGTTTCTGAAATGTATCACAGGGGTAAATACAGTCCACTCCATAAGTATCGGAACAGTGAGGCCAATTCCTTTATTTTTGCTGTAGACTGGAAACATTTGGGTTTGACACCAAAAGATTAATATGAGACAATAGATCAACATTTCAGCTTTCATTTTCAGGTATTCACATCTGGATCTGATACACAACTGAGAAGATAGCATTTTTTTAAAAGGAACACCACATTTTTAGGCAAGCAAAAGTATTGGAACAGATACACTTTAAATAAATTAAAGTGAATAAACCGTAATATTTTGTCGCAAATACTTTGCTTGCAATAACCGCATCAAGCCTGTGACCCATTGACATCACAAAACGTTTGCATTCTTCTTTTGTGATGCTTTTCCAGGCTTTCACCGCAGCCTCATTCAGTTGCTGTATGTTTTGGGGGGTTATTCCCTTCGGTCTCCTCTTTAGCAGGTAAAATGCATGTTCTAGCGTTTAAGTCTGGAGATTGACTTGGCCAGTCTAAAACCTTCCATTTCTTGCCCCTGATGAACTCCTTTGTTTTTGCATTTTTTTTATCATTATCTTGCTGCATGATGGAGCATCTTCCAATCAGTTTGGTTGCATCTTTCTTTAAATTGGCAGACCAAATGTTTCTGTAGACTGTAGTTCATTTTGCTGTTGCCATCATGTGTTACTGTGTTGTTGTCAAGATTAACCTTTACCAAAGTGATGGAAAGGCTAAAGTTTGGAGAAAGAAAGGATCTACTCATGATCCCAAACATACAGGCTCATCTGTGAGACACGGTGGAGGCAATGTCATGGCTTGGGCTTGCATGGCTTCTTCTGGGACGGGCTCATTATTCTTCATTGATGATGTAACAAATGATGGCAACAGCAAAATTAACTCAGAAGTTTACAGAAACATTTTGTCTGACAATTTAAGGAAAAATGCAACCAAACTGATTGGAAGATCCTCCATCATGCAGCAAGATATTGACCCAAAACACAACAAAGGAGTTAATCAGGGGCAAGAAGTGGAAGGTTTTAGACTGGCCAAGTCAATCTCCAGACTTAAACGCTATAGAGCATGCATTTTACCTGCTAAAGAGGAGACTTAAGAGAGTAACCCCCTAACACAAACAGCAACTGAATGAGGCTGCGGTGAAAGCCTGGAAAAGCATCACAAAAGAAGAATGCAAAAGTTTGGTGATGTCAATGGGTCACAGGCTTGAAGCAAAGGATTCGCGACAAAATATTACTGTTCTGATACTTATGGAGGGGACTGTATCTGTTAGTTACCACCTGTCATTGATGAAGACGTTTTAATCTTGCACTACTTCTATTCAAAACCTTTATTGTGTATTGATGTTCGTCCATCTTGCAACCCTGTCTGACCTTCTGTGGTTATCAACTCCAATTCTATTGGCTCATACTGAAGACATAATTGTATCCACAACAGCTGCTTGCTGTAGTTCTTGTCAAACAGACAGGCAGTCCATTTGTTGGGGACTATTTGCTGTGGCGGATGAATCCACATTTGGTGCTCTAGTGAGCATTTGGTACAGACGGATATAGAATGTGGATTAAGACCAAATAAACTAAATGTGTAGGCCTATTCTTTTTATTTACAAATTGCAGTATAATGCCTAGAAAGGAGAGGTTAAAAAAGGGAAAAGAAAGGGAGCTACAGCAGGCAGCCCAGGGGAGCAGCTCTCTGCTCTCCTGGATGAAAGCATCCACCAGCAGCAAGGATGAAGATGAAAGGTCAGAGTCAAGACCAGAGTCATGTTAACTGTTCAGGGCCTTTTAAAGCTCAGATTTTAATGTTGAACTGTTCCTCAAATGTTATTGAAATATCTTAAAAGCTGTCCACACATTTTATTTTAACTACGCAAAGTGGGTTGGTGGTACTAAATCAGTCATGAAGCTATATAAGCTAATTATATTATTTTGTCCCAACCATAAGTTACAAGACTTGCAGTAATCTTGTATTTACCTTAATAGGATATTATTAGTACGGAGATCAGGGGCCTAACGAAGACTCAAAGACAGAATTCGGGATAAGGGATTATTTAAAAAAATACGAAGCTGACTGTTTTTTTTCAAACATACATTTTTTCTTTCTGCTTTTTGGTAATTCTGTGTCTCCAAATTATTCCAGAAAATAGTACTAAATAGCCCACATTGACACAAGTGATTTAGCCTTAGCTTTCTTCTTAAAGTGCACCAGATTGATAGCCTGGAAATCCAGACCCTGATATCTTGAACGATAGAGGGTCTGGCCAAGATCAATAGTAATTTCCAACTCAAGGGGCGGCTCCTACTCGTGCATTTCAAATGCCACTGCACGCAGTTGGATAGCACTACAACCAATCAGAGCGATGCACAAGGCGACGTAAGCCCCTTTCGTTTAGCGAACAGCTGTTAAATTAAACGTTTGCCGTTGTCGGTCGGCAAAATAGAACATTCCACTTACTTGCTAATGAAAGATTTGAGTGCCGTCTTCCAAATCGTTAAGGGTCGAGGCCAAAGCAGTCTCAAACTCACACAACATATCCGCAGCCATATTTGATGTTTACTATCACGGCTTCGACGTCACTGTTGTCATCCGGTTACGTCCTCCCCAGAGCACCATATAAAGGGCTCTGGCGCGCCCATATTAGATAGAACCAATTGAAACCACCAGCCAGATTTCTGGCTTTCTTGATAAAGCTTCAACGGAGCGTGTCCAGATCAACACGCGCAGCAAATTTAATTTGCCAGCGCCTAGTGGCAGGTCTGGGAATGCCAGGCTACCAGATTGATGAATTTTACTTTAAAAGGTTCAAATTTTTCTTCCGGGGGAGCATTCCCCCGGACACCCCTAGAAGGTCTAGGGTCCCAAACACAGTCTCCCAAATTCCTTTGAGAAACACTCTATGTGTGGCCGGGTATTAAAAGTCATTAGGCCAGGGGGGGACTTTGTACACGTACCCTTAAAATGATTTGGTCATTCATCGATAGAATATATTGTGCCCTTTTTTTTGCACTGAGCACCTGCCCCCCAAAATGTCTGTGCACGCCACTGGGTTTGAACACATCCGAGTTGCTAGTGATGTTAGGTCCGTGGGTCCGACACGAAAGCCCCGAAGCCTGTGTCGCGCAAAGGGGGCGTGTCCAGATGAAGCCTGTCTCGAGGCCTGTATCGTTTGTCACAGTACCACGTGACTAAAGACAAACGAAGCCCCGTTTTCTGAAATCATGCGACTGCCTCACTTTATATACTATCTATGCCCATGATCTATGCTCGCTACGTGAAATATGAGAGCCACTACCGTAATATACCAGCAGATGTCAGTATTCCTAAATGAGCTGATAAATGGGGCTTTGTTGATCAGGCTTTTTGGTGAAGCATTTGGCCAGAAAGATTCGACACATTCACGGGGCTTCATCTCACCATCACTACGAGTTGCTCTTCAAGCAGTCCCCCTCCACCCTTTTTAATGGCATTCTGATTAAACTGTCTTGCTGGGTCCTGCAAATGAACACAGCACACAGAAGAAGACAAAATCTCTTAACAAGGAAATTGTGGTTAATGTATAGTTTACACAATGTTTATTCTCATACTGTCATAGTAACAAATAATACTAGAATTTTCCAATTTTAAATATCACCTGACCTGTACCTTAAAACTCAGGTCGTCAGCCAATCAGGAGCGTCCTTTTAAAAGCTGCATCCAATCAGATGTGACGGAGTGCTATTTGAAAGCTGCTTGTCTCTGTTTTGTTTACCTGCCGAAGTCGCTGTGCACAGATTTAGGTTGGAAATTGTTCTGGTGGTCGGTGCCGAAATAAATCGCCTTGTGGTTTTTTAAGTCACCGTTTGTTTCCCTCGATAAACATGACGTCTGTTGGATTTCGTGCTGCGGTGAGTAAACAGACTTTATAGTGCCTATTTTACTGTTATTAGCTGATAGCTTCATTAGCTATCCCGTCTACTGCCTGATTGGCTTTTTGTTGTGCTTTTATAATGCAGCTTTCACACTTTACGCCAGGGAGCATTTGTTACGATCCTGTGTTTTTAAGTTGTGTCTCTTTTAGCAGCTCCCAGTCGCAGATAACCCGGTGAAGATGGGTAAAGGCCCCGCAGCAGGTCAGAGGAGAGCTGCTCTTGGAGAGATCACCAACTTTACTGCAGTAGCGGCCAACACAAAGGTAACATCATGGAGGAACACTTTGTACACTAACTGGTCTTGTTGTATTAAGCCTCTTTTGAAGTTTGTCTTTCACTTATCGTCGCTGACAGTCACATTATAAGCTTCTATGTATATGTATGGCCAAAAGTATGTGGACACACCTGTGGAAAGCCTCCCCAGAGGAGTGAAGGCTGTTGAAGCAGCAAATAAATGTCCAACAATCACATGTATAATGTTTCAGGTAACGTGTTGCTGTAGGATGCATGTGGTCAAAATCTGTGACTATCTCCTGATGATCCACTACCTGTATGTAGGCTTACTGTGTGCACTAGAAAATAAATCCAGTGTTGATACACAGCCTAGGCTCTGTAAAGGGGCATGGTGCTAGCAACGGTTGGCCCCATTAGTTTATATATCCCTTTACAGAGTATAGGCTGTGTATTAACACCAGACATTTTTTCAAAACATACAGTAGATACAGGTAGTTGAGGGGATATCGACTGATTTTGACCCAGAATTACTGATGCCACCTTTTAAATGTTTTGAACATTTAAAAGCTGCTGCAGTTGGACCAATGCTACTTCTCATTTAATGAGCCTTACAACACCAAACTCAATAAAAGCCTCCTAATAAAACTGCATTGACCTGTTTCTTCAGAGGACTGGACAGGCCAAAGCGTTAGACAAACCGTCTTGTGCCCAAAAAGCCAAAGCCCCTTTGGACCAGGTGGTGGCTCCAGTAGTCCAGGTCCCGGCCCCTGCAGACCCCCTCCCCCCAGTCTCAGAGGAATGGGCTGACGTGTCCATGAAGGAGGAGCAGGAACTGTGCCAGGCTTTCTCCGAGGCGCTGCTCGATGTGCAGGACGTGGATGAGCAGGACGCTGACCTGCCGCAGCTCTGCTCAGAATACGTCAAAGACATTTATAATTATCTTCATGAGCTGGAGGTAAGCTATTCTGTGGATCAGCCAGACTCTCTGCTAGCGCCATGCTTAGTTTTGTGTGGCACACACGTTCTGTTTTCTTCAGGTGCAGCAGGCCGTACGAGCAAACTACATGCAGGGCTACGAAATCACTGAGCGCATGCGAGCTCTACTGATCGACTGGCTGGTCCAGGTTCACTCCAAGTTCCAGCTGCTGCAGGAGACTCTGTACCTCACAGTTGCCGTCCTGGATCGTTTTCTCCAGGTTAGAACAACAGTGTAAATGGTCTTGTTCTCTTCTAGTTTGGAGCTTTGTAGTAAAACGTTCACCGCTGTGTTGCAGGTCCAGCCGGTCTCTCGCAGGAAGCTGCAGCTTGTGGGTGTGACGGCCATGCTGGTGGCCAGTAAATACGAGGAGATGTACGCTCCAGAGGTGGGAGACTTCGCCTACATCACAGACAACGCCTTTACAAAGTCTCAGATTCTGGAGATGGAGCAGGTGGTGTTGAGGAGCCTGAATTTTGAACTGGGTCGTCCTCTTCCGTTACACTTCCTCAGACGTGCTTCCAAGGTGGCGACTGTAAGTTTCTGCAGGAATTGGCCAAAGCAACTTGAATCATAAGAATTGCATTAATGTGCCATGGTAGAGCTACAGTATCCAATCATCAGTAAACTTGGTCGTGAGTTTAAGCTGGTTTCATAAAAAGCTGCAGTATATAAAACTGGATCGGCCAATAAAATGCGACTGCATTTCCATATGTAGATTTCTCCAGTTGCAGTTAAGACTGTACACGCATGAAAAGCAAGCCTCTTGGAGAGCAGCCAATTTGTAGGGCACATCCTTCCTGGCTCAGAGTTGTGTATGTTGACATCTTAACAGTTCTCAGATTGGCATGATGGTTGCGTTCCGAATCGCATACTTTCTACTATATAGTATGTAGAAAAAAGATTTAGGATGTCCCGATTCTTATGGCCAGATTTAGGATGGTTAGAAGTACCTGGATGTCCTACTTCATGTGGCCAAGATTGTTAGTGTTGAAAAGTGCATCCTATTGGGCGATTCTGACCCACAATCCAGTGCGCACGTGAAGTGACGTAACATCGACGAAGCCTCCATATGAAAACAAACGGGGATGCGACGGATATAGAGGCAAGATCAAGGCGCAATGTTATGATTAAATAAGAGAGTAAAGTATGTCCCAATAGTATGCCTACTGCATCCTAACTAGATTCTTTTTATCGTCGGATGTAGTATGTAGAATAGAAAAAAGAAAGAGTATGCGATTCGGAACGCAACCGATGTTTCTTGTCTCAGTCTGATGTAGAGCGACACACACTGGCCAAGTATCTGATGGAGTTAACCCTCATTGACTACGACATGGTGCATTATCGTCCCTCTGAGATCGCTGCTGCCTCCCTGTGTCTCTCCCAGCTGTTGCTTGAAGGGTTGCCGTGGGTGAGTTTGGACTAAACAAAGGTTTAATGGATGAATTTGCCTCCTGCGGCTTTAACTATGTTTTAATTATTCTTTTCAGTCGGCTACACAGCAGCACTACTCGACTTATGACGCCGCACACCTAAAGCCCATCATGCAGCACATCGCCAAGAATGTTATGACGGTGAATGACGGGAAAACTAAGTTCCAGGTGAGTTGAAGTCGGCACACTAGAACTTTTAAGATTTTAAGTGGCGCACAAACTAAAGTTGTGTTCTTCTGTAGGCTGTCAGGAACAAGTACTCGAGCAGCAAGCTGATGAAAATCAGCCTCATTCCTGAGCTCAAGTCCTCCATCGTCAAGAACATGGCGGCTGCTCTGCTCAACCCTTGAAGCAGTGTTTACATTTCAGTGGACATTTCAATTGCACTTTATTTTTGATCACTATCTGCTACATGAGTTTTTAATAAAATGTTTTTATAATTTTTAATCCAAGATTTGTGATTTGTTCAGAAATTTGAGCACTACATTTGTTTAGCCAGGGATGTCTTTGCGGTGCACCAGATTTTCCTCCATTGCACCAATGCTGATTAGCTGTCTATCAATCCTGAGATGCCTGTTGATCACCGAAGTTTGCTGCTTCTGGCTAGATCTCTTGTAAGTGGACACTGATATTGTTGTGGACTTACAGTGCCTATAGAAAGTCATCATACCCTTTTGAAATTGTCACTTTTTTTGTCTTACTGCCTGGAATAATAATACAAAAAAATCTTTTTTTAATTTCTGAAAATGTATAAAAACTAGAATAGCAGTGTTGGAAAAGTGATCAGTCCCCTTTTTAAATAAACATTCTCAGGTATTACAATCACCTTCCAGATTACACACCTGGTTAATTGGCCTCCACCTGACATCAATAGTGGTGGCATTGATTACTTCAGAATAAAATCAGCTGTTCCTTGAGGATTCCACTCCTAGTAGTGCATGGTAACACAAATAATTCACCATGGTTGGAAAGACGCTTTCAAAAGGGCTCTGGAAAAAGTTGTGGTTAGGCACAAGTTAGGAGAAGGATATAAAAAGATTTCAAAGGGTTTAACTATCCCTCTGAGTACAGTTCAGAGTATTGTCAAGAAGTGGAAGGCATACGGCACCACCCAAACCTTGCCTAGACCGGGCTGCCCCTCCAAACTGGATGGCAGCCAGGAAAAGATGGATCAGGGAATCAAATCAGTTTTATTTGTATAGCCCAAAATCACAAATTTGTCTCAGTGGGCTTTACATTTCATGATACAATATGACACCCTGCCCTTACACCCTTAGCTCGGATGAACTCCCAGTAAAAAAACACTTTACCGGGATTACATTTTTTGAAGAAATCTCAGGTAGAGTCGACAAAGTAAGGGATCCCTCTCCCAGGATGGACATACTGCAATAGATGTCATAAGTAGAGAAAATCACGAAGGAATTTGATCATTGACCAGATGTTTACATGGTAATACTAAAGTAAAGTGTGAATAGTGTGGATGCAGAAAGACTTCAGATGCTGCCAGAGGATCCACACCGTCTCGACTCCACCTGGGAAAACTAAGGTTTCCAGCGCCAGGATTACTTCCCACGTCTCCGCGTTGATGGTCCATTCTCAGATGTTACCAGAGGGGGGACCAGATCCACACTGTCTCGTCACGACCAGGGAAAACTGGAAGAGGACAGACAGGCAACCAATGAGCAAAGCAAAAATGAATTTAAAGATTGAACAAGCAAGCGAGTAGAAAGAGTACTATCCTGATGGACGGTGAATCAGTGCTGATGTGAGGCAATAGCAGGCGGGGAGCATCCGTTCCTAGGACAGCTGATTCCGCACAGAACTCGGAGTCAGTCGAGTACAAGTAGGGAAGCTACCAAGAGGCCCATGGCGACCTTGAAGGAGTTATAAGTCTTAATGGCAGAGGTTGGTCGATCCGTGCATGTGACTACCATTTCACAAGTTCTGCATAACGCTGATCTGTATGGCAGGGTGGCAAGAAAGAAGCCTCTTCTGAAAAAATGTCACACTGAGTCTCGTTTACGGTATGCCAAAAACCACATTGAAGATTCTGATGCCATGTGGTAAAAGGTTATATGGTCAGATGAGACCAAAATTGAACTTTTTGGGCTGAACTCTAAGCGTTATATTTGGCGGAAACCAAACACAGCACACCACCCAAAACACACCATACCTACAGTGAAGCACGGTGGTGGCAGCATTATGTTGTGGGGTTGTTTCTCTTCAGTAGGGACTGGGCAATTGGTCAGGATTTAAGGTAAAATGGATGCTGCAGAGTACCCCCAGATTCTTGAGGAAAACCTGCAACCCTCTGCAAGACACTTGAAGATGGGCAGGTGGTTCACCTTCCAGCATGACAACGACCCAAAACACACCACAAGAAAGTCAACGCAGTGGCTACAGGACAGGAAGGTGAATGTCCTAGAGTGGCCTAGTCAGAGCCCTGACCTAAATCCTAATCAACATCTGTGGATGGACTTGAAGAGTGCAGTCCATCGCCGGTCACCGCTGAATTTGACTGAACTCTAACAGTTCTGCAAGGTAGAATGGGGAAATATTCCCCAATCTAGGTGTGCAAAGCTGGTAGAGACATATCCAAACAGACTGGTAGCTGTAATTAAAGCAAAAGGTGCCTCCACAAAGTATTAAAGTCTGGGGACTGATCACTTTTCAGGGTTCGACATAACGTATAGCCCGATGGCCCGGGGCCAGTCAAATCATATGCAGGGCAAGTTGATTGGCCAGTCACTGTCCCGCCCGGGCCAGTGACTGGCCAATCACAGTTCAGTATCTTTTTGTAGACTACATCATGATTCATGGTTCATTGAAATGCGCGTTGAGAGTCGTAATGAAAGCAGTGTTTATTTAAGACTCAATATAATAAACCTAATATAAAATATATTTTTTAATGAAAGGCCAGTGGACAACCGATGCGTGGGCGTTTTGACAGGCGGAGCAACAAGCGGTTGCACTCTCGCTCCGTTGGCAGAGCTGCCTACCGTCCGCCTGCGAGTCGACAAATCAATCGCCCTTTCTTTCTTCCCACAGCAGAGGTTGAGGTGCAGAAAATGATAACTGCGCTTTTCCTTTATCTGCCGCCGTAATGTTACAGTATTTGCATCCAAGCCCCGATGGTAATACAAATGAGAGGCGTAATTTAAACGCTGTGAATGCGTCTCCGGTGATTGTGTCGGTTGTAGACAGAAACGAACGGAGGGATTCCGCTCACTGTACAGTTCCTATAGTCGCGCAGTTTGGCACTGTGTTTTCAGGCTCGAGACATTCAATCAGATCGCGGAAGTCTTTCCCATTGAAATCGCTAACGGGGAGAATATCCCCGGTTATTATTTTAGCCACAAACCACAGTTCATTTGCGCGGCGGCTCACTCGCTGGCGAGATCACACGGTGAAACGCTGCTGTGATCGGACGAAGGCATTGTGTGTTTCTAAGGTGATTTAACGTCATAGTCTTAGACGAGCGTTTAACTTATGCTGCATATTTTGCACTGCATTGTTTTTTATCAATAGTTTGAAAAAATGGTCCCACACCGGACTCTTATATGTGAAGCTGACACTTCATGGAGAAGTGACACTCCTGCAGCGCGCTCACGACCAGACGTGAACTCACATACACGGTGAAATCTCCCATAAAAAAACGGCATAACCCACTGATTTTCGGATTTCTATTCTATTTTTAAAGTCAACTTGAGCGCAAGTGGAAAACCGGTCATTCGGTCGACACATTCACATCCCTAATGCATATAGAGAAAGTAATAAAAACAGCCTACCACACAACAAAAAATGATCAGACCTTCATCTCTTATTTTTTTTTTATGTTTGAACATGACTTCTGCAGGTGAACTATTCATTAAACTGCCCAAATTCAAGAATAAAAACAACCATCAAACTACTGGACTTTAAAATACTGGCCGACTCTTTCAACATACTTTCAGTTGTAGGCTTCTAATTCAATATGTTTGCCTGGTTTTATATTATGTGTATGAGCAATATCAACATTTCATATAATTAACTAAAAGAAAAATAACCAAATCTAAAGGGGATATCTATACTGTTACAGTATAGATATTCCCTTTAGATCTGGTTATCTTTCTTTATTTTTCTAATACAGGTATTATAATTATTGACACTAAATTATGAAGAAAAAAAAAGTGTGTGCAGGGCCAGTGAAAATATACAAGGGGCCAGTAAAACTCGGATCCACTGGCCCGGCGGGCCAGTAGGAAAAAAAAGTTATGTTGAACCCTGCTTTTCCAACCCTGCTATTCTAGTTTTTTATTTTTTATTAATTTTCAGAAATTATGAATATTTTTTTTTCACTTGAACATTCTAAGGCAACATGTGTAAATAAAGCTGGGATATTATGGATTTTTTTGTATTATCATTTCAGCCTGTAAGACAATAAAAGTGACTATTTCCAATATTTCTAATATATTTATTTTAAATGGCTACAGTGGAAAGAGAGGATAACGATGAGTAATTAAAATTCATTGGGAAAATGGAAAGCATGTCAGTTGTGCAAGGTCAATGAATAATGAGAATGAAAATTGACTGTGTATTGGACTGCAGCTGCTTAACAAAAAAAATTAGCAAAATCATCAAAAAAAAAGATTTTTATTTTTATTTATTTTTTGTAACAGTAAATGTGTATCTGTGTATCTGAATCTGAATCTGATGAAAAAGGGGGCGGGACCTGATAAGCCTTTGGCTTCTTCCGTCACCCTTCGGACAACACAAAGTATGATGTATGATGTGAAAGAGATAATTGTGTATTGTGTGGAATTGTCCGAAAGAATAATAATAAATAAAAAAAATTAATTCAAAAGGGTATGATGGCTTTCTATAGGCACTGTAGCTAATAAATGCAAGATATTTTACTGCAATGAAATCCTGTATTTACTTAGTTATACACTGAGGTACAACTACTTTTACTTGGATAAAGCACCTACAATGCTAATGCCACCATTGGGTTGACCGAGTCCGTAGATCCATCTGCAGATGCATGTGCACTGAGGATAATTATTTAAAAAAAACATGGAATTTTATAACTGCAAATTTATCGTGGCATGTTCTGGATCCTCAACTTAAACATGATCAGCTATATGACATCTATATCTGATGTCTTCATACTCAAGAAATGTGCAGTACTCCAAGATCTGTACACAACCTTGGATGTGTAAGGTGGAGTCAGCGATACTGGAGAACGCTTCTCAAAATTCTATGGTTAACACCAGATTTTATTTAAGAGGGCAAAAATAATATGGACATATAGCGGATTGTGAGGAGACATTCACTGAATTTGACAAGCGTTCTCCAGAATCGCTGACTAAAAACCAAGTAAAGGATTTAAGTACCATGACATCTGACATTTCTCTTTGTGTTTTGTTGGGAGAAAACACAAATCAGGCCATTAGTTTGTGATGTAAGTCCTAGCTGTGAGTCTGAGGTCACTAGCTCGCATAGTGTCATTAACCAAGAGCGTCAGTCAGCTGTTATAAACGCATCTAAAGACCAAAGATCCACTGAGAAACTGTCCCCTTCAGTCCCTGGCTTTATTCTACGTCACACTGGAGACAATTGCACAGCTCTGCTGGGACAGCGCGTCGTTCTCTGCGGTCACAACTGTAAGCGCTCATAATGGCCAAGGCTGCAGAATGAGGCCATTTATAGGCTCACGTTCCCTCACACACTGAACGGACTATGTGCTGTGCAGTGTGGAGGAGCATTGTCCTCTTCAGACTAACCCCAACTTCACCACCCTCCAGTGTGAGCTGCTGAAGCAGGACATACATATTAGCACTGTTATCTCAGGGTGGAGCTTCCAACACTCAAGCTTTTATTTTTTTTGCGAATACAAAGCAACATGGGGAGAGTTTACAATCTACTGGAAAAAGTGTACAGTGAAAAGTTAAAAGACTGATTAATCAGTACGACCAATTAATTGGGACGATTAATTAGAGCTGCAAAGATTAATCTACAAATCGATTATTAATCGATTATTAAAATAATCGCCAACGATTTTAATAACCAATTAATCGTTTTGAGTAATTATTTAATAAAACATTTCCAAATTCTCTGATTTCAGCTTCTCAAATGTGAATATTTTCTGGTTTCTTTAATCCTATTATGACAGTAAACTGAAATATCTTTGTGTTTTGGACATAACAATACATTTGAGGAAGTCAACATGGGCTTTGGAAAATTTATCAAAATGTTTCACAATTTTCTGACATTTTACGGACCAAAACACTAATCGGTTAATAATCGATTAATCGAGAAAATAATCGACAGATTAATCGATTATCCAAATAATTGTTAGTTGCAGCCCTACGATTAATGACATTTTGACATTATCTACATCGGCTGATACCTGCGCTCGTGAGGCCGACTAATAAAATAAATGCAGTCAGTGTGGCTGCTGTGTTGTACACATGGAATTTTTGCTATTTCAAAATCCAGAAGTCCCTTAGGCTACATGTCAATATCATTCAGAGCCAAAACCAGGGAAGACCAAGTGAAGTGAATTTCTCAATTTCTATTTGTTTGTTCCAATCTTATCAAAAATATAGTCCTAGGCTAGGCCTACATCATGCTTACCGGCTCTCTGAATATCGGCCATTGAAAAACCCATATCGGTTACTGCAGACTACCCTAAAGTAAACCTGTGTCAGATAGGCTAGGTTAAATGAAGTGAAGTAAGAAGTAGGCTGCCGCTACACTATTTCCTAGTGAGATGTAGGCATACCCTAGTGGATTATAAAATGGTTAGAAAGAAGAATAAAAAAGTAGTAGCCAATGTTTTTGGTCGGCCAGTAGTTGACGGCTCTTGGCGATTGAGGGGTTAATGCGGATTTGTAGCTACTCGGTAATCCCGCTCTCTGCCGCATGGTGGGACCGGAGGAGACCCTGTTGTCTGTCCGTCTCAGCCTCACTTCTTCTCACACTTTGCTGCTGCTGCTGCTTTGTTGTTGCTCCCGTCGAGCAGGAGGTCAGTCAGTCCGCTCTCAGCCGCACGCAGGACCAGCACAGCTCGCCAGCTTTCTCCACAGTTTAGCGCAAAGAAAACCAAAAAACGTAAGTAACTTCCACCTCAAGCCTTTTTTTACTAAGCATGTCGAAATGTGTCTCGTGAACGGATTCAGCTTCATCTAGCATAATTTTGAGCACGAGGCGATTGTGTGTTTGGGTGATTGGGCTCAGATCGATCATCATTTTGTTGATTGATCTGTAGTTTGTGAAAACAGACACTTTTAAGAAGCTGTTTTGTTGAACAGCAGTGATGATGTGGCGCCTGTGTGGATGACTTATGAATTTGACACAAATAGGAGCTTCACTATCAGACCACTTGTTACTCTTTGAGCTGCTGCTGGAAAGTTTCGACTTCAAATAGGCCTAGTTCTGAAATACTCACATTGTTCAACTTAAGAACTTTTTTACAGGCTCTTGTGTGAAAATCCCCCAAAACAAATTATGTGAACATATCAGAAACTAACTTTAGATTTCTGTAATAAAATCCGGTTGGCTGCATGTCATTTTGGGACAAACAGAATCTGAAGGTAGTTTAAGCCTACAGTGGATTATCTCTGTGGGACTTTGTATGACACATCTTCACACACAGCTGTTTGCAAGTCATGTCAATAAACAGTGATTGACCAGTTTAAAATTCTCCTCGTTGTGACCAGTTCAACGGTAATCTTTTTTTAATCCTAAAGACAAAAAAAGTTAAAACTATTCCACAATATTTGACTAAGGGGAAAGAAAAGACAGATAAGAGGAACGTCTGAGAACATTTTCAGAATTTTGTTTCACAGAAATGGTTCTGGTTCCTGTTGTAAGAACTAGCTGATTCAAACCACCACAGGACACTGAATGTCTCTAAACTTTTCTCAGTACAACACTGGCCTTGGTTAAAGGCACTATAGTCACTAAAAACACGTTTATTCAGAAGAACGTGTGGAAAATAAAAGGTGACTTCAGGACTAGTAACACAACTAACCATTATGTTCAATATTGATTAATCAATATCGTACAGTCTACAAGATAATATAAACATTTTACAATGACATTTCATTATCCCAAGAATTGAGGTGTTGAATCAGCACAGGAACAAAAGAACCAATAGAGAAAGTAATGAACGAATATGCCTATATAAAATAACAATAGCTTCTTTCTGTAGTAATAGTAACTATAGCAAAAGTAGTCAGGACTGAAACAGTGCTGTGATTAGTAGAGCTGTTGGCTTAGATGTCATGTCATGTGTGTCCTAAAATAGACACTTTACCGTGAACAAATGCTGTGTTTTTTTGGGCTAAATCGACTGATTCAGTCATTATTCTTTTTAGGATAGTTGGACATTTTTGGGGGGATTTTGGTGATTCATCAGTTTGTAAACTTTATGTGACACTTACTTTCTCTGTTGCGATGCTTCATTAATCATCAGTCGACATATAATAAGTTACACTTGTACAATGTCTGCAATAAATTCATGACGCCGATATATCAGCCTGGCAGATTTATTGATTCAAGCTTGTTCATAAAGGTCTGAAAATGGAAAAAACAAAATGCTGAATGCAATTTCCAAAAGCTGATGTTTTCCTATGTCATTTGTTCGACCTACTGTCCAAAACCTAAAAAAAGTTTTGAATAATCAATGTTTCGTACCTATGAGTTATTTTCTGATCTTTATATTTTGCTTGTTGATGGTGATGAATAGTTTTTATCGGTATTAGACTAGCGTGGGCTTCAGGAACAACTAGGCCTACTAGCTACTTGATTATTTAAATTATAAAGAATGAATCCTCATGTTGGAGAATTTGGAACAAGTGAATGTTGGCCTTTTTGTTGTTGTTGCTTAAAACACATCTAAACCATTGATCCACGTTGTGACATCAGTTGATCGACTGATCATTCTGACTGACCCGTGTCTAATATTTTCATAAGAAATCAATATTGGCCTTATATTTGACACAACATCCAGTTATTCTCTTGCTGCAGCTCTATCAATGGATCTGAGTGGGTCAGTTGTGTATTTATGAGGACCAGTCTGTGTGACAGATGGGAATGTGGGTCAGTGTTGTGCATGGTGGTATCAGCGCTCAGTCTCTTCCATTGGTGAATCTTTTCCTCAACATGGGAGAGGCTGTAAATCAGTTCAGCTGGACCCGTTGTGTTGTGACCTTAATTACCTTTCCATACAGCGGCAACACAAGTGTGTATTATGACATCGTGCTGGAGGTTAAGGTTTGGACTATCAGTCACCTTTTGGGGGCCTAGTAGGGGACAGGTTTGGGTGCATTCTGAGATCTTTAACATGAAGAACTGAACTCGACAACCAGTACAAGTAAAAGTCCTGCATTCCAAACATTACTAAAGTTCAAGTCATTTTATTTTCACACACACACACCAACTACAATGAAGCATTTATTGTCAGTAAAATTACTTTCTGTGCAGTAAAATGCCCCTATTAACTATTATAATGAATTTTTCTGAATATTCCTGCTGCAATAAATTCTATGTTGCATTTTCCTGTTGCGTGTTGAGCTCAGTTTATCTCCCTTATAAATTGTTTGGTAGTTTAAGCTACATGCATCATGGTTTATAAGACCATCATATTGTATCTCCCAAAAGGTCCACTTTGAGAGAGCTCAGAAAAACAGCCCTGTTTTCAGCTTTGTGACGATGCATTTTCCAGCTGAGGGTTTAATAGTTTATTTTGTTTAAGAAGGAGGAGAGTTTTTCTCAAGCCATAAAGTAAAACTTCATCCTTCAGTTTATCACAAACATCTGGAGAAACATGGTTTCCACTGGACAGGAAGGGCATGAAAAACTGTAATCTGTGAAGTAACTAAAGCTGTCGGACGAATGTAGTGGAGTTAAACGTACAATTGTAAAAGTCAAGTACAACCTTGAATTTCTACTTTAAGTACAGTACTTTGGTTCCCTCCCACCACTGCCAACACCACGCCTGTATATTTCAGATGTTCTAGAAATTGTGCACAGCTCTGTATGCTCCATAAAGCGTTCATGTCTGAAGTGTGAAGGCAGACACCAGCAGAGAGTCCATAACCTGTTTACCCTGTTCACTGGAATTGCCCTTAAAGGTAATTTGTGTTTGATAAGGTTTAAGACATTCGAGCTGCTCACATTACTCCTCCATAGCAAAAAACTGTGTGGGCTTATAGAGTTTAGAGAACACAGATATTTCTTACTGTTTACATGCCTTATGTAGTGGGAGTAAGCTTGAGTTCGACACTAAACAAGCTTCAGAGTCCCCACCCCTCCCAGCCCTGCTGCAGTGTAGCCGTGGAAACCTGCACAGCTTTCTCGTTCCAGTTGAGTGGGGAATAGAGACGTTTGTCTGGGAGGCCCAAACTGGTTCTACCACAGAGCGGTCAAACGTTGAATTAATGATGGTGGGCGGGGTTTACTCACTGACAAGCTGAAGCAGGACCTCTTTGTTTTGGTGAAACCCCCCGCCCCCCAACCCAAGTTACATGGGGGGCGCTGTCAGGATGTCAAACTGTGTGAAGTTTCGTTTCCAGCTTGATGGCACTGAATTTAAATGTATCCAATGAGTTTTTAAGAGTTTTGTAAATCCAACCCGTCAATCCATCTAACAATGAAGTGCAAAAAAGTTAATCTCTTTTATGACTTTTTGCCTCAGAACAGATTTCTGTACCTCTTCAAATCAGCTCTAAATTAGCCCTTTTCCATCAAGGCAGTTTGTGGGCTGACTTGGACACGCTGCCAAATCTCGAACCAGTTCTTTGTGTGTCGACAAAACAACTTGCTCTTGGCCAAGAAAACTGGTTCCAGAGGGGTATCAACACTTGTACTGGTCTAGAACTAAGAACTGCTTATGTCTCATGACCAACTAAAACTTTTTCAAATGCAGTCGTGATGAGCAACACAAATGATTGGGACCACACATTAGAAAATATCAATGGCAGTGGCACAATGTAAAAATCCCACAGAAGGCACAGTGCTTTCGTCTCAATGTATTTTAAGCAGGGCTACAGTGCGACAGTTTTGATCGCATTTGCTACTGAAATTGATCACGTGGGATGATGAATACAAGTCCAGTCGCACCAGTGCTAATGAGGAGATGCTGTCTCTTTGAGACACAGAGGAGCGATGCACAACACTGCTTAGAGGGATCTACATTAACACTCGCCAAATGCGGGTGAATGTAGTCTTAGGCGAGTAAGTTATTAAGTCTACCCTCCACTACACACACACACACACACACACACACACACACACACACACACACACACACACACACACACACACACACACACACACACACACACACACACAGCCTGTCAACAACAATGTAAAAATATGCAATGACCTCCTGCTTGTTTTTGTCTCATCCGTTCTGTCTTAAATGTGAACACTTAAATTGTCATGTACCTCACCTAATGTTATGTCTTTCACCTGTCTTGTCCTGCATCACGTAAATAAAAAAATAAAAAATAAATAAAAAACCTACCCTCTACCCTCCACTTTGGCTGGTGAAAGATGTGTGCTCGGGATCTGTGCTCGTGCGGCGATTATAGCGTCTAACTTCACCAACGGTTAAAAACAGGAAGGAGACGGCTCTCATTAACGCAGTCAAGTTAGTGCGTGTGCAAACAGAACATTTCCTGTGCGCCTTCACAATAAAAGTTGGTTACTAGCCAAATGCGAGTTGACTTTTATTTTGAAGCAGGTAAGAACAGGAAGTTAGCGCTTCACAGCCCTGCAGTGCTCTAGTTTGAAAAGTAACTCTTTCAGCTGCAGAGAGCAGTCAACAGTAGTACATTTGAACAAAGATTGACACAACCTATTTAACTTTAATTTAACTACTTTAATTTATTTAATAGGCTATATGTTCAATGTTTTAAAGTTTGGTTTTCATTAAAATAATGAAATGTTCTAAAAATGTTTGTTATTATTAGCCTAATATAATAATGATATGTTTATAAAAATATATAGATATAGACATTATTTTTATAGTTCTATGGGGGGGAAATAATTCTGAATCAGCAAAAAAATTGCCATTGGCAGGTTAGACTCTTTTGTCTAAATTGCAATCGGTCTACCCCTATTCATTTTTCTACAATTATTACTGCACACTAGGATATCATATTCATTGAGAATCTCAAACTATAACCAAGATGACATGCTCAAAGGTAATTAGAGCTAAATGCAAGGGTTAGGGTCATGCACGTTTTCGATCATACTTTGTGTGCTACCAAATTTATTTTTGTGCTACTGAATTTTTTTGCTTGCTAGCACCAGTGCTACCACTTTAAAAAATAAGCGTACGGCCCTGATTTTAAGTATCACATTTATTCATAATGTAGAACTTTGTCCCCTGTACATTTTTTATATTGTTGTATATTACATTATTTGATTGTTAATACTGCAGTGTAATGTAGCGTAGGGGTCAGCATAGAGGTCAGGCATGAATATGCCATTGTAAAATTAATTAGATTTTTTTGTTGTTGACATTTTTCAGATCGAAGATATAACTGGGACATTAATCAATTAAGAAAATAATCAGTAGTTGCTAAATCTGTAAAAAAAAATATTTTGAAGCCAAGCTCTTTTTTATTTATTTATCAGATTCGTCTTTAAATTGAGCATTTTGATGAAAGTGATAACATCAACATAACATTTTGTTTATTTTGCAGTGTCTGGGTGCCTGTTGTATTTTCGTATTCACACATCTCTTGCCAGCTTGAGTTGTAGAACTGGTCTTGAAGCTCATGATAACTTCACATTGTCTGAAAGGCAGCTTCAGGTCGTGTCGGGTGTCTCTGAGTCTCACGGTGAGAAAAGGACATATTTCAAACTGTCGCGGCTGCTTTTATTGTGCAGAGAATATGTGCAGCCCTCTGTGTGTCGAGTTCCCCCCTTTGTGTTGTTGAGTGGGACCCTGAGAGGGGAGTCGCCCGACTCTCTCAAATTTGGTGATTTTCTCTGTTGCCATTCTTGTCAATTCTGATTGTAAACTTAAAATTGTGTGTGTGTGTGTGTGTGTGTGTGTGTGGGGGGGGGGGGGGGGGGGGAGGGTAATAATGGTCAGACAAAACCAGCAAATCAATGTTTTTTTTTTTTTTGATGAACCCATTATTTTTAAGGAGCATTTTATTGTTAAGTTTAGTTGTTCACAACTTTAATGTATTGGGTTCACTCTCACCATGAAGAAATCCAAAAACACCTTCTTCGCTAAGAAATAGTTTTAGTACATAACTCCTTGTAAATTATTTGCATTAGTTTATGCTCTTACAACATGTCACTTAGAGATGACTGTAGAAGTATTGGTTGATCTACATTTTGGTGGAGTACAACACCATAGCTAAAGGAGAGTGAATTTTGGACTTGCATTCATCAGGTGGCTTAAAACAAGACCCTAAACCGATTGCTCACATTGCTGTATGTGTAAATAGGTAAGCTGCTAACATATCAGCTCTAAGAATGGTTGTTTTTACAGCTTTTTTGCAATTCTCTCTCGAACGATTCCGAATCGATTCATAGAAGTTAATAATCGATTCATTAATGATTATTATTTTTTTTAACTAGTATTTAATATTAGTATTTCCTGCGCCACTGCGCATGCACACCACACAAGTGCGAGTTGTTAAAAGTGGCGACAAAAGGGCAGAGAGCAGCAAACCCATATGACCTGCACTGGCTTTGTGTCTGTTTACGTTTTTTACGTATGAGAGCTGAATTCCAATACAGCACTTTTTTTCACTTTTGTACACCTTATACTGGTATTGTGCTAATGTTTTATTTGTTACCAGAAATGAAGGCACCTGGTTCCTATGTGTTATTATTGTTCAAAGATGTCATGTGAGAAAGAAAGAAATACTGTACATGATTTAAATACATTACATTTAATACAGCACTGTCAATTTAGTATTGTGCTGATGTTATGTTACAATTTCCAAGAGGAGAGAGTTATACCATGGCTGTTTGTTCATAAGGCATGAAATTAAATAAATAAGTATTTAAAAAGAAATAATTTTACTCTTTCTTGTGTATTTCTACTTGATACTGAATCGATATCGAAGCATTTCAATCAATATCGAATCGTGACCTAATGAATCGAAATCGAATCGTGAGATTCTTGACAATACCCAGCCCTAGTGATGGCATGCATCTCCCACAGTTTACAACCTCATAAAGATAGTCAAACAATGAATCCACTTCACATAAGCCACGACTGGTGGTTTCAGATTTCTGTTTGTGTCTGGATAAAAATAAATGGTATTAAAAGTGACTGTAAGGCTAACCACTGGCTGTGAAGCAAGCTGTTCCCCTTGCTTTCAGTCTTAATGCTAAACTAACTGGCTGGTGTCTGTCTGCAGCACAACAATCCCAAATTCAGAAGAGCAAAAGCCTGTTGACAAATGCCTGCAGCCTATGCAAGGGAACAAGTTGGCCAACATCAAGTTTTACATGATAAACACGAGAATAAAATTTGTCAGATAAACCCTGGCTTTGTTCCTCCCTGTTCTAATATGAGATTTTGAATTTCTGGCTACAAATAGATTCTGAGCTGTTTTTTATGAAAAGAACAGCGAGGGAAGAGTGGAAACAAAAGAGTTTATTGTTGTCATTGTTGTTGTTGTTGCCCCACGCACCTCCTGCACATTTCTGCATGAGTCAAAGAGTGTGTGTGCAGCGTCGACACGATAGAAACACTGGATGGTAGACCCTTTCAGAACCATCTCTGTCAGAAGAAAAACTGCCTCAGGGGTTGCCAGCTCCATGACACTGAAACTGAAATGCAAAAATTCAACATTTGGACAAATTTCAGCACTGCTGCAGCTAACGATTCTTTTTATGGGATTGGATTTTTTTTTTTGCCAGTTTTTGTTAATAATGATCATTTTGTATTTTTGGGTTTAGGACTGTTGGTCTGAAAAATAAGATCATTAAATATGTCATCGTAGACTAATTATTATAATAATGTATAATCTCTTATTATATCGTATATTTCAGGCCAAATATATAGCAGATTAGGCTTTTTAGTGCAGCACTTTAATGAAGATATAACATTATTTCTGCTGTCCATCTGTAGAGTGTTTCCACTCTACAGTAAGTGAGCCAGACCCGAACTGCTGCCAAGACCTGAGAAGACACTGTTTTAACCAAAGAATGCAAGGAAATTTGCAAAGAAAGGAGTTTATTTCCAGCATTGGGAAAGTAAATCATAGCGTAACATAGAGCAGCTCAGAACAAACGAAACAGGAAGTTGCTTCATGTTTACTGCGATGGATTATCTCCCTCTGTGAAGGAATGAGCTGCAGGATCTCTGCAGGAATCTACAGGAGAAGAAAATACAACTGTGGTCCTGTCTGTCACCTGTTGGAAGTTTTTGACACACCTCATCAGTCTGGCAGATAGACAAGGGGCCGGCTCGGCTGCATTTTCTCTCTTGTGCAAACAGAAACCTGCTTTAACATAAACATACACATTTGAAGCACAATGGAAAGTAGAAAAAAGAAACACAGCAAAAACAAAAAAGTTCCTTTCAGAAAAACAAACGGGAAACAAGGATGGAAAATATCATATTTCTATCCACAAAAAACTGAAAACATCACCTTTAACAGAAAGTGAAAGGAGGCATCACCAGATACCTGAGACGTAGCAGGTGGGGAGTCATAATTGGTAACTAAACCTTGGAGGGAGTTCAAATGGAAAGTAACAGTAAGAAACTTCCAGATGCCAACGATAATCGCGAAGGGAGACATTCACAGATCGCAGATTGCAGCTCATACTTGCACTATCTTTTTGTGACTGTATTTGGGTTCCTTTGTTTATAACTATGGAAACGGTGTGATGTAGTGACAAGTTGAAATCAAGATGCGATGAAAGTAAAAAACCTTCACTCATTTGAACTGTTAAGTGCAAATCCATATGCTCAACAAAAAAAACTTGTCATATTTTAAGTTATCTTTGGTTAACCCTCCTCATGGGTGGGGCGTCTCTGAGTTGTATGTTGTTGTGCCTGGTACAAGAGGAGGAGGAGGAGGAGGAAGGGTCTGTCTGTGTATAACAAGTAACAACTCAGTACGAAACCAAAAGGAGAAAAGAAAAGGCAGCAATGATGGCTGTTTAGAGCTGTTTTTCCCAATGTTTTTGTGTGGTAACTCCCAGCAGAATTAAAACAATGCCACTTGTCAGTTATCTTCTTTTTTTTAGCCCACCATACTGTGCGGTTTAGTCCTATACTGTGGCTGTTTGCCAGGGAGACCAGTGCTGTCACATATTCCGTCACATGTTTCAAACTTCAATCATCAATGTTGATTTGCAACTTGACCAAATTCCCCTCTAAAAAACTTTCCATAAACTAGTTTGTATTTGTTGACTGAAAGTTGTAAGCCAAACTGTTCCAAGGCAGAAAAGGTTCTTATGTCATATTGTTTGTCGTTATACTCAAATATATTGTTTCAAATGTCCGTCATGCAGATTTTTTGTTCTGTGTTGTTTTGTTTGTTGATGCACGGTTTTTGGCTTTGTTTTTTTTCACATTGCACATATTCATCACCCCTACCCCCTGGACCGAACCTGATTTACCAAAGTAACTGCAAAGGAGGAATCGACCTATCTAACAGCTGACATTATATTATTTGGTGCTTTTTGATGTTTATGAGCTGGTTTTCTCTTATAAATAATAACCGCAGCTTACATGGGTCCATTTAAAAGGTGTTCAGCAATTCTGCGGAACGCTTGTTGATGTCAAAATATTTTTTTCTGTAGTAGGCCTATCTCTACATGATCCACTACCTGTCCATGTGTGTAGATATATTTGTATAGATTTATTATATAAACCCATATGCAATGGGTGGATGATGACTTAAGAGGTGACACTCGAGACAGCTCAGCATTCACCCATTTCCGTTCCCGATGCCCATACGTCGGGTGTTGTTGGGTGGGTGACTATTCATCAGGCTGTAATCTCGCTGTCTAAACCCATCCCATTTACTTGGATTGGATCCAGTTCCTGAGGGAAAATGTAGTTTCTCTTGAGAACGAGACCCTGTGTCTCAATGTGATAACCTGTATAAATAAATGTTAAGTACATTTTAAAAACTTGGCCTTGAGAGATTAAAATTCAGGAGGGTCCTGGGGTAAAGGAGAGACACAGGCTAACTCTCGCTCTTGCGTTTTTTTTTTTTTTTTTAAGTATTTCCTGGTCATTGTGAGCCGACTGTCCGTGTCAGGCAGTGAAGTGTGTTTGTGTGCGAGTCCTTCACACACAGCGGTCAATAGTGAGCGCTGTGTGCTAACTGACCACTGATGGTGACGAGTGGACAGCCAACCCAGTTTCACTGTCTGTGTGAACTGGGTCAAAAGTTTGACCTGCGGTGCTACTGTTTGTGTCAGAATTATTTTCAATAACCTGTTAATATTTGACCTCAACATTTACTACCATTGCAATGTGCTACAAAGCATGTACACTGTGTTGAAGGCTGTGAGGGAGTCATTGGTATAACATGTTTCCATTCTTGTTCTTCCACTTGTTGCTCAATGTTGCACATGCAGCTAGAGTTTCTGGCATGAAACAGCAGCCGCTATAAATAGTATCTTCCCTACGGGTTTTATTTATAAGACGTTTTTAAAAACTTGCCATATTAAACAACATTATGCTGATAAGTTAATTAAAACATTGTGTACATTCCTGTAGCAGACATGTTTCTATTCATTCAGCAGCTGCAGCAAAAAGTGGCTACGTGGTGCCTTTTGTACATAAAAAACTTCCAGTCAAGAATTTAGACATTTTGAAGGCCTTGAAGTCACCATAATGTAATTTAAAAGGCCATGTACTGGGGATATTTTATATCTTCCCTTAACGAATCCCATGAAATTCCCACAGATTTCCTTTATCCCTGAGAGAATTGAAATGGTGGCAAAAGCATGTAAATGAATGTAAAGTATGTAAATGGGATTAATGGGCTTCCTCTGTCTGCCAGTAAGTTTAATACATAAACACGAAAATAGAATATCTCTAGCCTAATAACAAAATCTTTGCTTTGACTTTTTAGTGTTGATCCTCTTCTAGTTTAATCCTTACCCAACATGATTTAGCCGGAACAACAGTAAAACATTCAGTGCAATTTGGGGTTTTAGCTTCATGAAGCAGCGTCTCTCCTTTCAGACTCTTGCTGTGCAGAATGACAGGCTGACCTGGTCTTTGTTTGGTTTCAGCCTGCTCTGCTCAGAGTCTATAATACCTTCCATCTGGCTTTACTGTGACCATTTGCCAAAATGTCTTTCCCATTGCATATTCTTCCTGCAGGTGCCCCCCCCCCCCTCCAACCCTCATCCTCTAAACTGACACAGTAACCCACTTACAGTGATGGGAATGTGAGTCGGATATACAGTACATGGGCACTGTGGTCACGCTACAGGGCTTTACTGCCAGGAGGAAATATTGAGCCGGACCTCCATATTTCACCCAGATTCTCATAGATTTATTGGACAGTAAGAGGTTGTTACTGTGCAAAGGAGAGGAGGGCTGCAGAGAGGTGAAGAGAATGTGGGAAGAAATTAGTATTTAATAAACTGATGAACAAACACATGTTTGATAATAGATATCGATGTGTAGGGCGCTCCATGGTGTAGTGCGTAGAGCGCGTACCATATAGGCTCAGTCCTTGTCGCGGTGGTCGCGGATTCGAATCTAACCCACGGCCTTTTACTGCATGTCATCCCACTCTCTCTCTCCATTTCCCCTCTATCTCTCCAAGCTTCAATGTCAATAAAAAGGTTAAAACACCTAAGAAATTATCTTTAAAAAAAATATTGACGTCTTAAGTTAATATTAAAGCTGTCGAATGATGTAGTACAAGGACAGTTTGGTAGCCTAGTGAATGTTAAAAACTGGGACATTTTAGTGTTTTACAGAAATTTGTAAGGACTTACTTTTTACGCCCAGCTTGAAACTGGAACAATCCCGGACAAACCAGGACGTCTGATCGCCCTAAGTTTAGTAGGCCTATAAGTATGGCATTCATTTCACTCAAGGAAAGTACCCTACATAGCGGTACTTTGTATACTTCTGTACCTTGATATTGTGTATGAAGGCCTACTTGGTTACATTCCACCACTGGTTTGCAGGGTCCGTATTTGAAAGGCTCATACATTAGTCATATTAGTGTAATATTGATTTCCTGTTTATATGTATGGAGGGAGAGGGCTGGACAGTGTGAGTTTACAGAGGGCATGATCTCTCCTTGTGCTCAGAGATTGAGGTTGTGATTTTACTGGTTTTTGTGGGTGTAATCCTTAAGGATTTGTGCCCCCTACCCCCTGCCCCAGTACCGATCATGATCAGCCAAGGCCAGCTTATCCTCCGTGGTCTTTGGGTCTATAGCATCTGTCACCACTTGTTCACATCCAGCTCATCCACAAAAGCAAATCCAGAAACAAAATCCTGCTCTGTTCTCTGTACAGAATATCTTTACCTGAACTATGTCTCCTGCATGCCCTCTGTGTATGTTAATGTATAGTGACTGATTGTGTCTCATGTTCACAGATCCAGCATCATGGGGAAAGGCTGCCTAACAGCGACCAAGTACTTCCTGTTCCTCTTCAACCTGATCTTCTTTGTGAGTATTTCTACCTTCAATTCGATGTGAATCATTTCAATGTAACAACACAAACAAACTAAGAGCTTTTGCAAGTCCTTATTTACCTCCTGGGATAACAGGACACATATGTCATCACTCTGACATTTGTAGCCTACTAGAGCAAATTACTATTTTAATCCAGCCCTAACAAACTGCAACCTTAGCCTAGTCATGTGCTTCTCTATTTAAAATCCAAACTTACGTTTAATATTTCTGAAGTAGTGACCTTTCTTTCACCATTACTGTTAGCTCTAGGCTAGCCTACTGAGATAAGCTAAAACAAAATCTTCTAATTCGTAGCTGGTTACTTCAAATTTAATCTAAAATAACAACTATTCTATTGCTAGCAGAATGCTTTAGCTAGCTTGATTTTAAACTGACATATCTTGGTTAATTTGGTGCTCCCTGAGGTTTTGTTTGATTTGTTTTTCACTGTTTTGTGGGCGTGTTTTTAGGAAATGGTTTGAAATCGGGCTAGCATCTTGTTGTCTGTGGTTTAAAGAAGGCTAGCATTGTGTCAATAAATTGCTGCTTGACTTTGTGATCGACTGGCAGGTTGAATATTTCGTTTTGACAGTGTAAAATCATCTAAAATGGTATTTTTCCTCAAGTGTTACTCACTGTTGAATCGTGTTAAGCTGCAGTTTTGTGGACAGCTTGACAGGACAATATGTCAGCCTTTCATTCATGCTGTCTCTCTGGTTCTCTGGGTCTTAATTACAGTGCAGATGAAGGGTTTGTGGCCTACTTACCAGGGTGATACTCACTTCATAGATCTCTCTCTCTCTCTCCCTCTTCTGTGGAAAGGAAATCTGAGATCTGACGTTAAGAGCTTATTCCTGCCACTTGAACTGAACATTTGTAGCAGGAAAGCACAACGGGGGGACATTTGTTTTTCTTTAAAGATGATTTTTTTGGCATTTTTTATTAGACAGTTTGGAGACAGAGGTGAAATGGGGCAGAGAGGGGGATGACATGCAGAGAACGACCACGGTCCGGATTCAAACTTGTGGTCTGCTGCTTCTGAGGACTGAGCCTCTGTGTGTGGGTGCTCTAACCTCTACACCACGAGCGCCCCTGCCTTGTTTTGTTTTTCCATCTAGAATTGGTCAACAACTAAAGTTTTGCCTATAACAATTAGAATTTTTTTTTAGATATATTTTGAACTTCAGCCATCGCTTCTCAATGTTATCTTGATTTTTGAATTCCTGATTTAATTTTAATCATATTAATGCTCAGAAGTAATTATCATGCTGAAGCGTCAAATAATGCCACGGATGGGCCCTGACCAAGTGTCTGTTATTGCGCTGGGGGCTCAGTTCCAAATACCAACAAGCGTTCTCTCTAAACCGTATACTCCACCTTTTAAAGACTTTATTTGAGACTTGGAAAAGAAACATTTTGCACTGGTACAATCCTGAAACTAAATAAATAAATGAGTGGCCTGAGGCGTTTCTTTGCTGCACACCTGTAATATTTAATGATCAACAGGCTTCCTCTGCACCAAAATGTTCTCTCTTTTTCACTTGAAACCTTCAAAAAATAATAACTCAAAAACTGTGAATGTTGTCTTAAACACACACACTTTTATTGTTTTGTTTTGTTTTAATCTGACTTCAGTTTATGTTTTTGACCGTTCGTCCTGGAGACAGAACTGAACGCTCTTTTTTCTGTGTTCAACTCTCAGTACTTGTAACTGAATCTCTGTGGTTTGGAGTTTAGTTTCACTCCCACTTTCCTGTTCATGCTTTCAGATATATTGTGAAGCAGCCATTGGAAATGTATATTTACTATAAAAGATGGCTCTACACAACAAGATGTGGAAATATTTGGGCAGCAGATCTGTTTTTATTACTGCAGGGAAGAATAATACAAGCCATAGGGAGTTGTTGGATGAAGCCCTGCATACTCCACATCGTCTCTGCCTTTTTACCATGTCATTCCTCAGGGCTTAGCTTTTCAAGAGCACCCCCATCCATATCTGCAAAAAGTCTGAATGGATGATTAAACTGGAATTAACCAGTACAAGTTAAATACAGCATGAAACCAAACGGCGAGCTGCATGCACTGTAGCATTGTGCAACCCCTCACATACAAAGACATATGTTACTGTGTGTTGAAATGTGCACACATTTACACATGTCTGAAGAATTGTTTGTGGCTGAACTGTGTGTGTGTGTGTGTGTGTGTGTGTGTGTGTGTGTGTGTGTGTGTGTGTGTGTGTGTGTGTGTGTGTGTGTGTGTGTGTGTGTGTGTGTGTGTGTGTGTGTGTGTGTGTGTGTGTTGTCTTCCAGCTGTGCGGGGCCGTCCTAATGGGCTTTGGACTGTGGCTTATCCTGGACAATCAGAGCTTCATCGTGGTACTGAGTAAGTATCTGAATCAGATTGAATGTGATTTACCTTTCAGTGAAACGGAAAAGTGCTGGACTCGTTGCATACTGTGTGTGATTCCATCTGATGATGACCTCATATGACCTGCTTCTTCCTTTTATTTGTATGATCTGGGCTATGTACTTATTACTCCAGTGAAGCCAGTTTTTCCCTGTCTGTTGTTTTGACTTGAGATGGGATACAAAACCCTTTGATGCAGCTCCTTGGTCTGGATTTTAGTGTGATGCCAACTACAACACAAACAAAACAATTGGGCAATGTTTAGATATACGGTATATTTTTTCCAGTGGAAAAAGATTGACACTAATCCACTTGTAGAGTGCATGTAGGCCAATGCAGATGGAGGAATGATGAACTGAATAAAAACAGGCCTGTGTGTTTTCGTGTGTGTGTGTCTGCAGGCAGCAGACATTGGGCACCAAAGAGATTTTGTCTGCATGGCTTTAACTTGAGAAACTACAAATTAAGTTAATGTGCTTGTGACACTGCAACATATATTCAAAGGATTTATTTTGCCTAGACACCTGTCCTGAAGATCCTGTAGAACCAGATAATTGTTTATAATATACAAATGTACCCCATTTACATGAAGGTTCTAATCTAAAACATTTTTCAGTTTAATTTTTCTTACCTCTAAACAATCTGAGACTCACGAAAACCGCAGAGTACAGGCCATTAAACACTGACACGAGTTTTACGTGCCTGAATCAATTCTTATCATTAAAAAGAGTTTTGATAGCATCATGGGAGGCTTGCTGACAATGGGCAGACGAGGGTCCGTTAAGATAACATAGAGTGAACTATGTCTCTGCTCTATGCTTCCTGGTTGAGATATTTCTAATTTCTATTAAATGATTAAATCAGGAGTTTCACAGCCTGCCTGTTGAGGATGGACACTATCGCTACATTCAACCCATCTTATCCCAAGTCCTGTACCTTGGCCTTATAACTTCCTGCGTCTGTTGAAGACCGTAATCAACTCAGACATCTCTGTTTTGGTGTGAATGTTGGCCCCTGAGAGCTGAACGCAGAAATCAGCTGCTGAATAATACATCTATAGGCTACTAGTTGTTTCCTCATTAAGTGACTCCATCTGTATTGGATGTTAACTGACATTCCTTCCCCCTCGTTGTCGGTCCCAGTGAACCCAGCTGAATGCCATATTTGCAACAGTGTTACTCTGAAAGTGATTTCTTAGGCCTGTTGAGATCTGTGTGTCTTCCACCATATGAGACCTTTCGGTAAAACACAAGTGTCCAGCAGACTTCCTCTGCTCTGTGTTTTAAAAAAGAAATTCCTCAAAGCCACACAACAAATCTCTCCCGGCCTCTTTCTATGTCAGCATCTATGTCTTTCATATGAGGCTTCTTACACTCTCCTCTTCTCTGCAACCAATTCATCAGCTTGCCCCTTTAATTAAAAATAAAAGAAACAGCTCACTTATTTGTACACATATCCACTTAATTGTGCAGAGGAAATCATCTGTGTGGAACCAGAGTCAGGAGCGATTCGCTTAGCTTAAAGACTCGAAACCAATGGAAAAAATGCTCCTGCCATCACATCTAAAGCTTACTGATTGACTATGTGTAATATGTTAGTTTAGTTTGTATTAGTTATACTCTACTGTCTACTATAATGTACTTTTAGAAGGTCAGAAAACTGTTTAAAATGTTGATGCTGTTGACCCGGGATGCATGAAAGGAAAGTACCTAGACTTTCACATCTGCATACCTTTCCTTCACCAAGAGGGATAACTCTGGCTTCCTGTCTGAAGTTTTATTTTACCATATGGGTTGTTATGGTTCTCTTCAGCGCTTGTTTACCAGCCTGTAAACAATGTACCTGGGTTTGTGAGAAATATTTCTAAAAGAGACTCAGTTTACATTCTTCTCCTTTTTGAAACTATTCAGACGAAAACATTAAAAAAGTATGTTACTTTAACGAATACCAAAATACACGCTGATTCATTTTCTGTCAGTTGACTAATTAACCCATTGATGACTATGGCAATCTAGGATGCATGTCCTTAATGCCTGAGGGGTTTCTGAAAAAATAGTATGAATTGTAAAGTCTACCAAAACCTTAATATCTAAGCCTGTGTAGCACATAGAAACATGAAATAAAATACATTTAAAAGTTAAGGTTCACTGGTTTTATTTAAACATGCTCCCTTAGCGCTTACAAACCAACACATTTTTCAAAAAATCGTCAAAATTAGATGGGGGAGAAAAAAAAGAATAAATAATATAAAATATTTAAAAATAATGTGCTAAACGAGGTTATATATTCCTGCTTCCTTTTAGCATGGATAGTAGTGACTGAGTGTGCAGTGGAGGGATAAAGATAGACAGATATAGGAAGGAGAAGATAGCTTTATTTTATTATTTAGTTCAGTTATCACTGGCACCATAAATCCGATTTCCCAGTACAACTGGAATGCAGACTGACTCCTGCTGTCGGGAGCCGATCAGCTGGTCTAAACGGCTGTATAGAGCTGTTAAGCGGAAGTGGCGGAATTACGGGGCATGGGACCTCTCGGCTGAAAAAAAATGAATGGGAGTCTATGGAAAGTAATCTACTATTTTCTGGTCCCAGTCATTAAATGCCTTGGATTACATATATGTTTTGTATGGGTCTAAATGATCATTTTTCATGTGAAGAGTTTGACGGTATGTTGTATGATTATTCGTCTAACGGCTTTTGAAAAAATGTTACGAGAACAACTACAAGTCTTGTCGCCTCTGTGACGTCACCTCAACACATTCCCTCCACTTCTCGACTGACAGTGCTAATGCTAATGCTAATGGCTGGCGTGGACAACGCCAACAATCTCCCCACTCGAGAAATTGAAACTCTCCACATGTCCACTTGTGTAGTGGTTTTCGCCACGCGGAAGACTTTTGTCTTGTCATTGAAAGAAGGCGGTAAAGTGCATTAAAGACACAGCCATGTTTCTGAGCTAAGTGGGTGCGAGTGGTGGTGACGTATAGTGTCAAGAGCAGCGAAGAGCTGTAGTCCACAAAAGCGCTCTGCACAAAACCTGACCGTATCCAGCTTCTACTCGCTAAATTGTTCCATTCTTTGCACGAAAAAATACCATCTAAATCCATACAAAACATATGTGTAATCGAAGGCATTTCATGACTGGGACCAGAAAATAATACATTTCTTTCCATTGACTACCGTTGTAATTTTTCGAGCCCAGAGGTCCCATGTCCCGGAAGTAAGCCACTTCCGCTTAACAGCTCTATACCACGGAGATGAAAACGAAACTGAAACTTAACTATCGCCTGGCTGGGCTGAATTTGAGTTGGAGCAGCAAAATATAGCCTAAATTCATAAATATTGTTAATAAATAGATGCAATGTGTTGTGTGATTTTCGTCAGTAGCCTATTAGTAGACCTAATACACTATCGCCGACACAGCTGGCGTATTTCTTTAATTATTATTTATTTATACATTTTTTGATTGGCGTGATTTTCGGCAAACCACAAATTTTTTGGGTGGTCACGTGGTCTTAAAAAATCAACAAAACCCACCTCATGTGTATTTGAACCAATGACGGTGCATTCTATGTTGCGCACGCCATGAAAATTAGATAAAGTAACAATGCTGCGTGACGCAGCATCAGGCAGGAGATACAATGTGGCATCACGCAGCAGCCGTCATCAATGGGTTAAGTTCATCGGCTGATCTTTCCTGCTTTTCTGTATAAACTGTAGGGAATTCATTTATAACAACATCATACTTTATAAGCTCTTTGCGTGTGTAAACATCTAAATTGGTAATTAAGTGAAGCTGTCTGTTAAAAGTACATTATTTCCTTTTCTGAATTCATGAAGAAGTCAAGAGTGCCATTTTGGTATTGTTAAGCTAAAACCCGAGCCAAGCTAGCCGTTTTACCCCGCTTTTAGTCTTTATGCTAAGCTAGGCTAACCAGACTCCCCCTCGTTGAGGAAACAGAAGATTCCCCTAAAAGTTCCTTCTGAAACAGTGGCAGTGAGAGTTTATCCGCAAAGGAGATAAAAGAGGCAACCAGTGTCAGTGTGAGAGAAAGGCAGAGAGACGACTGAAGGAGTGTTGATGCAGTAATATAGAGACAGACATTGAGCTAGTGTAATGGAGAGAGAGAGAGAGAGAGAGAGAGTGTGTGTGTGTGTGTGTGCGTGTGTGTGTGTCTCCTCTCAGAGCTGTGAGTGAGTGTCACTGAGGACATTTGTCCCTCGTCTGTGGGCTCTCTGCAGGTGTCCTCCCCTCAGACACTGGGCTCTTTCTGCTCCATCCAGCATCAGCATGCATCACATCAGCCCAGTGCGCTCACCGCCTTACTCATCACCACACACACACACACACAAAAACACACTACATCACCAGTTAGCCCGAGCAGAGAGGAGGGAGGACATATAGCGTGAGTCCAGGGTTTTCATTGAGGTCGGGAATGTGGTCATGCGACATAAACGACGCAGGGTGGAGCGGTGGGTCAAATCCAGCAGGGGACAGTTGACGTATTGATGCCCGAGGCCAGTGGCCCGTTCTGGGCTCATGGCACATCATTGCGGTGTTTCTTTGACGGTGCATCAATGATGCATGATGTGAGCGATGAAATCAGCCTAGTGCTGTAGTAGCCTGATTATACAAAGACGGAGCTGAGTCAGAGCGAGACCTAGTCATTGCTGTTACTCGTCTTAGATCGTCTCTGTCAGACTGGAAACCCCATATCTCCCAAGCATCTATCACTGTTTATGGTCGAGTGATGGAGTGTAACTCAGTGCGTTTACGTTCCAACTTCAATTTTCTGCCACTTTCTACTTCTACTCCACTACATCTAATAGGAAACTATTACACTTTTTACAGCGCTATGTAACTTGCACGACAGCTTTACTTAGCATTTTCTAAGAACGTGCACGTGTGTAAAGACACACACACACACACACACACACACACACACACACACACACACACACACACACACACACACCCCACACACACACACGCACACATATTCAGATTTTCATTTCCTGCATCACCACCCCTCCCCTCTGTAGCCTAATTTTCCGTCATAAACTTTCCACGTTTCCCTTTGTCTTGGTTTCGGGCTGCTTGCCCTGGTTCATTGATCCCAGAGGGGGTATCCCATGATTCCTTGAGGCAAGAAGGAGTTTGCAAGGGAGGGGGCGATGGGGTGTCACTCTTTAAAACAGGATGACATAGGAAGACATCAACACAGGGGTAAAGTCCTCCCAGTCTTGAGCAGTTTTGACGCTGTATCAGAGACTTGATGTCTTGAATTCCATGACAGCTGTCTAAGTTCTTGATGTGTCCTGATGTCCATCGTGTGACGTGCCTGTAGTTCAAGGCTTCCCTTCAGCTTACTGCATTACGTTGGACCCTGATCAGTCTCTCACCATAAGCACAACACCGCCGCTGCACATTTGCTTCTAATTTCATTCCTTTTTAATGATGACTTATAGTGTTACATTGGCGAGTTTCTCTGGTTTCATTTTCCATGTGCTTCCCACTGTGCCTATACCATACAAGTTTAAGATGAGTTTTCAAAACATCTTTTGTATTGGAAGAAACTTTAATTTGAAGAAATATTGTGTTTTGGGCAGTAAAACTTTACCCTGCACACCTGTTCGCTGTAGTAAACAACTTTCCAATGTGTGGCAGAGTCGACTGGCGTACATTTCAAACTGCACTACAATAATGCTGTGATAACACATGGTTTCTGATCTGTGCTCTCTGGTGTTCTCCTCAGGTAACTCCACAGCTTTAAAGATCGCCTGCTACATCCTGATCGGTGTCGGGGCTTTCTCCATGCTCATCAGCTTCCTCGGCTGCTTGGGGGCCATTTATGAGATCCGCTGTCTGCTCGGCTTCGTGAGTATTTGCACGTCATTAAGACCTGATGAATAATGCAGGCATGGCTTGAGTGGAGGATTACCTGTAGATATATAATAGTTTCCCTTGGTGGATAAAACTACTTCTCCTCAAAGAGCAACATTGGCATCGGCCACTTTAGCAACAAAGCTTCAAAGCATTGAATAAATTATAAAATTTACACTTGCACAATACTGAATTGGTAAAGTACTCGTATGTGCCTTGTATGCTAAATTATCTTAAATATCTAAGAAAGGATGAGAAAAAGTCATACTACTGATTAAACCTAGGTTGCACCCCATCTAACCCTTTAGTTTAAGCCTGCACACATACAGTGTGCACAGAAAGATTTCACTGTGTGTGTCCCAGGTAAAAAGAGGTGCCTCACAGTTAAACAACAGGAAAATAAGCCATAAGTAGTAGAAAATGTAAACAATACAACATGGAGAGAAGATTACAAGTTAAATTGAACATTAATTTCACAATTTGTATTCAAGCTTTATTTGTGTCCCAACGTTGAATTTGATCACCCCAAAACCTCATGCCTAAACTTAAAAAAGATTAGGCTGGTGTTATTTCGTTTATTATTTACTTTTTCTCGTTAAAAAATCCCAAACCGACAATGTGTTTCAATATGTGTCTGACTTCCTGTCCATTGCTCGCAGCGGGCCCACAGCTTTCTTATGAAGACATAAATCTCTCAGAAAAAAAAGACTCACAAATATATAGTTTCCTGTTTTAAAAAGTCTCAGTATTTATGTTTTGAGTGTGTGTGAGCTCGATGACTCACAGGAAAAACATATATCAGGCTGTGATACACACACACAGGGCAGAACATCAGCAGCCTTACCCTTCCCTTTAACGTCCTGGTTTGACAGCACTTGAGCTCCCATGCTGGGCCACCACTCAACATGTTTTAATACTCATGTACAGATGTTTTGAGGCTTAGATGAGTTTTCCATGTGTGTTTTCTTCTCTCTCTCCTCAGTACTTCACCTGCCTCCTGCTGATCCTCATCGCTCAGATAGCAGCCGGCGCTCTCATCTACTTCCAGAAGGACGTGGTGAGTGATGTCACTTCCTCTTTATTTGTCCCATCGCCTAACGTCACACATCATGGGAGTGTTATTTTCTTGTTAGTTTTACCTAGATGGCAGACCAGTGATTCTGACCACAGGAATGTGGATGTTTGCAGAACACCTGTTAAAGATACGCCCTTCATCTTTCTGATGTATTCACACCCACAATGTGTCATAACATGGCGTCAAAGGAAAAACTATGTGCTGCGGCTGTGCCATAAAAACAACACATGCTATGAATACAAAATAGTTATACTATTTTAACAAGCGCACCCCTATGACTGAGAATCAAGTGACTGATGAGGTGACACATGCATTTTATCAATATGTGACTCCTCTTCACACTGTCTATGAAATAATCCAATATCCTTCCCCTCACTCCCTGCCTCCCTTTTTTTCTTTATTCCCATCTTTATTCCCCCTGGTTTCTTGTTGTGCTTATATTATTGATGTTTTGTCTTTGTAATCTTGTAAACCCTTTTGGTATTCATTTGTTGCAAATATAAAACATAACAAAAGAAAAAAAAAATGGTGGACAAAACACCAGAAAACTGAAATTGGAACTGACTGCATATGGTGTGGTGTCGCCCTCTGTTGTTCAGTCTACAACATGTTACACTTTTTATATAGCCCCATAGGGCCGTTCAGTTTCAGGCAACCAGTCTTCACAAAGCAGTAGCGGAGGCTGTACAATAAATAAGATCCTTGTTTGACATGTTAATCAGAAGAGTTTACTTTTATTTGATAAGTTTGTGTAGTCTGTCTTATTCCTTTCTGTATTTAAACCTTTTTAGTTTCTTAACTTCACATATGGGAAATATATAAAATATATAAATGTTTCTAACATTACCAAATATTCACACTTGAGAAGCTTGACCCAGATAATCTTTTGGCATTTTTGCTTGAAAATTTAAATAATCGCCTAGTTAGTTAATGGTAAGACTTACTTGTATTTCCTGTCTTAATAACTTGTATCAATGCCAAAGAAATGCAAAAATGCCCCCAAAGAATAGTTAAGAAAAAAAATTAGTTGAACCTTTCTGTCAATCACTAATCAAATCCTCAGCTCTATGGCCTCATGAAGTCATGGACTACTAACATGGAGGCTTAGAGATACAGTTTATGGGACAAAGAACCAGAAGGCACATTGATGTATAGAAGACAATGAAGCCTTTGCTGAACCTCCGCCTGCAGAGTAATTGTTGAATGATCTCATCTTGGCTCTGTGAGATAGTCACATAGTTTATCAAACACAGACTTGACACACACCTCACTGATCCAGATGTATTTGTTTAAAGCATATGAATGGAATGGAATCCTACACAAAGGAGGAATTCAGTCTGTCAGAATGCAGACAGGCCTATGTTTATTGTATTTGAATTTGTTGGAAGATGTTGGACTCTTTACAGCCACTGTCCTCTCTGCCAAACAGGTTCAAGGAAGGAAAAAACCACCTCTTTCTGCTCTGGAAAATGTTCACCCAGTGTGCAGATCTGTGTTCCATTGGAGACCTTGAGTGTCTCAACATTTAGGATTGAAACTGGGGATAATATGTTTTTATAAAGTTTAGAACAATTAAACACAGGTTTTACTGTGTTTGGTTCTCTGAAGGTGTTAAAGTTATTGATTGATGAATATGATGTAATAGAAATCCAAATGATCTACAGCAACACATCTGAACTGGTGCCTGTTGACATACCAAAGTCCTAAAAACAACAATAAAGATTTTTCAGGAATGCAAGTGAAACATGGATTTGATTATAAGCCTTAAATATCGTTAAATATCTAGCAGATTCCTTCTTTGTTGAAGAGAAGAAAAACCTGGAATAACCTGAATAATTCAACGTTTTTGAAATATGATTATCGATTTCCGGAGAGTAAGATGTTAAGATTGAAACCACACTTGTGTTTGTATGGTAAAAATAAAGCCTTTTAGCTTGGTTAATATTGAAACTGAAAACAGGGGGAAAGCCATTCAGCTTAGCTGGCTGTAGCTTACTGTACAGTACAGGCACACTATTGATATCGATCTCTTCATCGAAAGCCTCACAGAGTCCACAGTGTGAAAAAGAAAGCGTCATAAACAGCCTATTTTATCCCCTCATTCTATCACTGATGTTAAAAGGTGTTCATGACAAATACATGATTAAAGTTTCATCAAATTTGAGCTCAAAATGTAATTACTGTCATGACTAACACTTACTCTAGCTAGCTAAAACACACACACCAACTCTGTGTATGCAATCAGCTCAGCACACCAGAGGTTCCTGTTGTTTTCCTCCAGACCTACTCTTTTTTCCTCCTTCAGCTTTTTAGTGATTGTTTTACGAGAGACCAAGGGAAAATCACACATTATTTTCCAATATGCAGTAGATAAACATGCAGAAACGTATATAACTTAGAAAACTTTTTTTTTTTAATCTGAAAAGTGTATTTCAAAATGAAATCCCCTTTTAAATAAAACCACATAACTTTTTTCTTTCAGCTGAATGACGAGATGTCCAAGATCGTCAGCAAGGTGCTGGACAACTACCCCGGCAACAACTCCACCACAGAGCAGGCCTGGGACTTCATCCAGAGGAATGTGAGTTGGAAGCACTGATCTGCAAACAAGCAAATGCAAACATGAAATGCACAATCTTGCACCATAAATGGCCACCCTGTTACACACAGGCCTTGACAAACTACTTTCATTAAGGTTTAAGGTCAAAGGGTACTTTAATCTTACCTGTGGATAAATTAATTTTGCAGTGAGATGATTGATAAACATTATGTAACTGATGTATTTATGTGTAGTATTTGGGGGGTTAAGATTGAGTTATTGGTGTGAATTTGAACATGCTCAACGAGAAACCTGATGAGGACGATTTCCTGCAAAACTTTCAGCCTCACATCTACCAGAAAAAGTCTATGTAGAGAACAAAGTCCATTTTTTCAGCTTCCAGACTCAGTCAGTCTTATCTGACTAGACATGTTCATTCCTGTCTGGAGAACCTAGACCCCCCCCCCCCTCACCAGACATTCTCTCTGCTCTGCTGTCCCTCTCTGTGTAGATGGAGTGCTGTGGTTGGAGCGGCCGTCTGGACTGGAGCGGGAACATGGTGATCGTCAACAGCTCTGAGCTGCTGTTCCCTTGCTCCTGCCAGAACGTCTCCATCGCCACCGGGAACTTCTCCGACAGCGGATTCTGTGAGGCTCAGACGCCCGACTGGCCCGTATACAATGCGGTAAACAGTGTTCTCTGTGTTCTCCTCTCTCATTGTCCCACCATGTTCTGTATTCACGTTTTTCTCCTGCCTTTATTAATTCTGCTTGTGTGTGTGAACCAGGGCTGTGCTGCCAGTGTGGAGAGCTGGCTGCTCACCAACATCGGAGTGGTACTGGGGATCTGCCTGGGAGTGGCTCTGATCGAGGTACATCATTCACAAATGTGTCGATTTAATTGCGTAACTGAGTAAATGACACTTGGGCTGTGTGTTTTGGCTGTGTGTGTGAAGGCCGTTAGCTGAACAAACCAAAGCATAACAACCACAGCACTGTGTGGTGGAACACGTGGGAGTTTTGCATGAATTCAAATCCAATCTTTGTTGATTGATTATACAAGACCGCCTGATACACCAGGAGGTGAGACAGAGTCCTAATCCATATAATTCAGCAGCTCCTCATTAAATAAATGTTTAAATGTAATGATCACACAGTAACTACCACCAGAACATTTGATAAAATTAAAATGATCAGGACTCAGGTGTTGAACTACGAAAAGGACAGAAATAGGAACATATGAATAGAAAAAATAAATAATTAAAATGGTATATTAAAGGTGCACTATGGAGTTTCAGGGGAGGGGGATTTGTTTACATTTTCAGAGCCTGCAGTAAGTTTACAAAACATTACTCTACAAGAATAACAATACAAATAATTATTAGTATTGAGTAATTCTATCATCATAAATCGAAACAAAATAATTTTAAAGTAACCTGAAACCGATCGTAAATCTAGAATATGTTTGTAAACAAAACTGTGGGCCCCGCAGCTGTTAACTGTAACAGTGAAATGGTCATTTTTCAGTTAGATTTCTAACTTCAAACAGTCTTCCAGGGATCCAATTTTCCTGTGTATAACAAGTTATAAGAATATAACTTATAAAATGATCACTTATCTGACACGAAGAGGAAAGAAGAGGGAACTTTACAAATCCGAATGTTTAATAGGTGTAAAATGTGTCATCTACGTGTGTCTTTTGTTTTCCAGCTGCTGGGGCTGATCCTGTCCATCTGCCTGTGCAGGAACGTCCAACGGGAGGATTACACCAAAGTGCCAAAGTACTAAAGCTCAGCGCAGGACGTGACACAAAAACACAGAAAGAGGGAAATCGTAAAATAATCCACCCTGTATTTGATGAAACATTTCGTCCAAATGTAAAATAATGTGTTTGCTTTATATTTTGTCAACTTCTTCTTTGGTGGTACTTCCATCTTGTTCTTTTGTTTTCCGTTTTGGTTTTTAAACGTCAGTCAAGTTGCATTGGAGCACTTTAGAGACATTTTGGTTCCGTGTCAGAGAGTGATTCCAATATGTTTGTGGAATATTACATTAGAGGGACCTGTTGGAATTTGGAAAGTGAGAAAGGACGGTACAATTTGAGGTACGAGCTCCGGGGCTCAGATTACAGCGTCACTGTTTTCCACGACATCTGTTCCTCTGTTAGTTATCGCTTCACGGTTTTAGTTTTCCCTCAAAAATCTGAAGAGAAATCCAGGTGTAGTGTCGTTAAGGACGGAAGCTAATTCTGGAAGATTCTGCGTGACAACTGATTTGGACAACTGGAAAATCTACCTACAGTAGTGTGGTGTGTCATTTTATTTTTCTACACCAGCGTTTTGAGTTATTGTGAAATGCTATTTAGTCATTTGTATATAATTTAAGTCATTTCTGTGAATTTGAATCCCAAAAAATCCTGCCTATGTTTTTCTTTAGCAGCTGGTTGTTTTTTTGTCTTTTTTTTATAAGGAATTTGTCAAGATTTTGTTCTGAACATAATAGAAATAATGAGAAACTAAAGAAACATTTACGATACTTGTTTTCTAAAGTATCTCCCAGTTTACATTTGTCATTGATGACGAGCAAATACTTTAAGTTCATATATAAGCTCATGTTTTACCCACTTTAACCTGAAACAAGTGAGGAGTGAAATTTTTATTTTAACCACTTCTGGGATATGTGAAGAGGGTGGAAATGACAGAAAATAATATCTTGGGGGGGGGGGGGGGGGGGGGGGTTAATGATTATTTTTAGGGGGAAGAGCCATCTTGGAAATTCAATTTGTTTATACAGAAATCCATTTATGTATTATTTTAACTTTCAGCCAATATGTTTTTATAATGTACAAATCTACCATCCTGTGTTTGTTGTACATGTACAGTCTGTATGAAGAACACTCCATTAACCTTCATAATAGTTTCTAAGACAAAGGGTACGTATGTTTATAACTAGATGGACTTCTGGTAGCTAGCTGGAATAGTATTTGTGTACTGACAACATTCATTATATTTCATCTGCCAATAAACTGATTACAGTGGTTGTTTGTTTTCAGTGGTGATATACTTTATATGTAAAGTACCTTACATACAATAAATGCAGCTAAAATGCTATATAATAAGAAAATGTAATTCGCCAGGTGCTTCCAATGTAAATAGACAGAATGAACATAAATACATGGGTTTTTAATGTAAAATAAGATGGCAAAAAATCCACTTGATAATTATCTTATGAGAAACATTTGTCAAACCAGGTCAGTGATTATCTCTTCATGTTTGGTACTCAACCATCAATTCATTTGAAACATTTCTGAAAAGACAAGAAATTAAATAAACAAAAAAAGTTTGCATTCGTCAACTTATATAATTATAATAAAAACAAACATGAATTTATAAATGGACCAAACCTGCAAGAATTCTGCAGCTCCTTCAAAAACCACTGGAGGGCGACATCACTTTACACTAAAACCAAATCAGAGAGAAAACTGATGAAGAAATGAGTCTAGCAATTGATGTCTGAGTATTAGAAGGAATATTTTGAATACTTTTCTTTTTTTAAAGATTACATTTATGACTTCATAGTCTTCTTCCAGCTGGATGAAAGATATTATATTATTTACCAGTTATTGCTTTCATCTTTACTCTTCATAAACAGACATCCCCTCCTGTACATTATCTATAACCTAAGGAAGAGTTGTTGACATAACATTTCTTATCAATTTCATAAAAGAGAAAAGATGAGAGTAAAAGTCTTGTTTAATTACCGGCGATTGATCAGGCATATTGATCTGTGAGTAACAACAGCTTCTCGTTTGGTACTGTTCAGATGATTGGATCACAGTCACACATTTTACCTGCCAGAGCCTTTAACAGACACTTAGGGTGTATTCACACATGCTGTGTTTAGTTCGGTTGAAACGAACTCAGGTGCACTTCCACCTTCGGTGCGCATCTTTCAGACAGGTGTGAATACAGCAATCGCACTCGGGGGCGGACCAAACAAACGCTCCGAGACCCAGCTGAAGAGGTAGTCTCGATGCGCTTCAAAACGCACTCTGCTGCAGTTCGTTTGTGGTGTGAATTTGGCCGGACTCGATCCGACCCAATTGCAGGAAGCACTGCGCCTTTTCTTTCTTTTCTTTTTTAATAAATCGCCATCAGCTTCACATTATGGGAAAGTGTTGTTGTCGCCATTGTTAGGAAGATTAGTTGTGGTTTGACCGGGAGCCCCGAGCGAAAATATTACATTTGATAATGATGCGTGCGGATCAGCGATCAGATGGAGAGGAGCGTCTCCCGTAGCCTACAGTGCCAACAGGTTCACGCTGCGCTTTGCATGAAGTGTGTGTTTTTATTGTTCTTCCCAACGGGACCGTCAATACTGTCCCCGTGTCAGTTTGGTGCTGAACTGCGCCGAACTGACACCCAGCTGATACACAGCTTAATCAGCTGTGTTTCAGTTTGAGCCTATTCTTCACGCGAGTCGCGCGTCCAGCAGCAAAAATACAGTAAAAATGATGTTTCACATCGTAGGCTAGAAGCCACATAACGTGGCATTGTCATAGGGCTACATATTATAAACATATGAAACAACAATAATTAGATTTTTTTCTTCTTTATTTATAGGCTAGATGTAGGCATTTTTATTATTTTTAACTCCATATTATATCAATGATAAATTCGCAGTTTTTACTTCGTTCTTCCTGCTTCTCTCCACCCCAGAATGTCTGTCCAATGAATGAATGACCTTAGATCACGTGTGGTTTTGCTTCATAATGCTGGTTCACTTGCAAAAGGGGCAATATGAAAGTGGACCACACCAAACAAAAAAATCCAAATTCTATTTGGTCTGGACCAAAGCAAGTGAACTAACGGACTTTCCATGTGTGAATACACCCATAGACACACACAGACACATCCTGTTTTCATGAGCAGAGAGACGCTCCCACGTCTGTCCAACACACACATCCAACTGCTGCCCCAAGCTAAGTGTTCACAAACCTTTGCCAACATTCACCCATGTAGTAGGCCTATCCCCCGCATACACGCACACACACACACACACACGCACGCACACACACACACACACACACACACACACACACACACACACACACACACACACACACACACACACACAATAATTATACTACATTTAGGATTAAAACATTGCAGCACTGCAATGAGACAAATCCAATCAGAAAAATTTAATATATAATATAATGGAAAAAGACACCTAACACTAATTTAATTAGAAAAAATAACAGATAATGATAATAAAACAAATAGACCTATTGTAAACAGAACTGCGTGCTTGCATTGATAAAATCCTGTTTATAATCAATCCTATTGACCACATTCTTGCCCAGCCTAGTTACAAGTTACTCGAAAGATTCAGATTATTAATACACAATATTATACATAAACTGTTCAATTCTGCTGTATTACTAAAGATTAAAAGCTTTTTCAGCAACAAGTCTGAGTTCCTTTTCCACTACCGCAGTATTACTTCTTTCACGTAAAGGTGTCAGTTTACTTCTTCTTGATTGGATGGTCACAGCTTCCAGTGAGTGGTAAAGTTCACATGTGCAGTCCATCCACGGGATGTGTTTGTAGCATCTGAATTGATTATTGTTGGTGGGTTCCAAATGTAAACTCTTCCCTGTAACAAGTGGAAACATGTTTGCATTTAGGAAATGGCTAATTAAATTTAGATAAGTGTGTGCAGCCAAGAAAACACACACACATACACACGATCACATCAGACGTCCTTCAGCGCAGAAGTGAGAGACGACAGCTGACAGGAAACAGGCAAGACATCTTGTCTGTCACACACACACTCACCCCCCCCCCCCCCCCCCCCCCCACACACACACACACACACTGCCCACAGTCCGGACCAGTGAGATCATCATCAGCCATGTAAAGCATAATGTAATTTCACCTCACAATGAGGGGCGTTGAATGCACAGAGAGGAAGTCATTAGTGATGAGAATGTGAGCCTGTGTGGGGTCCTCGTTTCATTCATAACTGCTAGTGAGGAGGTTAAAACACACATCATGTCTTTTTGGCTGAAAATGTCTCAAATCTGCTGTTTGTTCATGTTTTTCTCCGCAGTCCTGATATGACACTCACCAGTTAACTAAAGTTTACAGAGCAAAGGGTCATGGTCCTTAATGCTACAATATTCATCATGTAATAATGGAATTGGTAATCATTAAAATCCCCTTTTACCCAACTTGTACCTACAGGTGAAACACACAATACATTTCAAGTCAAAGCATCCAACGGTTTATGAATCTGCCATTCCTACCCTGAGCTGTATGCTAATGACAACAGGCTTACATACTCACAATGACAATGCTATGGTGATGGTTAGCAGGTCTAAGTTTTACCATTAAGAAAAAGTGATAGAATGAAAATTTGTATATTTGTGTTACACTGGAGACTTGCGCTTTTGGATTCCTTGTGGTCTCTTCCATCAAGCTAATGAGACAAATGTTATTATATGCTGACAAACACAAATGATGGCTTTATGTATATGCAAGAAACTAAGAACGGAGGCTCCTGCTGCTACATGTGGGTTGTGTTTTGATAGATTGCTTCTTAAAAAATGCTGCATGAGTCATTTATTTTGTGTGTGTGTGTGTGTGTCTGTGTCTATGTGTGTGTGTGTGTGTGTGTGTGTGTGTGTGTGTGTGTGTGTGTGTGTCCATTGGGCTTAAAGTTTGACACTCTGCTCCTGCTTACTCCTCCATGCACTGGAGGGCAATGTAGCATGGAGGACCTCACCAGGAGTTATTGACATAGCTGTAACAGTCCACAGGGTCTCCAAGGGGTCTTTTCCAACAGCAGGCTGTGTGTTTGTTGTTCTGTATGTGCTGAGACCCAGGAGGCTGCCTCTTCCTCCCCCTCCTCCTCCTCCTCCTCCTCCTCCTCCTCCGCCTCAGTGTGAAGATTCACGATTCATTCTGCGCGAGAGTGAAGGTTTTGGCTTCTGCATTTTGCCAACAACATCCTTAATTATATTCAGATTCAGATTTTTTTAAGACCACGCACCTGGGCTGGTGGAATTCATTTTCAGTAAAGTATTTTTAAAAGCTGGTCCCACACAAAACATGGCTAGAAAAGTGGCCTTTTTTATCATCAGAGAGCACAGTATTTGTGTCTGATCACATTATGACATCCCTGAAATATATAAATAATTATAAAAGAAAGCATGTATACTTTAGTTTGTAAAGTTGTAATCCCTAAAGCTGCACTAATTATTTCTTTGGAAAGTGGTCTGAGAAAATGATTACCCGACTCAGCATTTTCCTTCATCTCTAAAGAGCATTTTATTTTATTGTTCTGGTTTTACGGAGACAGGCAGCTGCCTCCAGTAAAAAAGCTCCAATAAACACTCTGTAAATGACCTGCCCAGCACCAAACAGCAGACAGACACAGTTAGAGACTGGCTGGTAGATCATTTGTTGGGGTTGAGACCAAAACAGAGCTGAAAGGAGAGTGAATTTTGGACGTCCATTTTTGACTTGGCTAGAAACACGTCATTCAGTGTCTGCTGAATGAGAAAATATACATCTTAAATAAATTACACACTAGGTCCTTGGCAAGTTTGAAGTAGTGAAACCAAACCCCACATTGCCATGGTGAAGTGTTTGAGTGGGTGAATGAGAGGCAAAAATTGTACATCGCTTTGGGTTAAAGATAAAATCTCTACATAAATGCATTCCATTTACCATGTACTAATGAAAGTTAGCAGAGTCACATTCATATTTAAGACGTCCAAAGTAAGTAGCCAACTAACTAAATAACAAGACCAACAACAAAGCCATCGCTTGTCTCTTTCATGGTACTGTAACTTTGTGAGATTGTAATTTATGATTGAATAAGAAAACATAGCCTAGTTCTCTGAAACAACAGCAAACTGCTAACTGTGCTATAGTGGTAAATGGATCATTTTTATTCAGCCATATTTTTTGCATGGATATGAATGTTTGGAACATATGCATGGACAGCAGAGAGGTGGATCATGGTTTGACACTAGGTCACTGTTTAGGATCAAGCTTGCAGAGTGCTACTAGAAACATATGTTTTCAGTGGAGTACATAGCCCAACACGATTAAATGCCAAAATAAAAAATATAAAATCACAATTCAATACAGTTATATAAAGTAAATCATTATCTTGGATGTTGATGTTGAAGAAGAAGAGCAAACAAATGAAGTGCTTGAGCCCCTCTAAATACTATTTTCCCTCATCAAATTGACTGTCATGTTTCCAGCACTCTTTCAATCACAACAGCTCACAGAGACACCAATCTACCCCCTGCTTGAGTGAAGACCCAGTGGGAGACCTTCCTTTTGCCAGAGTGCTTCATGCTCGCAGCTCATCTGGAGGCCTGTCAGGGTTAATACATCAGGCACCTGCAGCGGGGATCGCTGTGCCCATCACATGTGACAGGGGAACATGCTGAGGTAATGGACAGCGACAGAGCACGCACAGACTTAACTTACAACTCGTTGCTCCGAGTCTCTCCAACCAACAAGACAGCAAGGTTAGTTATATACTGTATATTTCGAGAATGTCTTTCTTCAGAGGGTAAGACACGACAAGAATCTCAATTTCCTTCGGGGTAGACGGGAGATTTGAGATGGACGAGCTGTCACGCCTGATGACAGGTGATGTTTTGGGTGCTGGATTCAGGAAGAAAAAAACAGTCATTTATATGCAGGGTGTTTTTTTTTGTTTGACTCCTGAGGAGAGGCTGACATTATTGATCTCATCTGTGAGGTCACTTCAGTTTTCTCAAAACTGGCTAAGAAAATAAGCTGCTTTGTTTGTTTGTCCATATGCCTCTTCGTGTAAACCCTGTCTTTTCATCACCTTGACCCTGAGACACAGTAATACACACTCATTCTCACATATACAGCCTTTCTTGACGCAGTTTCTGTAAAGTTATTACATATTAATAAACAACAAATAATTTAAAATAAAAGTAATTGTCAAACTTTCTACTTTCACAAATTGTTCTAACTTTTCTAACTACTTATTTGAGTGCCTATATACAGTATGTCCCATTCATTTTGTCACTGACATTTGGAGAAAAACAAAGACCTGTGCCAGAAAATATCTTGTTCTCGTTGTACCCTTGTGGTCTTAAAAGGTTGAGATGCTGACGACAAGTTGCAAAGCCTGGCTCTATCTATCTATCTATCTATCTATCTATCTATCTATCTATCTATCTATCTATCTATCTATCTATCTATCTATCTATCTATCTATCTATCTATCTATCTATCTATCTATCTATCTATCTATCTATCTATCTATCTATCTATCTATCTATCTATCTATCTATCTATCTATCTATCTATCTATCTATCTATCTATCTATCTATCTATCTATCTATCTATCTATCTATCTATCTATCTATCTTGATCGAAAACTTGATAAAACTCAGAAAGTCTGGCACAGTTGTGTGTTTATTTGCCATCTGAACAGAAATATGTGGTTACATTTTATCTGACCCGAATGTACATTTTAGAAACAAAATCTGACAGCATTTTCATCTTCAAGTTTGCAACAGATTTTAGACTCAGAGTTGAAATATACTTAACAAATATACTAAAACACGTTTGTATTATTTCCTGAGAGAGTCACGCTCAACACTCTAAATCTGACGTTTCCATGAAGAAGCGGCTGCAGCTCCTTTGCTCTCCCGGGGAAAGCACAATCTTTAAAAGCTGAGGCTAATCCCAGTGATGTGTTATGGTTTCTCCACTGTGACTGGCTTTCTCGCCCACTGAGAGACCCGGGAACTCTGCTGCATTATTCAAAAGTCACCCCCCTCCCATCTGTAGACCAGAAAACAAAACTGTTTAATCTGTGTTTAAAGACAAGGGAAAGAGAGAAAGAGAGAAGTTGAACCTTTTCCATAAAAAAGCTGAAAACATGGACCAGACCACCCATGGAGCAGGTGGCCCACAGAGGCTCAACTCTTCTTCATGGCTGTATGTGAACACAGAGTGGAACTCCCTGGTGTCCTGCACATTATTCTGCCAGATGGAGGGAACAGAGGTGTCCTGTTCACAATGCTTCTCTCTGCACTAAGGCCGAGCTGAACCCCTTCACACAGAAAATACTCAGCTGGGTTGTTGAAATATGATGCATCTTGAAATAAAGTCATAATAAGTTTGATAATAATTTAAGTGTGCAACAGCTTTTCTACATGCAGTGTAATGCTCAACAAAGTGCTTCACATCCCAATGTTTCAATAGAAAATGTAATCTTACAAAATAAATGGTCACAAACATGACATTAAAATAAAATAAAAGTGTAGATTTATGGGAATATGTTGTAAATAAGATTAAATTAAACAAAAACAAAGACAAAGCAAAAGTTACATTTAAAATGGAGGTATTGAAACATTCAACACCTTCATACAACCTCCAAATCATACAACTTTGAAAATTGATTATCAAAAAGACAGGAAGCCCATTTTAAGATGCTAAAATAGATGAAATGTTATGCCTTTTATTGGATTTCGATGCAACTCTGCCTTCTGTAGCTGTAGTCTGTTTGTTTTGTAATCCAGTCAGGCATTGCAGTAGTGAACCAGTGGGTGCGGCAACACATGAATCAATCTCTTTGCATCAAGAAAAGAAAGGTATGGTCCGAGTTTTGCAGCACTTTTCACTTTGAATTAACTGATGTCTGATGTAGACAATGTGCTTACTGAGGTTTTTAATCATCTTTTTTATAAATTGCGTCTTGTATAAGACTATACGATATAAGACTAATGGACCGTCCCAAATCCCTCTGATCATTTTAAAAGCGGTAACTTTAAACAGATAGTTATGAGTTGTGCCTGTGTGGGTTTCACTCACCTCTGCAGAGGGGGAAATATTCTAGAGGGAAACCTGCAGTCATTTCCAAGTGAGTCAGATTCAGAGTGCTGCAATTGAAAATCCCACATAGCATATATCAATCCCTCCAGACTTAAAAGAATAGACCCAGGCTCCTCTGATCTCTGCTGGCATGGTTATAGTCAAGTAGGAATCTTAATTAATATTCTATGGCACTACCATGCAGTCAAGTCCTTTTGGATAGAAGAGTTTCAATCGTTCAGCAAAAAACTCTCACCTTGTCCTGATGTTTGCTTAGGCAGGGTATGGGGCTGCACAGCTTGTTTGGAATGTCTATAAATGTAAAACTGTAGGCTATATTGTTTAAAAAATAATAAAGTGGACATACATATGCTAAAAGTGTTTTACAAGACCCAAATTCAAAGTGTATTCATGTTTTTGTAACCTTGAACATTTTCACCCAAGTGTTTAATTTCAATGTTTTGATTTTGTTTCTATTTATTTCTTTGGTGTTTTTAATGTCATATCAAAGGACTATGGATTAAACTTTTATGTTAGCTCCAAACAAAGTAAGCGTGTGGAGCATGAGAGCATCTAATGATGGAGGGGAGAAGGTCACCTTGCCCAGAGGCATCACGGCTGCACTCGCCCATCAACTACATCTGCAGCAGTCAATTAGAATGAACCCAGCTTCAGTGGAAACACAAAGCTCGATGTGTCATCCTTTTCATCTTTTATATATTTATATATAGTTATTATTCTTTGCTTGTTTCATACAGCATGTGAGTAATGCCTCCTACGTTTAGCTGAGGAGGCATACTTTTGTGAGTTGAGATGAGAAAAGCCAACAATCATTTTGACAACAAAAGTGAATATACAGAGTGACAATATCACATCAAACCCTATAGATTTGATTCACACGTGCGGCATGTGATGTCGACAAAATACCAGCAGCATTGAACAAAACAAAAAAAGATGCCGTGCCTTCTCCTAACCCTTTGGCAATGAATTGAAGACCAAATGAATTTAAGGCCTATATATTTCATTTAATTTAACCTTTATTTAGACTCCATTACATTACATTACATTACATTACATGTATTTAGCTGACACTTTTATCCAAAGCGACTTCCATTAAGTGCATTCAACCATGAAGGTACAAACTCAGAAAAACAAGAATCACACAAGTAGCCTACTATAGCTTCAAATAAACCAAACTACAAAGTGCCACACGTACAGGTAAATCGAGATTTTATTTATTTATTTGTTGAGGGGTGACTCTCATTTGCAATGATGTCAAGTCAAATTAATATTAAAATGTTATGCAGTAGCCTACAGCTTTATCTAGGCCAGTGGTTTTCAAACTATGGGGGGCACGGGGTTATGGCAGGGGGGACGCGGATGAATATGTGAAAAAAAAAAATGTTTAGTTTGTGTTTTTTATATTAAGATCACGGCATAGCTGGACAATAGTTCTTCTGCTTCGTTCCTCTCACTGCATCTAAATGCATTCATTATATTACAGAGAAATAGGACTCGTTAAAGAAAAAGAGCACCAAGCCCAACCCAGAGGACCCTGCATAATTTTTTTTATTTTAAATTAATATTTTTATGGAAAATCCATGTGTCTTTCTTCAATAGCTTCTAATTCATCAGACCCAGTGTCTCCAAATTATTTGTTCACACAATATTCCTCATATTTAGCCTCTTAATTTTCCTCTCAAAGTGCACCAGCTTCATGCATTTCACTTTAAAAAGGTGAAAAAAAATCTCACAGGGGGGCATACCCCCGGACCCCCCTAGGAGGGTCTGGTTCTCCACTAGCTACTATTTTCCTCCATCAGGACATTGGAGGCTCTAGCGAAAAAACACTGGGTGTGTAAATTACATTTAATTAGTTAATCATTTGGGCAAGTCTGTCTGCCTATCTTTCTCACTCCGCTGCACACTCAGTCACTACTATCCATGCTTAAAGGAAGCAGGATTAAAACACTGGATTAATATGCTAAAATGTATTAAAAATGTGTTTAAAAACGCACAACATTTTTTAGAATGTTTCAAAAATATGTTCCAATTTATAAAATAATTAAAAGATCTTTCAAAACACAGGGATTTAGAAAAAATAATGTTTTGGGGGGGGCTCCGCTGAAATGTGTTCTCTGAGGGGGGGCTCGCTCTCTCACACTTTGAAAACCCCTGATCTAGGCCTACAGTTCTTGAGTAGCCTAAATGTATTGAGTTTTTTTCACCACTGAGTAATAGAAGTCAATGACACCTGTTTCGGAAGTAGTTTTATTCTGACACTCTGAACCGGAGGTTGTGCGTGTGTAACAGAAAACTTGACGGTGGTTTAAATCAGAGCGTGCACGTTACCGACAGTCCACACCGGTGGACCAGCTCCAGTCTCCTCTCCAACCGAGCCTCTGAGTGTTGACAGTTTGGTGGATTTATTGGTTTGTTTGCTCGACAGCAGATAAAACAGAATTTGGAGAAAGAAGCTCGTCCCTCCGCGGTAAGTTACAGCTGTTTATATTCATTGCAGCAGCATCACTGACAGATATGTTTGTATATTTTCACTGATAGTTTCAGATTTTCTCCCGAAAAATGACCGACATAACTAAATTAATGATTCGAGCAACGTTTGAATGAAAACGGTTATCTTGCTAATATTAAATCAATTTCCAGTGTTGATTTGTGAGTGTCTTTTTGAAGCACTGATAGAAAACAGTAAGATTCAACTTAAAGGAATAGAATTTTTGAATTTGAACAAGGCTACTTTGGATAGTTTATATGGGCAACATCTTTAATTGGGCGTTAATTGAATAACACTTACATTTTGGATGTTTGAGTGTCTGAAGATGAATAACAAAGTTGTAACAATGCAAACTGGCCTGCTATGGAACCACTGTTTGGTGTGGTGTCCATTTCACACATTTGATTTTAAAATGTGTATGAGCAAAATCAAAAATAATTGATCATTATTACAGTTTTACTTTTATGCAGTCACAACAATAGATTTGATTTAAGTCATCCACACTAACTGAAAGATCAGACAGGTTGATATTAGGCCTATGTAACATCACAATTCTTTATTGGCTCAACATATAGGATCCTTACCAAGTATGTTTGTTCATGTTATGCATGGCTGTTGCAGCCAACTGATGATGGACTGCTGATCATTTAATCTATTTATTAGTTTTCTGGTCAGTTATATAGCTCAGAAATCTTCCAAAAAACTGAAGCAGAGGTTTCAATAATTGCTAGTGCTTCCTCTAATAAACTGTCAGAACCCAAAAATTCAGTTTAAATCATATCAGACAGAACATTTTTTGTTACTCTCAAATGTCCATTTCACCACCCAACTCAGAAAATCCTCTATCAACTAATACCAGGAAAACATAAAAAAATAATAAATATAAAACTTGTTCATTATCACAAACAAATATTACTATAGTCTCCCTTCAGTGCAATACAATCGCTTGAAATCCCTTAATCAGTTAAGGAATTTGGGGCAGTTTTATGTTTGTCTAACTTTAAAATATTACCTTCTGTAACGGTGCTAAGCAGAATAATACCTCCTAGAACAAAACAAAATCGTCAAATGCAACTTACCTGGCATGGAGTCCACTTGAACAACCAAATGAGCATTTGGCTGCTAGTTGTTGCTACTTTCACACATCGTGAGTCTATGCATCATATACACTGACCCTCCAATGATTTAGTTTTTCTTCTGAGAGCTTCAGTTGTCAGATCTACAGACTCTTTGATACTCTGTGTTAAGATTTATTTGCGTTGTGTGTAAATCGGATTGGCACATTAATGCGCACCATCTGCGCAAAAATAAATGTTCAGAATAGGATCATATTTCCTTCCTGATCAATTCTGTGTTCCGTCTGTGTTGTACAGATCAAGTATGGTCTGTTACACCACTAGCAATAGATCAAAATGATATAATTATTTAATATAAGTTATAATATTTGTATATTATATTTAAATAAACAATGTGGGAATCAAACCATCTCAAATGCAGTTCAGCCACTTAGAAGTTTTTTTTCCCCTTTTCGTGACTCTGCCCTGCTGTTGCTATATAGTGTTCTCTCCCCTCCTCCAAGTCCTGTTACTTCTGGTTGTGTCTGGAGGACGGTCACAGGCATTGTGGTGAGGGGAACCACAGGTCCATCTGTCCCTTCCCTTCATGTGCAGCACTGAGGCACTTAGTCTATTTGTGGATCACAGTCGCTGTGGCCTGACAAAGGGACTGACGAGCCATCAGGGGGTGATCCTCCAGGACTGGCAGTTACTTTACCTTCCATCCTGTCTCTACCAAGCGTCTCGGGGGTAAAATGAGAGAAGAGCTTGGCTGGTCGCATTGAGGTCGACTATGGTCACTATGACAAATACAGACCTACAGTGCTGTAGATACACACTTCTTGTGTTGTGGGAGGACATTTAAAAAAAAATACCAGGCTGTTAGTATCTACCCCACTATCTGATTGTTGTGGTTGCAGGGTTTTCCTTTTTTAGTTTGATTTAGCAAGGTTTGCAAAGCAGGAGTTGAAGCACTTAGCTTGGTTTTGTCGCAAAAATAATTGTAGAGCTGCAAATAATGTTAATTGCCCTTATCATAATCTACCGTTTGTTTTTCTCAATTCTGGCAAATTACTTATTTAGAGTAAATGTCCCAAATTAACAAAAAAAATACGTCACATAAGTATAAGTTCTTTCCAAACATCATTCGAAATCCAAAGATATTCAGTTTATTAGGATATGAATCAGGAAAACCGAATAATTTTGGTATCTTGATTATTACAGTTTTTCTCAGTCGCTTTGGTGCTTTTCTCACATCACTATTAACATTTGCACAGCAGTTAGTGCATTTCTCAAAACAATTAGTGCAAACTGCAAAACCTAGTGAATAACCTGCAAAAGTACGTCACTTGCTCAAAATGGATAGTCTATTCCTCAAAAGCAAGTATTCATGTCAATGAAACTGCCAGTGTCATCAAAATGAGAAGTCTTGACACCATCGTTTATGAACAAGATAGTCAAATGGCTTTGTCATGTTTTCATTATGACAGTTTATTCTCTCAGTGTTTTCCAATGCAAAGAAAAGGTCAGAACTCGGTGACACTACCTGAAAATGCTCAAGACAGCACTATACACTACTTGTGCAGCCATTTGAAAACTACAGTAAAGTTACACATTGCTGTAGTTAGGGGAGTAAGTGAGTACAAGACACTGAATACGAATGTTTCACATTTTTACTGTATATGCTCTTTGCAATTCTACAGCATTGTGCAAAAGAAAAATACACTTCAGTCACTTATTTAGAACAAACATTAAAAAAACACCCTTTTGGTAGAGCTGTGCACAAATGTGAACAATATTATAACAGGACATATTGTAACTGAACATATAGGTAAATCATTCTAGCACATCCAGACATTCCTGTCTGTCTGGCCACATATTTTCATCTACATCACAACGGATATTATCCCTTGCAATGCAGTGAGGAAAGTCATTGGTTACAACTAATACTTCACACACCTCCTCGTGAGTGAAAGCTGAAGTCCACCTGAGAGCAATTGTTCAATTTAGGAGACATTTCCAGGAAAAAATTATAAAGAAAGGTATACAATTTGCTTGACAGAATTTGATAACTAGTTCAACAATTTTGTATGTAATGACTCAAGCAATGAAATGAAGACTATTAGTTTTATTGGGAACGACTATTCAGCATCCAGAAGTATAGTTCAGTTTGACTGACATGACATAAGCAAGCAGAGAATTGTATGAAAGCAACTGATACATGTCCAAAAGCATTTGCAATTTGTTCAGAGGAAGGAGAAATTGCTACTATGATGTGCTCAAATGACTAAATGTTGCGGAGGTTGAACTAATAGTTATGAGAATTTTCATTCTGATCTGAGAAAAGCACCAAAGCAACTGAGAAAAACGGTAAAAGTGTCCCAGATTAATTTTCGAAAATTCAACTGATTAAATTATCCATTAAATAATTTCTTTTTTTTATTGTTAAGTGAATATAATTGTGTTTTTGACTGCTGGTGAAACAAAACAAGTATTTGGAAAAAGTAATTGTTGGCTCAAAGCAAATTTTCTGATCATTTATTTTGACATTTCATATCCTAAACATAGCGTTGGGTACCAAACTAAGTAGCTACTTTAAAGGGTACATACTCAAATACGCTGGTACTATTACCAGTTCACATTAAATCAATTTCTGAATTCTGGTACCTGAGAGTGCATCTGAGTGGGAGAGAAGAAAGAGAGTGAGACTGAGTGAGAATAAGTCACTCCTAGCTTGTTCAATTCAACATTCATGGGCAAGATGAAAGCAGTCCCATGTGAGTGCCTCTCAAATTATAAAAATATAGGTGGGTCTGACCTAGAGCAGGACTGTGGATTACACCTCTCTTCTGAAATTACCTTTTTGTTGCAACATAAATAGTAAATTACTGAAAAAATTCGATGTCGTAACCAAATTTGAGGTACTGGTATCGGTTCAAAGGAGAACAGTACCTATCCCTATTAAACAACAAACAGACAAACAATGATTATCAGATAGGCTAGTTCAACTCTATTTTTTCTATTTGTATGAATCAATATGCAGAGGCAAAAAAAGAAAAAAAAAATCACAAGAAAAAGAAAACAAAGCCTAGAGAAGATTTTTCATATTTATTCATCTGTTGACTTCCCTGATTTCTGTCGCTACTCGCTAATGAGACATTTGTGGTAATTATTCAATCTGACAAAAGGGAAGAAGGAAAAGGGTCTTTTCTCTGACTGCTTGGTTAAATTACCAGCCTTTAACACAACCTATTCTTCTCAAACACATGGGCGACACATAATGCTAATGCCCTGGTGGTCATTCAAAGGTTTCTGGTTTTAACTAGATTAAATTCCTTCTAACTGAATTAAAAAGCAGATGGTCTGTCCTCCACAGAGCAACCCCATCCCTGAACTCTGCTCTGTCACAGCACGCGGGGGCTTGATCAGCTCTTCTTTCTCTTGGTGGTTTACCGGTCTGAAATCCCTATGAACATCTTAACTGAAGCTGTGTAAGACGTAAGATATTAAAGTAGGGGTGTGCACGTGAACATGTGTTACCAGATGTAAATCATAACCGCTTGTGATTATTATTTTTTTAATTACTTCAAGCCTCGAAAAATTACAACGGTAGTCAATGGAAATAAATTTATTATTTTCTGGTCCCAGTCATGAAATGCCTTCGATTACACATATGTTTTGTATGGATTTAGATGGTATTTTTTCGTGCAAAGAATGGAACAATTTAGCGAGTAGAAGCTGGATACGGCCAGGTTTTGTGCAGAGCGCTTTTGTGGACTACAGCTCTTCGCTGCTCTTGACACTTATGATATACGTCACCACCACTCGCACCGCTTAGCTCAGAAACATGGCTGTGTCTTTAATGCACTTTACCGCCTTCTTTCAATGACAAGACAAAAGTCTTCAGCGTGGCGAAAACCACTACACAAGTGGACATGTGGAGAGTTTCAATTTCTCGAGTGGGGAGATTGTTGGCGTTGTCCACGCCAGCCATTAGCATTAGCATTAGCACTGTCAGTCGAGAAGTGGAGGGAATGTGTTGAGGTGACGTCACAGAGGCGACCAGACTTGTAGTTGTTCTCGTACATTTTTTTCAAAAGCCGTTAGACGAATAATCATACAACATACCGTCAAACTCTTCACATGAAAAATTATCATTTAGACCCATACAAAACATATATGTAATCCAAGGCATTTAATGACTGGGACCAGAAAATAGTTGATTACTTTCCATAGACTCCCATTCATTTTTTTTCAGCCGAGAGGTCCCATGCCCCGTAATTCCGCCACTTCCGCTTAACAGCTCTATTGTCCCCTCTTTTGAGCAAGTGGCACAGTAATTCTCGTCACCTGTAGGCGGCGCTCGACTACGCTTAATAAGCGTAGTTTGCCACATCACAGCGACACAACACAGAATAACAATAAACTCTGTGTTTTATAGCTTATTTTCACGATGTTCATCATCTTGGTTCAGCAAGTTAAGCCCCTATCTCACTGGGCTGCGACTGTTTGCGACAAGTTGGAGACACAAAATTGCGACAAAATATGCCAATTGGCGACAATTTTCACTTGCAGTCTCACTGAGTTGCTACTTACGACACGTTTGCGAATGTCCTTGCCGGGAGGTCGCATTTATGTCTCACGAACGTCTGGCGAGTGTCGCACAAACGGAATGTCAGTCTCATTTTTGTCTCAAAGCAGTCGCAATTTAGTTTCATATGTCGCCAAACACTCGTCAAACCCTCGCAAAGTTGTCTCACACTTCTCGCACTTTCTGACTCGCGGAGACTAAATTGAGAAGGGTTTGCGACGCGTGCGACACACGACGACTCTGAGACTATTTTGAGACTGATTTGTCGCACACTTTTTTTGAACATGTTCAAAATTCATGCGACAGGACTGCACGGCTCTGCGACTCATGCGAGGAAATTGAGACCTCCGCGAACGTTTGGAGACAGTTTAGAGACTCCCTCGCGAATGCAGTCTCCAACTTGTCGCAAACAGTCGCAGCCCAGTGAGATACGGGCTTTAGCATGCTTGCAATGGCTAATTAGCAATGGATGGGGAATGTTTTTAGTTTTGCAGGTATTTTGTTCATAAGCAAGACAATTGGGTCATATTTTAATCTCATTACCAAAATAAAATGTTATGGGATCACCAAAATTTTAGAAAATTAATGTCTGAACCAATACATGAGAAATATCACTCAAAACAACAAAGGTCTGCTAGGGGCACTAAAATAATCAAAATTCATCACATAAAATGTCATGACAAAATCCCTCCAATAGCTGTTGAAATATTTTCTTGTGGTCCAAGGTGTTGGACCAACCTTCATCAGCAACCCCAGTGCCACGATGCTAACATCCCTCAGGGTTTAAGCTTGCTGCTACAAGATGAATGCATCTGCACTTCATATGTTTTTTTATTTATTTCACTTCATTGCTAATGGCTGTTGATGGTTTGACTTGTGGTTTGCGGTGCTTTTTCAGTCGCAAATGGCTGCACGAAGAGTTAGTTAGGAGTAATGCAGCAGCAGTTTAGAGAAATAGTGATTAGGCAGCTTCTTTCTTTAGTACACACAGTGAATTATAGTAGCCAAGATGTATGGAAGCAAAAGTAGTTGTAGCTTGAGGAACGATATTTAGGGGCTAAAACAGGACTCAATAACAGACTTGAGTTGTTTACCAAGGTTCAGCTAGGAATCAGAAGACACTCCTGGGTTTAAAGGCTGACTTTAGAGTTTATTAGATTAAATAATTTGCAATTTAACCATATTATCCAAAAGGGTATCAAACTTTGCATACATTGCAGTAGATTTTAGTGCACTCTGTCATGACCGAATGCCTTGGCAAACCAGTCACTTTGGTTTGTGAAGTACAAAAGACGTGGTGCAGCTGTAACATGGTGGCTAAATCACAAGAGCATTTGGCACCAAGCCACTTGTACACGCATTTGGCATGTGGGAGCCAATAATTCAGAACAGAGAGAATGGATAGAAATTAGCACACAGCACACACACTCTTCTCCATGCACCCAAGTTTATTCTCCCAAAACCTGAACCAGATGACCTAGAAGACTGTGATGACGGTGACGTTTATTTTACACTGCGAGGCAATTACAGTGAGAGGAATATCTGCTCTCTCTGTGTGTGTGGTCCCAGTCAGAGATATACTCAGTAGTACACTTTGTGGTTAGTCTGAGAGTTGGAAGGTAGCTTTCTCAGTCACACCTGGTGGGTTGATGAAGCTTAATAAACTTCAAGTCATTATCAGGATGATGCTGACTTCATCCTGGGCACTCAGCTGTCTGAAGAGAGTGGGCGCCTCACTTTCTCCACCGCTGTTTATCCATCTCTTGAGGTTCAGGTGTAATTGGGTCTCTAGAGGATTACCGGAGTCTATACCTCTGTGCTCACCGTTTTTTACTTTCTTCTTTTAAAGGTTTGGTTTGCCCTCGACAGGCTGACAGCTCGGCACTCTTCAAACGGCACTCAGAGCTAAAGTGTAGGCAGCCGCTGGGAAAAAAAATATCTTTTCATCACACTTCATCAGGGGGAATGCTAGTATTCTTTAGCTTTTTAACTCAATCAGATAACAACTTTTTAGTTTGAAACCACCTTTTTGCTGAAGCTTGTTTTTCAGGGTCTATGTTGTCACTTTTTTTATACTCCTGCAGATTTATTTCAGCGGGTGGTGGGGTAGCTTTCGATTGAGTTTAATAGAATCATTTTTGGCGTCAATCCCCTCTTACTGAGATATGTGTTTATTGAGCAATAAAATTGTCAGTTGTGATGTTGTGGATAGGATACACACTTTAAAAAGGCAGGAGCAGTTGTCTTTGTTTCTGAACTTGCTTTCATCAGGACAACTTTGAGCTAAGGTGTGTTAACTGTGTTTGAATCTGTATTTCAAACTAATGCGATTGTTACACACGTAAGACATTTAAAACACTTATTCATGTCTCCCGAAAATGTTCAGTTGCAGCAGGATTAGTCAACATCTCACCTCATCTACACATCAATATAATTTAGTTTTTCCTCATTTTCACACTGAGGAAAATAAGCAAGTAAGAAACAGAGAGAAAGGCTTCATGCAGTGTGGGCAGCGCTGCTGTCAACAGATTTGAAAAGTCCTCTACATCCATGAGTCATGTGCCTTCTGTTTGATGGTCCGACTCCGCATCACGAGGACAGCTGACAGCAGCAACCTGTAGCTGTATGAAGTATCACACAAAAGGGTGTTGTTTGCTTTACCGATTGAAATACATTGGGGGCAAAGTTGTGATTTTGGGCTGTATAAAAAATGTATTGACTTTGGTCACCTTTTGTATAAGAATAATTGCACAGTATTTATTTTAAAGTGCAGGTAGCTATTATTTTGATAAATTGCTTCCTCCAATGCTGAGTGACCAGCATGCAGTACAAGGTTACTACATTTAAAGTAAAAGTAGCTTTCTATGGCACTTTGAATGACATGAACAGAGAAAAGAAGAAAATGATCAAACCCCAGCTTGACACAAAATATAGTATAATACACTTGGTTTTACTTCCATAACAAATACAAAAACCTCAGAGTGTACTCATCATAGCCCCATGACATAAACATTATTGTAACAAATGAGGTAATGGAGATGCTGTTTCTGAACTCAAAACTTATTTTAGGCTCTTCTGTGCTCTAATTTAATAGTTAATAGCCAGAATATATGCTATTACATACACACATTTAATTGATATTGGCTCTTGTATGCAGTGAAAATGTTGTCCTGATTTCAGTGAAAGTTTCTTTCTTTAATTGTTCAGAAAAACAGTGTTTTATCTGCCAATACTTATTTTAGATCATATTAAACGATCATCAAAGCTCTGAGGAAGTCAGAGTATTGTAAAGCTGCACGTTTGGTTGTTTTATGATGCAAACCACGTCAGTCCTCTGACTCCCCCACAATGAGCTGGAAACGACCGGCTGGTCATCAGCTCTCAGATCAATATGTTTGTGGCCCACAGGGGACAGTAGTCATGTTCAATAGTAAACAAAAGCTTTGTCGACAGTGAAATGAAAACAAAAGAGCTCCTGGGCATTGACGGATTAGTTTGACCACTTTTAATCTTGCTGCAGTTTTGTCTGTACAATGGGATGTTGTGATCTGTAACAGTTAATTTTACAGCATTACAGTCATCAGTGTTTTTCATACGCTCTGTTCTTCTGTCACGACTCTCTCTTCAACCCCCTAATGTGCGTTAGCTGCTTACAAGTCTGGAACATTGTGACAAATAGTTCTGCAGAATTGAATCAAACAAACAATCGAGCATGAATCATGAGCTGCGAATCATGAAGCACAAAAACACTGCATTTACATTGCAGCATGATAAATCTCTAAATTCTCTGGCGTTTCCAATGGCCTGATATACTGTAGGTGCATAGGCCTATCATACAATACCATGACCATTGCAGCATCATCGATCGGGATTTCATTCCTCCTCACATGTCGTGGTTGCTAGAGAAACAGCTGTACATTAGATAGACTACAAGACCTCAAAAAAGTTTTAAATCATGGCTTAAGAAATATGTTAATGAATTAGATTCTTGCAGGGTCAGGCTTGTGTTTTAAATCTATAACTTTAAAGGAAAACGTGTGTTTGTGTGTGTGTGTGTGTGTGTGTGTGTGTGTGTGTGTCTTGATTAACTTGCCAACCCTTCAATCCATTCTACTTTACACCTTTCAGGTGTATTACTGAGCTTCCAAGTGCAGAGCCGATTGTGAATTCTTTTGAATCAGCGGTTCTTAAGTAAACTGGTCCAGACAGTCCCTACCATTATAGAAGTGCATTAAACTTCAAGCGGTTCCACAGCCAGGTTCCAAACAGACACACATCACCACATCTGCTTTGTGAGGCTGTGAAGGCATAGTGATGTTTTGAGCTAAATGCTAAGGTCAGCATGCTAGCTAGCAGGCTCAAAATTACAATGATAACATGTTGATATAATGTCTATGGTTGACTAGTATATTGTTTAAGTTCACATGATTGCGAACTCGGTTGGGAATGCATGCTAATATTCACTCATTAGCCCTAAACCAATCGCAGCTAATTTTATAGGAGTGTCATTAGTTTAGAAGTTAATTGCTCATTAAACCAAAGTATTGGACACAATGAAATGTAGCCATGATGATGGTGCTAGAGTAAAATTCATAGGATTAGCAAAGTTATCATTATTGCTCAAAGTCATTATGATTCTCCTGCTGGAAACCACTAGTGTTATTAAAGTTACCAATTGCAAAAAATTCAAAAGAGCCATGCTGCTAGTGGGACTCATATCAACCCATGTGCTGAAGGGGGGAAGGATTTTTTTTATCTGCCTGTTTATATGGTATTTGTGTTATTCATCAAAGAATAGGAGCCAGAAACAAAATATTACACGTCAGTCATTCCTCTTCAGTGTGTAAATACTGTATCACACAACCACTCTAACTCAGGTGTTTTCTCTCTTTTACAGCTGATGTAAAGCAGTACCAGCTCGAAGGCTTAGCACTGCAAGGTTCCAACTGACATCTTAACCCAAGAGCCATTAAACAGGTACATATGGTACGATGCTTTCTGTTGTTACTCAGTCCCTTCATTTCATTTTGGTTCGTCTTTGGTCATTTTCTTCCCAGTTCCTATTACCTTTAACCAAAGGCCTGAGCTGAGATCTTGATCTGTTTGTTATTAAGAGGAATATAAAAAAAACAAAAAAAAACAGTCATTGAATGTGGTGAACTGTTGTAGACATTTAAAAAGCATTTTCTGTTTTTGTTGACAACTCCCAAACCCTGAAGCACTGATGATAAAATACTTGACTGCTGACTTGAGGTCAGACTGTTAGGCCTGATGCAATAAAGTCCAATTCAAACTAACTTATTTAACTTATTGTATGTTCAAGAGCTCCATCATCTTGTTAAAGATCAAAATGTTTATTCATGTAGTCTTACTGAGATGCAGTGTGAAGGAGAGTGTTGGTTCTCACTGAGTGTTCTGCACATGTGGCAGAGCCCACAAGTGTAGCTAGTGTGTGTGACCTTGGCAGATGGTGATCTTGACTGTTCAGTTCTCAGTCTTTTTACAACAACATTTACAAGATTAAAGCTTGAAACTTCAACGTATTCCCCGTCATCATCAATGCTCATCAGGTGTATAAACCATTTATTTATAATCTGTTTGTTTCAATAAAAGTTTATATGATGGATTATTTTTAAAGAATGCAGGTCTAGTTGTAAAAACAAAAGAAGCATGAAACCTGAACACACTTCGGAATGTTGCAATTTGTCATCATTAAAATAATGAAAACGGAATAAACTAAAATGGCATTATCCTTTAAAGGTGCAGTGTGTAATATGACATCATCAAGAAAGTTCTACAAAGTTCTAGAATGCAACGCTCCCTGGGTAACCCCAACCCTTTTGAATAATAACAGAAGCTACAGTGGCCTTCAAGGACAAGAACAATTCTAAATTTTAAAAAATGCACCTGATGACATTCCAACTATGACACTTTCAAGATGGCGGCACTAGGCCTTGGTCCAAAATATGCAGAAATATGGACATATATGAGACCCTTTCTAAGGGAAAAAAAATAATTCAAAAAAATCTTTTCAGCTATTATGCACTAAATTAAATGTACTTATGGATATTATAATTACTTTCTACAAAATCTGCTAGGAAATAAAACCCAAAATTCTACACACTGCAGGTTTAAAGCAGCTCTTAGTTTGACTAACAGAAAGCATATTCCTCAGAGAGGAGAGGGATGGTGCCTTTCTCTTCCTCATGTCAACATTCATACCGTCTTCAGACTAACAGGCTGGAAGACCAGAAACCACCACACTGACTAAAACATAACATGCTTGCCAACAGTGAGTCTAGTAGTAATTTAGTAGTGTGTTAAATCATTACATTTCAGCATTCATCTCTCCTCTAGGGTAATACATGTGAAAAGTCAGGATGATTGCACTTTCACCTCAATTCAACTTTGGGATTAAAAAAAGTTGTCTCAATTTAGCAAAGAACGTCATCCTCAGCCTGTTACAAAACATTTGGATGACTCAAGTTCAGGCACTTTATCACAAGTGGGACATCAAGCTATTTATTTTACATAAACTACAATTATTTTTTCTCTAATTGAATTTAACTCAGTAAAAACACAATACAGTGTCTGAATAGAATGTGGATCTTTACTTGTATGCGTTAGTTCCCTGTGAAAATGATCTCAATTAACCATCTAATAATCTATGTTTTTCCCTGGAGAAAGCCCTCAGCCCCTACTGCTGGAATGAGGTTAAAACTTCCTTAAAAGTTTAAGATGGCCCTGATTATAAGACGACCAACCTCTTCTTATGTCGGTTATTTGAAGCAGCAGTGTTAATTTCCTCGATGCTACTGATGCTACTTCAGGTTTCCGACGCTGTTTGAAATGGCAGCCGATAAATTAAGAAGTGAGACATAATTGACACAAAGTGGTTGGAGTGCATCAAAGCATTTGTTGATGAGTTAGCTTATGAAACTAAGATTGCCGGTGAGACCTTCATTCTGTCTTCTTTTAATGCTACAGCTGTATATTTCACATCTATTTAGCATTCAGAACAGGAATGTTAGTCAATACAGGCCTTCATCTCCAGGGACTCTCCAATCTTTATGTATTCTTCATCCACCTGCTTTTATTTTGTATGCATCTCAGGACCTTTACAAAATAATCGTGTGTGAAAGAAGATAATTTGATGTGTCCCTTGCCTAGCCCTATTTGTAGTGGAGAGGCATGGTCCCGCAAAGGGAGTTGCTGTCCACGTGAGCGGTTTTCATAACAGGTAGCTTTCAGCAAGGACAAAGAGGGGAGTGGGAATAATTACCATTTAAGAAAAAACACCCCCCTGAGCCTGGCTTTTCTCCTCTTACCCCATTTCACTAGAATTTCTCATCCACCTTCATTCAGTTTCTTCAAAAAAATAAAAAAATAAAGTCAAGATCTTTCGTTTTTTTCAGTCATGTTGAAGTGACTTGCTAACAGGCTAAAATGAGATTCAGTGCAGCCAATCTCAAGTTAAGAGTCCTGGACCTCATGAGATTCCTCATTTTACCACAGTTAAAACAAAAATAAGCAATATTTAAAAAGCTATAGTGCGTAACTGAATGACGGTTACATTCAAGCCATCACCAAGTGAGTTGACACAAAGTTGATTAAGCCTATAAGCTCCAAAAAACTCTGTTTTTCTCTGTTTCCTCCCCCGACACTGACGCAGGAGCTCAGAAAAATCCTAAGAAGTGCCCAAGAAATGTTTCAAATCCATGGGGGATCACCAAAGGCTAAACTCATGTAGATGCACCAACAGTGTTGTTGTAATTCCTCATAATTCCTCATTGGGGCAACATAACCACCACAACCCCACTTTTATCTTAGGTGTCAGCCTCTGTGTTGTGACACCTTATAGCTCCAATCATTCTTAATCTAAACAGACTGTCACCAGATCTTGAGTTTAGGAAGCTAGCACCAAACAGTTGCCCACTTTTATGTCGACCAGATGTAGATGGTTTGGTCCCATGAGCCTGAAGCTACGATAGCGAGTGTGTTAGCATCTGTTTCACTTGGTGTGTTTTATCTTTTTTTCGATAACATCAATGTGTCCTTCTCTTAGCTCCGAGCTGCTTTCTAAAAGATTATGTCATTTTTAAAGAAAGCTCAGTAGTTGCTCACTGTAGTATTTTTTTGTGAGGCTCTCATTTAATAATAATAATAATAATAATACATTTTATTTATATAGCGCTCTTCTCTCACTCAGAGCGCTTATTTAGTGCTGCATATTCTGCAGTGAACTGTGTCAGACTATCTCAGCACTGACATTGACACTACATCTGTGAGGGAAAATGCCAGCAATCAAAACTAACCAATTTTCAGACTTAGCTTACAAAATGGCTGACAAAACATATTCTGCATAAACATTTTTCGTTTTCGGACAACAATGGTGCTGTATAGGGCTCAAAAAGGAAGAAGATAACATGCTGTGATAAACACTACTTTGTCTACTGAACTTAAACAGGATTTGGTTTGACAACAAGAAAATAACCCCTAGACCAGACTGAATAAATTAAATCAATTGATGCCCTTTTCCAAAGTCCATAATGAGTATTTATTGATACCTATACACACAGTCATTGCATTGATGTTGGATGCAGCTGCTACATTAAACATCAATATGTATAGGCATCAGCATGTTATTTGAACACATCGATGAAACTCATATATCAGTGTTTCCAGAATATCAGAACCCAAAACAGAAAAAGCTGCAGCCGCACCAACATTCCTGAGATTTACCAATATCAACAGCACTCTGCTGTGTTAACATCGCGCTCGCATTACTGATGCAGAAAGATGGAATCCCCTGGGCTTATCCCTCTTGTCCCCGTTCACTGCTGCACAGCATTGATGGATGAAGGCAATCAGGTCCACTGCTTCTCCAGCACTGAAGCAACACACTTCTGTATACGCTGCACCTCTCTGACACTGATTTATAGGACTGGAGCGTCTCCTCTCACTGGCTGTGGGAAGCCTGTGAGATCCACAATGTAGATCTTGTTTCACTGCTGCATTATGCTGACTGTGCAGTCCTCCCCATTGTGGGATAGTGGTTGCATTATAAATGCTAATAATGGCGTTGTAGGCAATAAATGTCACTGTGGAAGTAAAACTGAAGTGAACATATTTGCATCAGCAAATTATATCGATGTTTAAAGGAATAGTTCACTAAATAATTTTGCTCTTCTTTCCTCACTAAGTGAAGGAGTGTATTGGACCAATAAAAATCAACTTTATGAGGTAATATTATGTCTATGTTGTCTCAGAAGCTAGTGTGCTCCCACAATATATTCTACTTATATACATGCAAAGACTTGTCAACTGTCAGGAATTTTAAAAATGAAAGATGTGACAGTCTGATGGCAACACACATCAGAACATGGGTTCATTCTAAGGCAGGGAAACAGATACACACCAGATGCTTATACATATTCATGTAGCCTACATTTCTTGTTGTGAGTTCATCAAAACCAACACCTGAATGATCTCCAGTGTTGAGGCACTGGAAACTGCTGCAGAGTCCAACCATAGTGAATCTCCATGACTGCAGAGGGGAGAGAGAATTATCTGTGGCCATTCTCTGTTTGGCTGCGTGAAATTACCCAGCTGCCCCAGACCTATTTCTGAAAAGAGCCCCAGCTGCTAAGTGGGACCGAAGCACCACTCTGTTGCTGTGTGTGTGTGTGTGTGTGTGTGTGTGTGTGTTTTGTTGCACACTACACACACTCAATATTCAAGGTACAAGAAGAATAGGGCCTGTTTTTTTTCTTCAAGGAAAAACCTTTTTCACCAAAGTACCATAATGAGGCCAAAACCAAACCTTTTGACCCACCATTAAGGTACAATCATGTTTTTGATAGTTCATATTTTCAGCTGAAGCTGCAGTTACCAGTAAACCCACGCTTGTTTCCCTGCTGCAGCGTTTGGCCCATTTAAACAACATTTGAATTGATAGAAGTTGGAGTGACAAGCCTGGTTGAGGCTCTTTTTAGTAAGTAGGGAACCAAGTAGAAAAGGGATTTACTGAATATTGGCAACTGTGACAGTTGTGTACCATATGACGATATTAGACCATAAACTATTAGAATGTGTTACGATACAAGACCAAGAATGAAAGGGGTTTGGACTGAGTGAAGAGCACAACCAGGCCAATGCTAGTCCAACAGTGCTGGGAGAGGACAGCCAAATGAGTCCAGTTATTGGTTGCATATGAAGCAGGAAGTTTTACATACAATCACAGTATTGACTTTAACTAATGTATCCAGTAGTGAACAGGTCATGTAGTGATATCCCCAGCAGTTAGGGTCTTGTCTTGAAATATAATCCATGTCCTCTGTGTCTAAGACGAGACCAACAAAAAGAGCTCTTTTAGAATGGTCTCAACACCAAAACGTCTAAGAGGCACCACTCGAGGCAGGGTTTCATTTGTTTTCTAAACTTCAAAATGCACAAATATTTAATCCCTTAATTCTTAAATCAAAATCCATAATATCCTAATTTTTAATATGAGAATTTGATATGACTCACTGAAGGGGAAAATGACTCCGCACAATTGTTCATGCAAAAAAAAAGAAATCTTATTGTTCCTATTGCACTGTGGGCCAGTGATAAACGCCATTTTGATTCTGATGTATGTCTTGCATATATCAGAACTGACGATAAAAAACTTTCAAGGTTCAAGGTTTTTATTAAATGTCCCACGAGGGCAAATTTGTGTACAGCAGGAGAAGTTTAACGACACACGACAAATAAGACATCAGGATGCTGTGGTAAGAAAAGTCAAGCAAACGGTGATATAGTGTATAGCATCAGGTTTATTTTCAATCAAGAATAGCAAGAATTCTCCGCGGAGAGGTCACCGGTTCCAACACACGTAAGTATGTTACAAGAAGTGACAATGTTCACTCAAAATCATGGACTATTTAAGGACATGGTAGGAGGCGGGTAGACAGGTAAGGCTGGGTGAGGGGAAGGAGGGGAAGACAGGTTTGGGAGACAGACAGGGCTTGAGATATACATTCATATTATAATCGTGGGTGGGGCAGGCTGCCCCAGAACAGCAGGAGGCTGTCTGCAGGATCATTGTCACCTTTCAAATGTATAGTCAGGCTGGCTCCACTCGGGAGATTGAGGGGGATGGTTGAAACTACATTTCAGTTAGTCAGTTTACACTAAAACAGTCAATGTATGTTTTATACAGGCCTGTAGCAAATGTTTCCTATTTCATTAATAAGCATTCTAACATTTGAGTCCAGACATACATCATATGCAAAATCCGCCACCACACTTCTCTCTTTTTATCATATTATGATAACATAAAAGATAGCAAACCACAGTAAGGCAAAATATACACTAGGGGAGAAAAAAATTAAACCCCAAAACAGTCAAAAGGTAAGGCAAAAGGAATAACAGGGAATAATAAAAACCTCGTAAGGAAAAAATATAAAACCCAGGACAGGCCAATAATCAAAGGAGAAGGCCAAAATATCAAGAAGCGAGTTTAATGTGAAAAAACCTCAAATCGAATTCCAAAGAGGAAAAACATTAAACCAAAGAAACAAAAAAAACAAAACAAAAGTTTAAGGCCAAAGAAACAATGAAAAGCTGAAACCAAAAACGATAAGGCAAACTAGTCCTAGAATGCCTGTAAAGTTCAAAGAGCCCCAAGGGTAGCAGAAAGGCACGGACAAGCAGCAAAAGCCACCACTGGAGGTAAAAATCAAGTTCATCGCCTTCCGAAAAAGGACAAACCTTCGCTTAAGGTCATCTGCCAGGGTGTAGGGAATAGGGGAGCTGTGGAGGATGTGGGGAGCTGATGGCAAATCCAGTCATCAGGGTGATGGCTGCGTAGTCGGAGGAGTGGGAGGGGTTGGGGTTGTTGGTAGGGAGGGGGGGGTGGGGGGGGGGTTGTGGAGCGGGGAGGGGGGGGGGGGGGCAGACATTTTCCATCAGGTCTGAAAGCATGTGTGAGTGAATCCGGGGAGGGGGGCATCCGTGGTGCAGGATAGGCGGCCATTGCTGGGGGAGGTGGGGGTCGTCTGGCTCTCCTTGCGTCATCTTCCTCGTCGCTGCTGGTGCTGGTCCAGTTGATGTCATCTGGTCCATGCTGGTGGGCTGTAGTCCTGTAGGTGCCTCTCGATCCGTTCGCTGTGACTGGCATGGATCCAGGTGGTCCGTTCTGCAACCTTCACGGCCGTCATGGAGGAGAGGAGGAGTTGAAAGGGTCCTGTCCCTCGCTTGCTTGTCAGAACCTCCGTCTGGGAGCCATGACCACAAACCGATCCTCGGGTGGTGGCTGGTCGTGGTAGTGCATCCTTCACCAGTCGTGAAGCCAACTTGGCCTTGCGCTGAGGCCAGATGCCGTGAAGCAGAGACATCCACCAAAGCTCCAGGTCTGGAAGGGACAGCGGAGGCGCCTTTCAAGTCAGGACAGGGGGAAACACTGCTGCATACACTGTGACGCATAGAGGAGAGAAGGATATTGTTCAAATATAATCAAAGAGACAGCGACATGAGGTATCAACATGGCAAATTGAGAAAAGCCCACTAAATCAGCTTAAAAGGGAAAGAAGATAACATTTATAGCAGAAAGTCAAAGCCATAAATAACAACAATGTTGACTTGTCAAATAAACAAAGTGATCTTACCTTTTGGATGCAGTCATCAAGCAAAACGTAACCATACTACTTACCAAAAAGACCTGCAAAGCCCACAATGTAAACTGTGGTGAAACATCAACAAGTTTGCAGCAAAGTGTTGATAATGTGCAGCAAATAAAACAAAACAAATTGCAAAGTTAGTTGTGTTAAAATGAGTTGTGTTAGGTTTTAGGAAAACCACAGAATGCGAGAAACAGTACAAAGAAACATAAAAGAAAACAGGTATGGGAATAGCATGAGATGAGCATATTTCCAGGGAAATAATCAGCACCTACAAGAGTCGGGAAGCAAAGATGAAGTTAGTAGCAAAACAAGAAACAAGTTTAAGTAAAACTTAAACGATCGCTGCACGCAATAAATCAACTGAAATGCACACCCAAGTGTACAGAGTTAATCCAAACAACAACAAAAGTCAAGCATAAAGAAAATGCTGGAACAAGTTTAAGCAAAGCTTAAACGATCGCTGCGCGCAACAGGAAAACTGAAATACACACCCAAGTGTACAGAGTTAATCCAAACAACAACAAAAGTCAAGCATAAAGAAAATGCTGGAACAAGTTTAAGCAAAGCTTAAACGATCGCTGCGCGCAACAGGAAAACTGAAATACACACCCAAGTGTACAGAGTTAATCCAAACAACAACAAAAATCAAGCATAAAGAAAATGCTGGAACAAGTTTAAGCAAAGCTTAAACGATCGCTGCGCGCAACAGGAAAACTGAAATACACACCCAAGTGTACAGAGTTAATCCAAACAACAACAAAAACACAAACATACAAAAATCAAGCATTCAAAAATGCCGGCAGCAAGGTGACCAATTTGGCTAATGGTCAGACAGACGCCAGAGATTCCACACAAAACACAGAGAGAGAAAAGGAAAGAAAAAAACAAGCCAACTGACTGATTTTTGGCAAGGCCAGAGATCAGAACTCTGTACCCTCACACATAAAACACCCCTCAAACTCAACCAAAACTATAACAACAACAACCCTCTCACTGTCTCACATGTGCTGTGAAGCACACAAAGTAAAAACTATGAGGGAATTGGCTATACAGTAAGTGGGCTATCAGTGGGCAAGGGCAATCTCTATCGCTTGCTCTGGGACAGAACCACAGAGCACTATACACCATCTCTCCTACTCTGTGTTGCAAAGATAAAACAGCCCACAGTCAAACAGGCTAAATCAACCTAAATGTAGAGCCTAACAAATTGCCAAGTTGCATGAACACGAGGGTTCAAAGGAGAAAGAATGGAATAGCAAACCTGCAGGAGGAAAAGTTAGTGCAAGCAGCCAAAAACGTTTCATTTATAACGGAAAATAAATGTCTGAAAGGTGAAAACTGTTTAGCATTGCATGTTTCAAAGGCATTGATGGCCGATCAAAACGGTGAGTGGGCTATCAGCAAAAGTGATTGTCACAGCGACAGTGGTGCAAGGCTATAGTGAAACAAGGGGGAGATACTTACATAAATGTAAAAACATGGGTTTCTGTGCTATTGAGAAGTAAAATGGGCATGTTGGCTGGGCCTACAAAAAGGGGGATATAAAAGAAATGAGCAATCAAGAAAACAATACAGCTTCTTTAAGAGTGGCTGTGCATGTTTATCTGTGGTTTAAAGAGATGTAAATGAGGGAGTTTGGCTTGAACCAGGACAAGTATTTTCTAAAAACAGATGGGCTAGTCCTCTTTCTAAAAGGAGGCATGTAGTAAACAAGATTAATGCTAGAAACAAGGCAAAAGTGACAAGTACATGGAGACAGGCTAGTCCAGCCATGACTGCAAAAATGAGAGTAGCCCTTTTTGCTACAGAGGATTCATGTAAACACAGGAGGTGTAGACAAAGGCATTTGTTAACAGAGTCAACTTAGGTGGCAGTGTCCCTGTCGTGCTGAAGGGAGACTGAAAAAACAGACAGAACAAATTATTTTAGAGATGGGAAGAAAACAGCATTAAATCAGGCAAGTTTAGCAAAAGTCCCCAAAGTCAGGAAAACATTGGGGGAAAACACAGTCAATCCCAGTAATTTACACATGGTGAACACAAGACAAAAGGCCATGGTCAGGACGGAGGATTAGACAAAAGGAAGATGCAAATGATGAGATGGTTGAACTAAGCAAAACACAGGGAGGATACCACACCTTGGAAGTGGGCCATAGCAGACGAATAATAACAAGAGAAATACTCTAAGCAGAAGGTAAAAATGGCCACCTTGGTTGGCCCAAAAGTGTTTAAAAGGTAAATTGGTAAAATAGCGAACCTGAAAGCCTACATTCGACTGAGGCATATCCATAAGCTAGGCTAGATAGAAGAGCAGACATTCACAACAGTGACCTAGGGAATCGTCGCTTACCAACTGGAAGAGTGTTTGACGCTGCTCCTCTGCTGGAGAGAGCAGCGGAAATGAACATGGAGCCAAAAGAGCCCACAGGAAAAGCCTCTGAAAGAAATCACACACTAGCAAAATCAAGTGAAAACACGTCAACCAGCCCCGAAGGCCGGCTCCTGTTTTTGCGTGTGGCTAGGTCAGCCACAGAAAATGACTTTGCACAATGTTCCCTTCAACAGGACAACTCCAAACTCAAAAAGGAATTTAAAGCAGCGAGATTGTTTGTGTCGGAAAGGGTAGTACAATCACTATATTGTATACAAGGCGAATTTGGATTGACTAAATCAGCCCGTTTGCTAAAAATCTTCCCCATTGTAAGGGAAAACACAGGAATAGGAGCACAACACAAGTTTTCTTACCTTTCCCTTGTGGCGCCCTGGCTAGTTAATCACAAAGCAAAACAGAATGAAAGAACAACAAGACAATACAAAAAAACAAAGACAAACAATAAAACACTTATGAAATTTCAAAATTCTTGCTATTTGATCGAAAACAAGCCCCACCAACACAAATATCTTGGTCTGTAAAAGGGTTAACAATTCTAGTTTAATCTCCCAGAAGGACCTGTTTAATAATTCAGGCCTTCCAAGAAAACTAAAATCTCTCTCTCTCTCTCTTTTTTTTTTTTTTTTTTTTTGTAAAACACAGAACTCTCCACTGTCAACAAAACAACCAAAATAGAGGGCCAACTCTGCCCTTTTTGCTATGTTCACAAGAAGGGAAAAGTTTTAAAGGAGTTAAAACCTGCTGGAGAAAAGAAAATTAGTACAAATGAAAGCACTGTCCAGCTGCTTGTCCCGGTCCGTCAACCGAACAAGTAACATTACCAATTACTAAACTACCTAAAACCTTCCTCTCAACCTGCTCAGTTCAACTTGAACAAATAAGACTAATTCGTCAATTCCAGTCCGGTGCTTGGCGGAAGGCCATTCAGATGCATTAACAGTCACACAGCACCCGGGCCGAAGCTAACTCGTGGCTGTTCACTTTGGCGTTCTAGCTTTATTACATTAATGGTTAATTAAAGTTCATGCTCACTTCCAAGTAAATTTAAACGGGAGAGTTTCGCTCCGACTGTAGTGTAAAAATTCCTACAGAGATGTCCTTAGAAGTAATCCTTTAACCCAATTGTTGTTGCTTTAAAACAAAACATATTCTCACATACCGATTCGGAGGAGATGACAGAGTTTCCCCACGGGACGGCCAACAGAGGTCCTCTCTGTCCCGAAATGGAAGGGCTTGCTGTTGTCCGGTCCCGTGGACCCTCTGCCGGTGTTCTCCTTCCTGGAATTAACTCGCCAATTACTGTGGTAAGAAAAGTCAAGCAAACGGTGATATAGTGTATAGCATCAGGTTTATTTTCAATCAAGAATAGCAAGAATTCTCCGCGGAGAGGTCACCGGTTCCAACACACGTAAGTATGTTACAAGAAGTGACAATGTTCACTCAAAATCATGGACTATTTAAGGACATGGTAGGAGGCGGGTAGACAGGTAAGGCTGGGTGAGGGGAAGGAGGGGAAGACAGGTTTGGGAGACAGACAGGGCTTGAGATATACATTCATATTATAATCGTGGGTGGGGCAGGCTGCCCCAGAACAGCAGGAGGCTGTCTGCAGGATCATTGTCACCTTTCAAATGTATAGTCAGGCTGGCTCCACTCGGGAGATTGAGGGGGATGGTTGAAACTACATTTCAGTTAGTCAGTTTACACTAAAACAGTCAATGTATGTTTTATACAGGCCTGTAGCAAATGTTTCCTATTTCATTAATAAGCATTCTAACATTTGAGTCCAGACATACATCATATGCAAAATCCGCCACCACAATGCAATAACACAACAATATATACACAAGCCTGAGGAGACACAAAGTGCATAAGAATAAAGTGCCAGGAAATAAAAATAAGTAAAAATAAAAGTCATCAACAACCCAAGATATAAAAAATTTAAATAAATAAAAATAAAAGTCATCAGCAACACAAAAATAAAATCAGCATCAGCAGCATTTACCTATTGCAGGCCGCATTGATTGCCCGGATGGACGATGGGATGAAAGAGAATTGATCTGTTATTGGTTGGTGATCTTGGGTGCACACAGACGAAGGCCACAACAACATGAACTCTGAGTTGAGTGGATGGGTAGTATCATGTCGGATGTCACTACTTTGACTTTGACTTCACTTATATCAGTAATCAGTGGCAAAATGGCCACTTTTCCCTTTAAAGAAAATAATGTACGGCTCGTAAAGACTTAGACAACAATGGCTTCAGCAGTTACCAGGAGACAAGAGAACTTATTACACCCTCTCATTAGATGCATGTTTTCACTTACAAAGCCTTTAATTCCAGAGACAGGTCATTGTTCAAAGAGCTATTAAGAGCTCTGATGATCCAGGAAGGTTTTCTGATTAAAAATGCAGCAGGTGGTAATTTTCTCCGGGGGGGGGGGGGGGGGTTATAAATTGTAATTGTGTTATAATGATAATTATTATAGTAATTTAATTATGATGAATTAAATCATGGTAACTTGTAATTGTTGCAGCTGTGTTTTAATGTTCTGTTCTTTCGATTCCAAACCCCTGTTGGTTTAATCAAAATAAATTTTTTCCGCCTTTCCATCTTTGTAATTATGGCAGCAATTTCTGTGATTGCAGTCAATGTGACTGTTTTAGCATCCCTACAATGCTTGTTGTGTTTTAATGTTTTTTTTGACAGTTCTTCATCTATTCTTTTTTGTCTCACCCCTGGCTTTCTTTGTTCATTTCATAATTACAGACCTATCTGCGTAATTGTAAATGTGCAGACAGGAGTGATTGACAAAGATGTGGTAATAATGCTGAGTGCATGTGTAGCCAAATTCCCAACACACCATACATGCCCTTATTTCATTAACCCTGACCTCACCCAAATAGTCAGCAATTACCATGAGTGCACTAGTAGTCACAAAACCTGTGTTTAATTGCAGTGAGAGCAGCGCACCCGGCATTTTACTTCATTAAACTAAAAGCCCAACACAAGCACACAAGCGGACAAATTAGCAGTAAATACACATTAACACAGCGGAGAGCTCACCAAAGTCAGACAGAGAGCAAGATGTTAAATAAGCAGGAATGTTCATTGTTAACAATTGTTGTCAGAAGAAAGCATCGGAGGACAGCTGTTGGTTTTACTCTCAGACATGACAACCACCAGGAAATTACTTTAGGGGACACATTTATTTTATTTTTATGATTTTTTTATGACAGGGATAGTAGTTTATTTCAAGCTACGTTTTTAAAAATGTTGCATTTAAAAAAAAAAAGGATATATTAAATGTCATTTTTCCACCAAAACTCATACATACAGGATGCACTGCACTAAATTTGGAGAAATGTAGAATATACTCAGAGCGCAAGGAAAATGTATAGAAGATTCTCTTTTACGGTTTACTCAACTGTTATTATGCAACATTTTCTCCAAAATATGTTGCGTTTGGTTGATGCAGCCAAAACGCGTAGCCTAATGTAACGCTTGGTACAATAGGCTACCCAATTCCTTGAAGGAGCTTCTCTATGTATGTCCCTTGAAGAAATAGGAGGTATTAAGGCCACAACCTGACTATTAATCTTTTCTGGTCATCATGGTATTGCAAATTCCATGCCGTGGCGCAACATCACACCAGTGATGACTATGACACTGGTGTACTGCCCCCGCTCCCCCTATTGGAACTACCATAGAACGACACATGACTCATATCAACAAGATGACATCCTTTGTGCCTGTTTTATGATTGACAGCACTATGGTGGTTGGATTACTTGGTTGGATTAAGAGAAATATTGTTATAATACTGTAATAACCTCATGGTTAATGTTGTGGAACAATGGTGGCCATGCTTAAAAAATAAACAACATTAACTGTCTAAAAGTAGGAAACTTAAAAAAACAAACAGTGGTCTTCCATTTTATAGTCGAACATTTTGTCCATCCTACAAGGTCACTCTTGAATAACGTCACCTGACTTCTTCTCATGTCACAATCCTCACTATCTTCAGGATTCATCCAAATTGACATACATATCAGACAATACACTCTAAAAGTAGTAGTGATTTTAAGCTGTAGCCTGTTTCTGAAAGATTTTTTTATTTACTGTTCTGATCTATATGTGTTTACAGCATGTCCTTTGGCAGGCAGAAAGATGCTTGTCATGTTTTGTTTATTGAATAAAGAGATGACGAAATGGGTGGTTTACGACAGCAGCGATGTCTCCCACCTCTAGAAATTTAAAATGGAACAAACCAAACCAGACACAATGCTCTAAAGGATCTAATCAGCTATAGACCTTACACATTATCAATTAACAAGCTTAAAACCAGACATTATGAGTGGAGTTGCTCACATCATGCTCTTGCAGATTAATTTGCATTTATTGAACTGAACTGCTTGGCCGTCTACTCACATGTGACAGGTGGCTGTTCATTTCATGGTAAACACCATCAGGGAGCATAAGTGCACAGTTGGTCCTCTTCACACCCTCACTGATGGCCCGACTCGTTCCTCCTCAGCAGCAGCCAACGTATCTCCATGTGTCAAATGCTCCCACAGGGACAGGCTGTCAGTGTCACAGCCTCACAACTGACTGAAACTGTTACTGTGGATGTGTAATTCTACATTTCTCTGTCCTGCTTCTTCTATTACACACAGAGAATAGTGCTACAAAATGAGTTATATTCTATTTCTTCAGTATCTTTATGTTGTTCTGTACATTTATGCATTCAGCCAGACAATACATGCAGTATTTAAGATCATTGCAAATGTATAAAGCCTGAATATGTGGGTACTGGTAGAGGTGATTTTTTATCAGTTAATCTACTGATCAATTTCTGGAAATACTGATAAATCGTTTGGTCGAAAATGTTATTTATTTATCTCGTGATCACAGGATAACGTTATCAAAAACAAGCAACTCGGCTTTGATTATTTAAAATAGTCGCCAGCAGGAACTGATGTAGCACTATTTTTATATTATATTTTATATATTATTAATCATTATATTTATGTGTGTATGAATACGTTTTCGATTGACTGATTCTGTCATTGACGTGTGTGTGTGTGTGTGTGTGTGTGTGTGTGTGTGTGTGTGTGTGTGTGTGTGTGTGTGTGTGTGTGTGTGTGTGTGTGTGTGTGTGTGTGTGTGTGTGTGTAGGGGCAGGAGGAGGTTACAGCTCGAGGCTCAGCCATGGACGGGGAATGCCTCAGCTGTATGAAGTACCTCATGTTCATCTTCAACTTCTTCATCTTTGTGAGTTAATCACTTTATCTTCTTATGTCACTTTAACTTCAGACTGACATCCAAGGATCCTGTCAAGTTGTAATGGCATTTGGAGGAGCTTTTTTCCTCCATATGACTTTATTGCATTGACATATACTGTGACCTAATCAATCTTGATTCAGTAGCTTTACATTTGTTTTAAATAATCATGATCAATAAACACAAACACGACATTTTCTATATCTCTCTCTAGTGGACACACTTTAGTAATCTGCCATAAGTTAATACCTAACAAACTATATGGCCATACGACTTAAAGGTATGTGTAGTATTTACCAGGGTTGGGCTGCCATATATAGTTGTTATATGTCTCATAAATAATATAGTTAAACTGTTGCATTCTCTCTTTGGAGTGTGCAGATGAAACTTTATTTATGTCTTATGTTTTTTATTTCTCACGCCCTTCACCTTCCCCTAAGTGGCTTTTTTAGCTGGTCAGGCCGCCATTGTTAATAAGAACGTGCCTGTAAAAAGAATAGAGAAATTAAATTTAAAATTAAAACGAGTGCAGCCTTACATCTCAACTGGAGCAGCTCAAGGTCGACCCATTAAGACAGAATTCAAGCATCCCCCAACACTTGGACAGAACTGAGCTGAGTGTCACTCATAAGTCTCCTCAGCTTGTTGAGTTACCTAGATCCTAAGAACAGTAAATATGTGACTGATTGAACCCTCTCTCTCTCTTTCTCCCAGCTGGGGGGCTCCCTCCTGCTGGGTGTGGGTGTGTGGGTGCTGGTGGACCCCATGGGCTTCAGGGAGATTGTGGCTGCTAACCCCCTGCTGTTCACTGGGGTCTATGTCATCCTGGCCATGGGCAGCATGCTGTTCCTGCTAGGATTCCTGGGCTGCTGCGGAGCCATTCGAGAGAACAAGTGTCTCCTGCTCTTTGTGAGTCTGCAGAATCTGTCCTTCATATGCAAATCACATATTAACACTATTCAAACAGCCTTATGTTTATCTGGGGCAGCTCAGACACAAACAAACAGTTCAAAGCTAGTTTGAGACTATACGAATCGATCAAATTCTTGTGAACTTTAGATGTACAGTAACTATGAGAGAAGATAGCTTGGAGTGGGAGACATTGTAGGAAATCACAAGGTATTTTATGATTTGATCCCTTTTAGCTCGTCCACTCTATATTGAAGTCACAAACCATTAAAAAAATACTATATGGCTTACATACACATCCTATTTTTTTACTAAAAATATAATAAAATCAAGTAGAAATGGGTCTAGGTCGTTGTGAATTACTTTTAAAGACCTTCATATCCATGTATGTACATCAGTTTGGCACCATTGGTTTATGTCTTTATGGTAAGATTTTATATTGGCCTGTTTAAAACTGGTAAAGTCAGTCCATCCTCCATTACATCCCTGTTTCTATGTTGTATATAAGGCCAGAGTAAAACAAACCAAGTGTGCCATCTAGAGGAGGGGAATGTAATTCTACATGTCAGTCACAGACCAATTCATATTCACAGCCACTATACAGTACACTCTTGTATTTCATTCTGTTTTTCTTAAGTGTGTATTCTTGCAGTTTTTTTTATTGTATTTTTTAAACGTGTTTAATTTGAATATATATTTAAGCCTCATGTTTCTGCTGTCATAATTTTTGCATTTGTGTTTGCAGAGTATTATTAGTAATAGGAAGGATATTAGAATTCTCTGGGTATCATTTTGACTTTCTACTTCTTCCCTGTTTTCAGTTCTTCATGCTCATCCTCTTCATATTCCTGGCTGAGCTGGCAGCTGCCATCTTGGCTTTCCTCTTCAGGGAGCATGTGAGTACATTCTCCAGAGCAGTTAACCTTGTCAATGCAGTGAAAAGGTAATCTACACAGAGGCCAAAGGAAACTTTCCTTTGATGATAAATGGATCATAATTTCATCAAAATAATTAAATTGTAATTGAAGTTGCCCTCTAAATTCTCTGAATTCTCTCAAGTAACTGCAAAAATCAAAATGAATTGTAAAATTATCCATCATTCATCCAGAAAAACAATCTCATTCAATGCTTTCTTTTAGTTTCCTAAAGTTCACTCACAGTAAAAGAGAACCTTGAATCTGGGAGTTGTTGCATCTCTGGTGTTTGAGTCTGTATGTGTGAACATAATTATTTGATAATCATTGTTTGTTTATTTTTGCATCAAATATACTAAGATGGATCATGGTTACTGGTCTGATGGGGGAATTCCTTAAACTGAGCTGTGTTTGTTTCTCTTTACAGTTAACTAGACAATATTTCAGCAGGGAGCTGAAACGTCACTACCAAGGTCAAAACAACACGGACGTCTTGACTTCCACATGGAACGCTATCATGACCACGGTGAAGCCTCCATGATTTTCTCTAAGCTTTTCCAAACTTAGAATCAACAACACCCTTCATGAAAGTCCAATTCCTTCAATGTCCCCTGACTTGTCTCTGTACAGTTTGACTGCTGTGGCGTGAGTGGCCCTGAAGACTTTGAGGAGAGCCTGTTCCGGCTTCTCAGCCCTGACAAGATGGTCCCTGAGGCCTGTTGCCAGAGGAACAGCTACATCAGTGTTGAGCAGTGTGTGACCGGCAGCGTGGCCTTCAGACACAACAAGGTCATTAGAGGAAACACTTTTCACACACAGACATCAGGTTTGAGGAACACCTGTTAGCCCAGTGATGGGGGACACTTTCAGTGAAAGTAGAACAACTTAAAAACAATCACTGATGCGATAACGTGTAAGCACAATTTTGTCAAAATCATTGAATACCTCATAATGAGATACCGCTACCTGCAAGTACTGTGGATGTGCTGGACAAAAAGGGGCCTACCGTAGCTAGCAACATGCCCGTTTACAGAGCCTAGGCTGTGTATTAACACTGGATTTATTTTTAAGCACACAAACAGTTTGGACATTTAGCAGATCGTGAGGAGATATTCACTGATTTTGACAAAGTGATTTTTCTTTTTCTCAGCTCTTTTGTGCGTTTTATTTGATGAACTCAAAAACGAAAGTATGTATTTCATGTCTTTGATTTAGATATATAATTACATAATTTAGCTGTTGTCTTATTTATGTAGTATAACAAACACAATAAAAAACATGTTGCATCATCTCAATGTATTTTTTTAGAATTGATTATAGGGAGGCAGGAGGAAGTTAGTGAATATAGGCAATAACCAGATAACTTTTAAGTAGCATAGATGTATTGCTCTAGCAGACAAGGTAACTGTCTCTCTGTGACAGAGTGAAATAATTGGGAACAGATTAGCAAATGGGAGTCCAGTACTTTAGCTGGTTTGGTGTAGCCTGTACAATTTGGAAGTTATCTTGGGATAACACTACCATGTTTCATATGGTAAAATACAGATAAATAAATCTGATCTGCATTTATTTGATCAGTGTAGGTTAATTTTATTTACTGTATAACAAATGCATCACTTATTAATCTTAGTCTACAATGTGACAGTAATAGTGATTGCTTTGAATTATTACTTGAAGTCCTCTTAACATGAGTGAACTTTTCTCGTAGGGCTGTTACTCTGCCATGGTGGACTACTTTGAGACTTACATTTACACAGCAGGAGCTCTGGCCATCGTGGTACTGACCATTGAAGTAAGTACTGTGTTTTCCTTTATATTAATATTCTTAATCGTTTATTGCTTTTTGAGGAAATCTGTTTCTTTTAAAGAAAAAAATAAGGTTTATTAAATATAATAATAATAAAAAAATGTCAGCAGCCTTATCCTCCCTGATTAAGATCCTTACTGCCACACTGTCTTTCTGCCAGCTGAGGTGGAATAAGTGACTCGAAGAGTTTTTGCCTTTTCCTGTAAGATTGAGAACAGGAAGGTTTGACGTGTCTGACCATTGTATGTCTGTCTCTCTCTGCAGCTCTTCGCCATGGTGTTCGCCATGTGTTTATTCAGAGGCATCCAGTAGCCTCTGTGGACAAATGCAGTGTCGCCAGGCCTCAGAAAGGCAGGAGGAAAACAAAACTGTAAAATATGAAATGTATTTGTACAGTGATAGTGTAAGTGTCTCATTGGTTTTGTGACATCATTTTGTACTTCACAGCAGCAGCAGCACGCCGGTTGATGTACTCAACCTATTGGGCACAATAGACACACACAGGAAGTAATGTACGCCCTGAGGGGGAGGTACTGCACTGTCTGCACCGTTTCTCAAAAGTAAAGGGCAAACTGAATTATAGATGGTCTTCTCGTCAAATAACTCAATTCAGTCCACAAACAATCTGTGTCCAGGAAAATGGCCCTAAAACTGGAGACATAATACACAATTGTATAGCTCACATATCCAGAAGCCTCACAAGCATTACAGGTACAGTCGGCACATGTGATTTCACAGTGAGCTTCAGGACCGTCCGAGCTGTAACATAAAAAATTTTGAAGATGACGACGTAGTTTGAGCTGGTTAACAATGGAAATCACAACACGCGGGGCCTCATGCGTGAAGGAAACAAAACCTTTCACCAAACTGTCTCAACTGCACAACGTTGTTGTTAATCCCCCATTTGAAGAGATTCATCAACTTACCCCAGATGTATTCTTAAGGCCCCTGTTCATTCACAAAAATATCAAACTAGGTATAAGCTACCAGAAAAGATAGAGAAGGTTTGAAATCAAGATGCCAAATGCCTTGATCAGATTGACAGTGTTGTGAAATACTTGTGCACATTCCTTTACTTCAGTAAAAGTACTGATTTCACTCTATGACTTGACTACAAGTAAAAGTCCTGCATTCAAAACCTTACTGAAGTAAAAGTACGTAATTATTATCAGCAAAATGTACTTCAAGTGTCAAAAGCAAAAAGTTAGAATGTCCCATTTCAGAATAGCATTTTATTGGATTATCAATAGTGATGCATAAATACACTCAACAAAAATATAAACGCAACACTTTTGTTTTTGCTCCCATTTTTCATGAGATGGATTTAAAGATCTAAAATTCATTCCAGATACACAATATTACCATTTCTCTCAAACATTGTTCACAAATCTGTCTAAATGTGTAATAGTGAGCACTTCTGCTTTGCTGAGATAATCCATCCCACCTCACAGGTGTGCCACATCAAGATGCTGATCTGACATCATGATTAGTGCACAGTTGTGCCTTAGACTGTCCACAATAAAAGGCCACTCTGAAATGTGCATTTTTTTGCTTTATTGGGGGTCTGGGGACTCAGAACCAGTCAGTATCTGGTGTGACCACCATTTGCCTCATGCAGTGCAACACATCTTCGCATAGAGTTTATCAGATTGTCAATTGTGGCCTGTGGAATGTTGGTCCACTCCTCTTCAATGGCTGTGCGAAGTTCTGAAACGCCTTTGGAGACGGCTTATGGTGGAGAAATGAACATTCAATGCACGAGCAACAGATCTGGTTGACATTCCTGCTGTCAGCATGCCAATTGCACGCTCCCTCAATGCTTGTGGCATTTTGCTGTGAGACAAAACTGCACATTTCAGGGTGGCCTTTTATTGTGGACAGTCTAAGGCACACCTGTGCACTAATCATGATGTCAGATCAGCATCTTGATGTGGCACACCTGTGAGGTGGGATGGATTATCTCAGCAAAGCAGAAGTGCTCACTATCACACATTTAGACAGATTTGTGAACAATGTTTGAGAGAAATGGTAATATTGTGTATCTGAAATTAATTTTAGATCTTTAAGTCCATCTCATGAAAAATGGGAGCAAAAACAAAAGTGTTGCGTTTATATTTTTGTTGAGTATAATTGGGCATCATTCATTTTCCAACAACTATGCCGATACAATTTAACAGACAAAAAAATATATTGTGAAACCGCACAGTAAATTGGCATATGAATATGTTTAGTCTTTTTCCTCAATGAATCCCTTTAATTTTTATTTTAATAACATTTTAAAACTCTACATTCATTCAGATGAAGCATTGTAAAACTTCAGTATTTTCTCCTGTAGAGAAACTAGCTCTGTGTTACTCGTTGGACAGGACTCATGAATTTCCTTCATTCTTAACAGAAAACTCTAAATCCAAATAAACTACTTAAATGTGACATTCTCCTTTGTATGCTCGTCTTTCTTGCATGAGGCTCGAGGTCAATACACATTATATATGATTAAATGGGTTTCAGAGTGAGGTTTCTAAAACCCATTTTATTTGGATACAGGAGGTTGTACATTTCATTGTAAAATATTAAGATAAGTAAAGGAGTGTTCAGTGTTAAAGATTAACTTGGGCCGCCTGTAAATAAATCATTGCCACCATGTAAAGGTTAAATATGTGTGAATGTGTGTTTATATGTAAATACGTATGCTGTGAGACTGTGCCAGTGTACAGTATGTTTCCCTCTTTGTGCACACTGTAATACTATTTATTGTGTCAGTAGTTATAAAAATGCAAATTTAGCTAAACATTTCTCGAAGTGTGTTTTGAAAACCTAAGTTGATTTGTATAAACTCACTTAAATTTACATTAAAGTGATTTCTGTGATTTTAGTGGTGTGTCACTTCATTTATCCTTCAGAATTGTCCTTCTTATATTCTCTCTCACCAAAGACACTCAACAAAAAGCAATAACTTATTCTAATCTACCTACTGTAATTCAGAGAAATATTCACTCAGTTGCCAGTTTATTTGGTACATTTAGCTTAAATTTATGCTATTTAATCCAACAGTCCTCCATAAATCCTCCCATTAATAAGGAATACTTATCTATCTTTTTATCAATCTATCTATCTAGTTGATTTAATGATTCCTGCTGAGTGTGAGGAAATGTTCCAATGTTTCTCTCCATCTGCTATCCATTGAAAACCATGTATCTAACATATTTTTTTAGTGTTTCATTAAACTGAAGGATGATACGGAAGCCAAGAGCTGCCAAGCTCATATATATATTTTGTTCTGTTATTTTGTGATCACGGGATAACAAAGTGTGTTTCCACTCATTACTTAAAATATTAGATGCCATTATTGAGCACCTAATATTTTCATTAAACTAGGTTTGTTTCCTCAAGATCAAGAAATAATGAAATAGAAAATTAAAATTAAAAAACACACAAGCATGGCCACTCTCGGCTTCAGTAGAAGGAAGTTTTCCTGTGTGGTTTGAGAAAGTTATCCAAACAGTTTTCTGAACAGTGCTGATAACATTTTAATGCACATTTGTTTTCAGGTATAAATCACATTGTTTCTGTGGCTGCATCTTTTGTTTGGCTGCTAATGTTTATTGAGTGGGTGGGGGGCAATATCCATTCCCAATGGTTTATTGGAAATAATATGGTCATTTTGTTCTGTATAAATTGGTTCTTTTTGATGACTCATGTGAAAACACCCAATGAAGCTCCTATGATTAATCCAACAGACTCCTCTGGTAGGTCAGCTGTTGTTGCAAACATCTCAGATAACAAGGAGTCATCTGGTGCCTAGTAACAGATCCAGTACATCCACAGTCATGTTGCGGCATGTAAACTGATAGAACTGTGAAAACAAAAGTGGTGCAAGGCAAGGGTCATTTCTGAACTTTGTGCTCTAGCTTTTCTTATCATCAAATAATTTTCATGTACGTTTTTGAAGCTGCCGAGTTAATTCATCACCAAATGTGGAGGACACCTCTCGAACGGACTGGGACGGCTGCTCTGTACTTTGGACTGGTTCTGTCACACTTGGTTGGAGAAGGTAGGCCTACGTATTATCTATTTATTTAAGGACTTTAATGTATCACAATGAATGGTGGAGAAGGTAGTGAGATATTTTACTGAGGTAAAAGTAGTAATAGCACTATAAATTACCTTGATGAGAGCCATGAGAGAGAACATGATAATGAGTGTGCCATAAAACAAAAAAAAAGAACTATGAGCTAAAAGAGGCTAAAAAGTATAGAAGCCTGAAGAAGAATATACGTATGACTTGTATATTCTGTCTCGTGATCACGGTGTAACTACCTTGTTATCTTGTGATCACAAGATATTTATTTTGTGATAACTGAATACGAGCATTGCCGCTCTCTGTAAGAAAAAGGTAGTGTAGAGCTGCAAAGTTAGCGGTAATTGTATCTGTGGGTTTGTCATGTTCACATTTATCATCAATCATTTGATTAATTGTTAATAGATCATTATTTATTTTATTATTTCCTAAAAAGGGTCCTATGTTCCCCGCTTTTTTTGAAAATGGGTCCTATGTTCCCCAGTCTTTTATTTTTTTCCACCCTCTAACCCTAACCCTAAACATAACCGCCAAATAGGCCTATGTAGGCCTACAGGCCTTAACCCTAACCCTAACCCTAACCCTGTAATCTACTGTAAAAAAAAATGCTGAATTAAATCAGCAAAGGCTTATGTCATGCAATTCGGCATAGGACCCGGGAAACATATACCCAGGGAACATAGAGATGATTCCATTCAGATTAGTCGTTCACAGCGGCCTCCTGTGTGTCTCCAGGCAGTGCTGTAAAGGTCCTCTGTCAGCCTGGTCAGCGTGTCACTTTGCCCTGTCCCTATCACTATGAAGACCACACACACATCTCTCAGCTGTCTGTGCAGTGGAGGAGCCCACACAACGAACTGCTGTGTCACTACATCAAACATAAAGCTTTTCAGAACTGTACGGCGGGCTACGCCATCGCCTACAGCCCCGGCAGCATCACACTCACCATCCAACACGTCAAGATGGAGGACTTTGGGGCTCATGTTTGTTCTGTGAGCAAAAGACATGAGTTCTCTGACTACAGCGTGGAGCTAGGCAGGATGACAGGTGAGTCTGAATGGTAAGGGATGGGCCGTTTGGGTACGATACAATCAAACAGATGAGAGGCGGGAAGTTTGTTGCATTAGAGCTGTAGTGCGTAACTTTTTAATATCAATTTCCATCACATTCAAGCCATTACCAAATGTGATGGGACAAAATTGATTAAGCCTTTCAGCTATAAAAAACTCTTTATGTATTTCTTAGTATGGCAGCGTTTACAAATTGGTTTCATCCATTGACGCACACGGCTGGAATCCCAAAGAAGAGTGCACTAAAGCAGAGACACAGAGCAGAAAGAATACAATCCCAAGAAGAAAGTGACCAACGATCACTGAAGTCTTCAGACTTACTACTGTAGATGCGCCAACATTGTTGTTGTAATTACTCAGAATTCCTCAAGGGGGCGACAGAGGTTATGCACTATAGCTTTAAAGATCATGTGTACTTTGATGCTGTGAGGTAACAGTATGTGTTTGTATCTTTAGAGTCTATCACTTCAGCACCAAACAGTGGATGGAAACAGTCAGGTACGTTTACAAGAAGCAGAACTTTTACTAAGGTATAAGTACAAACAACAGTCTAGGAATCCTATGTAAGTAAGTGCTGTATTCAGTGTTTAATACTTTTCCAAAAGTAGTTGTAGTGACAAAGTCCCACGCTTTCACCTCCTTTTATCAGAGGTTTTTTATTGTCCACTTAGTTGGTCCGTGACAGAGTGTTGGGAGGAGTACAAACATACACATGAAGTATATGGCTCTAACAAGAGTCTTCCAAAAGTAAAAGTAAAAAAAATTCAGTGTATCATAAATAATGTATCAATGAAAGGTTGCAGCTGGTAAAGGCGCTTAACCACCACACCACTAGCACCCCTTAAAAAGTCCACTTTTTTTATAGACTGATCTTGTAAGACATCTTGATTTACAGTACTAGTGACAGTTGTTGCAAGATGTTTCCAGAAGCATTGAATAATTTATAAAGGAATAAAAAAATCTTGAATGCATATGTTATGCATACTGAACAATGAATAATATGAACAAACTAAGACAATTGATGTCCTGCCCTTTTGTCTTTTCAGTTCCCACCTGGACCCTGATTCTTCTCCACACTTCGGCATTGTTGGTTTGCATGTAGATGATGAACAGCAGAAAGATATGTTATACGTTTATTCACTGATCGGTGACGCAGCTCCAAACACACACGCTTAAGTAAGCATGACAAACAAACCTGTAAATCCACACAGAAGCTTAACCTGTGTTGTACAGAGTGGCCAAATAAAGCCTGGAATTGTATAAGATGTTGTGTGTGTGTGTGTGTGTGTGTGTGTGTGTGTGTGTGTGTGTGTGTGTGTGTGTGTGTGTGTGTGTGTGTGTGTGTGTGTGTGTGTGTGCGTGTGCGTGTGTGTGTGTGTGTCTACATGTGCTTTAAAAGTGTGTAGTGCCTCCTGTAGCATTTCCAGGAACCACTTAAGGAATGACTCCTAGAAACAATGCAGGAGGCTAAAAGTTATGTAACTGAGCTTTCTTTGGCCTGATCCACGCTGCAGATGTCCAGTAACAATCTATGGTAACAACAGACAAACACACCCTCCAGCACTTGTATGGGCTCACAGAAGGGTCAAAAAGGTTTTGAACTTGTGAAATGATGTCCATAAGTAGTTTCACATGCTTGACAAATTATCTCAGGGCATCATTTCACAAGCTAAAATGAGCCCACCAAATGTTCATTCATCACCATGACACCCTGAAGTGGCTACTAAGGCAATAAGAATTATAAATGTGAATAATTAATCAATAGGAAACTATATTAAAAGATAATATAAAGATAAATATGCGTCATATCCATCTCATGTTATATATATATATATATATATTTGCATGTTAAACTGTTATACCCTGATCTGATGAAACCATATCAAAATCACAAAACTGAACAGTAGCCTAGTCACTAAAAATGCTTTCTTAAATCAAAACTAGTAGTAATTTTTCTTTCAATGTTACTCTTTAGCTCACACTTTTTATTATTAATTTTCTGTAAGAAATTGAAAGAGGTTTGCTTTTGTTTACTGGGCACTATAGGCTGTAATACTGACTTGTGCCACTCGGTGGCAGTATGATTTAGTCTGAGGCCCATGCAGTGTATTTGCAGCTTTGGTTTTAACAGAGACAAAGGTACACTGTATAATCCAGAAAAAACAAATGATGTCAGGGTGTTTTGGATGAGAGAGATTTACTGCACTTGCATCCATAAAACGACTGAACTACAATCTTTAAAACAAAGCCTACTATTTCACACTCCTTTCTCTCAATACTTTCTTTCCGTCACTGGTTTTCAGTTCTGGTTATTTCTGAAGATTCGGAAGATTCACATAAATATAGTTTTTTTCAATGAAAAAGGCTCGGTGATTATCTCAAGCAGACAATGTAGTTTCAATAAGAAATTATTTTGGTGAGGACTATTTTCAGTGGTGGATGAATCCACATTTGGTGCTCATGTGAGTAGTCCTGACAAATATTTGATACACACGTAACAATCCGGCCAATGTTTACGAAATCAAAATCAAAATGTAAGATTCAGCCTACAACACCATTTAACAATTAGATTAAAAGAGTTTCTGTTCATCAAATATAGTTTTACAAACTGCCACCCCAAAGAAAACAATCAAAGACATTCAATAAAGCATGATTAAACATCATCATCATGGTTTTCTCAGTATGGAGACAGTTTCCTCAAACAAAAATAACGATGGTATCTCTTTTTGCACACAGCTTCACAATCACAACTATCTTCAATTTCAGTTTTGGGTCAATTGTCCCTAGATATTTGTAACATTCCACAGTCTACCTCTAAATGGATGTTACTTTGTGTGTGGGCCTGTCTTCGCAGATTCATTATCATTTCATTGGTTTTAGATATGTTTAATATTAGAACGCTTCTGATTTAAAAAAAATAATCTTCTGTGACAGGCTGTGGCTGGCCTTGTGGTACTGGAGCCAACTAACAATAACAATCATCTGCATACTTTTAAAAATTGTCCCATTTTCACACCTACTCTGAAACATATTTGTGTGCAGAGGATAAAAAGTTGAGGCGAAAGCAGAAATGCATTTACTCTCACTCTTTGTGTCCTATTATTGAAAAAGTCTAAAAGTCCATCCCATTAAACTATTACTTATGACAAAGTGTTATAAATGGAAATGCATTTTTCTCCAGTTGTTTCAAAAAGTAAGTTTATGTGAAATTTTCTAATCCATTGTGTCGTCTTTAAACCGGAAGGGTTTACAAACTCTGCACAGTTTCAAAAACTGCCAATCCTACATTTCCCCATAATGCAACCCGATATAGTTTCTTTTGTTAGACTCTCCCTGTTTGGTGAATTTCTCAAAGAATGCCCCTTTAACAAAATGTTTTCTTTTTCTTATCACTTAAGATACAAAAGCAAAGAGTTCAAAGAGAGTCATACATTTCACCAATCTGAATAAGCTGCAGCACAAACAGCTTGTAAAGAGAAGTTTGTGGTGTATATTGTTTTAAACACTTCACTGGAGTAACAAGTGGAAACCAATGGAACAAAAAGACCTGACTCTGGATCAGGTCTTTTTGTTACATTATCGACGTCTGCAAAAAGCCCTCACTGCTGGCAAAGGCCAGAACGCATGATAACTGGCCTTCTGTCAACAGCAGGATGTGAGGTTTTCTGAGGACGTCCTGGATGCCTGCCAGAGCTGTGAATGGAACCTGATGTTATACATACTGTAGAGTGTGTTTGTGTGTGTCTGCCATGTGAGCAGCCTATTTTTGTGGTGAACAGCAAATGTATGGCTGGCCACAGCTGGCTGTACTTTTCAGGTCAACTAAGGCAAGTTTCTATCCTGGAGTGACTTTTGTTTCTCTTGCACAAGTTAAAGGGAAGTTCATAGATCGTTTTCTATTGTTGTTGAGTTGAGTCAGAATAAGTTTTGTGTGACTATCAGAGTTTAAAATTCACTCGGTGGAAACACAGTACAATAAGGTACACAAATGTGTAGTAACTACTACATACTTATTTTTTTTAGTCAATACTGCATAGTCATGTATTACCTACTACAAAGTTTTTTTTTTTTAGAAAGTAGGGGAGAACGGGGTAATCTGAGCCACTTTTTACATTTGCTCCACTCTAAGCAAGCTAAAATGATTTATCACTCAAATTTACACATTTCCCATTAATTCAGGATGTTTCCTAGAAATGGGCATTAGCAGAATTTTTTCATGACAAAGGGCAGTGAAAATATGATTGTTTTAAAAAAAGTTGTCATGTGGCTCACTTTACCCCAGCTGTGGGGTAAACTGAGACAGGCCAGAAAAATCAAGGGGGTAAAGTGATCCACTTACTTTTTCCACTCTGAAACTACCATAACAACACATATTGTAACAGTTAGAATCCTGAAAGCTAGCCACACATTCCAGAACTAATGTCGGACTAGTAAAAGAATGATGGGGTTTGGTCAATTAAGCAAAGCATATTTTCTAAACACTTGAAAGTAACTCTGAACAAAAGCAAATACAACATAATACAATTCAAGAGGTTTTAATAAGATTCAAATGAAAGATAGAACCAGTTAGATTAGAACACAGTCTGGGGGTCAGAACACAGGACCCTTAGAGCCAGCGAGAACAGCCTGGGACTCAGAACACAGGAGAAGACCCAACTGGATTATAACATCAGCCTGTCATACTCTACAACTAGGCCTACTCTACATTCCAGCCCTGAAGGTTACAGGGAAAGATGAGAAGGTGCTCTTTCCGTGTGATTGCCCCAGGCCGTCTTCCTGGTGTATTTCCTTGGCATGATGGCTTTTCTACAATGTGTATGACATTACAGTTTTTGCCGAATGCTTACACACATGTTGCAGACTTTGGCCCACTGTGTCAAAACTTAACACACAGGCCGAATAGGACAAAGCACATGGAGATAAACTTCTAACTTATACGGCAAAACGAAACTCTTGAAACAAAACTTAACAATCCCATTTCAAAACTGTTTTTAGCATCAAAACAATACACACATGCACCTTTGAATTACTCTTTCCTAGCAGCAACAACACACAGATGTGCTTTATGCAAAACACAGCTGTATTCAGTACTTTGGATGGTTTTTGACTTTAAAAGTCTCATACAGATTTTTTTTGTGAAAGGTTGATCCACTACAGTTGATCTAGACACATGAAAACAAAATGTAAACGCTTCAGATTTTTTATTTTATTTTGCCATTTCAGGTTTTTGCAAAAGTAAAAAAATAAATGGTACAACTAGAATATTCTACAAAACATAGTGTTCTAAGGGAATGATTGGAAGACATTTAGGCTATGAATCCTGTCTCCTGTTGGCATCTGGCCACATCACCTCATCCACGTCACAGGCAATGTCCTCCCTTGCCAAGCAACGGGGGAAATATCGCCTTGCGTGCCGTATCCAACCTTTTGCAGAATTTTTTGGAAAGATTGATCCACTATATTTTCAATTAGAAAAGAAAACAAGTTTATATTGCAATTTCATGGTTTTGGCCAACAAAAGAAAAAAACACAACGAATAGGTAGGATCGCAGTTCAACAAGCAATTCAGTGTGTCACTATGAACTCTGAAACAATTACAGTAAAAAAAAAGATGTGTTGTAAGGAATGGGGCGAGTGGATTATGAATCCTTTGGATACCGCCTCCCGTTTGTGTCTGGCTACATTGCCTCATCGACATCACATGCAATGTAATCCTTTCAGAAGCAACAGCAAAAATATTCCTGATATCCAGTCTAAATGTCCTAATTATGGAGCTATTGTGTTGTTGGGCTGGAATCTCAGACCAGCCTCCTATATTGTTAGGCCATGATCTATAACATGGTCCACTATAGTGACCCTGTCTCCGTCTGTTGTCTCCTTTGTCATCGTCCTCCTGCCACTCTCTTTTGTCCTCTTCCCCTGACTCTTATTGTCTCACAAAGGAACTGAGCTCACCTGAGGTCTATTTGTAGTGCTAAGGCTCACACTGATTGGTATTACATTAGCTTTATTTTTTATTTTTCATGTGTGTGAATCTGTGTGCTTTTCCAATTTTAGTTGTGTTTTGTATTTTAAATAGATGTGTTTTCCAAAGGATTGCAGGTGATTTCCTTTTTGACCAATGTGTCTTATGTAAAACACTGTGTGTAGTGTTTTGCAAAAAGTGTGTTGGAGAATTTCAAAGACAGTGCAAAGCACTTATTGTGTTTGTAGGGTTGGTGCTTGTGTTTAGGGCATGGTCACCAAAGTTAGAGGTTGTGATGCTTTGGGCCTAGTAACCACTATTAGTGTGTAAGCATTAGGCAAAAACTGTAAAATAAAACATATGTTATGTAATATTACATTAAAATATGTTTAAGACTAAACTTAACTTGTGCCTCATGGTGGGGGAAAGTGAGACACTGTCTCACTTTCCCCCACAGCATTTGGCTCACTTTCCCCCACCACCACAATTTGAGAAAAAACTACCTCTCTTAGCATTTTGGGCTAATCTTTAGCTAATATCATCACATGGTTTTTATATGTTGGTAGTTCATCAACACGTATGCTAGAAGTTTTTCTACGTGAATACATTTGCTTTGGCACAACCGTTGATTAAGTTGACAGCAAGAAAATTTACTTTTACATGCAAAATACCTATTTTGGTGAAAAAAACATGCTTACCACAGCACCATGAGGTCCTCTCTTTCAGGGCCAAGGAGAAATGAGTGGGGCTTGAAAACATATATCTCACATGACCACAAATGTTTTCCGTTGCCTAGATACAGGGGGTGGCTCACATTACCCGATGCCTCAGATTCCCCCGTTCTCCCCTACTACATTTCTTTAGTAACTACATAGTTATGCATTACTACAGTTTCTTTTTGATTATTATTTTTTAGTTACTATATTTTTTTTTAGAAACTACTACTTAGTAATGCATTACCTACTACATATTTATTTTTTTGATTTTTTATAGTTTTTTTTTAGTATTAGATTTTTTAGTAACTATTACGTAGTTATGCATTACCTACTACATACGTTTTCTAATTATATTAATAATTAATTATATATTTTTTAGTAACTACTATACATAGTTATGCATTACCTACCTCAGAGTTGTATTTTTATTTTTTTTAGTAACTACATAGTTATGCATAACCTACTACATAGTTTCTTTTTTTCTTTTGTTAACTACTACATAATTATGCATTACCTATTACATAGGTTTAAACAATTTTTTTAGTAACTACTACATAGTTTTTTTTAGTAACTACTACATAGTTATGCATTACCTACTACATAGGTTTTTCCAGCCTTTAACAACAATTAAAACTGTATCTTCACCATGAACAATTTAAGGTATTGTATTGGAAAGGAGTGCATGTGTCTGCATTCTCTAATGAAACAGGTGAACACATGATTTCTTTTTATGACAACAAACAAAGAATCTGCAGTCTCAGCCAAACAACACCTGCAGCTGCAACAACAGTATGTGTGTTGTCGCTAAATCTTTTATTTCCATGAGTCCCTATCGTATAGATATCCCTGATATTTCTGCAGGGAGTTATTTGTTTGGAGAAAATAATAGTTGTGACTCAGTAAATGGAGAGCTGTTTCATCTTCCCTCCTGTCCATTTGTTACTACAGTGAAACGAGGCAGCGATACGCAGGGTGGGAAGAGCGCTCAAGGACGCTTTGTATTTGGTCTGCGCTCTGTTCAACCATCTAGCACAACAGACCAGCCAAACAAACTGGTACAAATGCCAACAGGCCAGCACCAGCTGCCTGAGTTGAAGTATGTAATCAATGAAACAATGTTAAATGTTCACTAGTTCCATTTTCTGCTGCTGTTATGTGTTTTATTTCATTGCAAGTTGAATACTTTCAGGTTTGGACTGTGTGTCAGACAAAGCAGGGGATTTAAAGACCTCACCTGCACATTTGTGATCAGCCTTTCTCAACATTTTACAGTCAAAGCAATTAATACATTTATTTAAAAAATTCTCATCAGTCCATTGTTATCCAAACACTCTTAAACTGTCAAACTGTGTTTTCAGGCCCCCTTCAACAATGCAACATAAAGAAGAAAATGTATAAGAGATAAACACAAAATGAAGAGAGCCCCTTTAGGCCTTGATAAACACAAAAATACTGCAAAGACGTACTGCACACGAAATAGAATAATGTGAATTGGGTTCAGATTTCAGATTTGATTTGTACAGTGAGATATCTGTCCCTGAGATTCTTGACTCCAACCCAGTACATTGGAGGTGGATTGAATTCCGTTTGTGCTGCTCACAGCATTGGAAAAATGATTTTTTTTAAATGGACAGACTTAACGTCCATTGCAAGGATAGATATCACTAGAGGTAAATGACAAAATATGTAATTTAGGAGAACAGACCCTTCACATCTGAGCTGTGGGAAGTAGCTGACAATTTACCTGATCAGGACACTGCAAATGAGGAGGTCATAATGAAGATTAAATCACAGCTGAACCTAATCGGCAGAAAAATACTCTTTATTTAGCTCTCCTATAGGACAATGGAGGAAACTGTACACAGACGCAACATTTACGTCCCCAGTCTCTTCTTCTCTTATCTCAATCAACACGTTTCCTGTTCAGGCTCTGACGCCATGTTCCTCCTCCAGGGCAGCATGTACAAGTACCTGAATTATATGATAGCATTAGCAGTGTTTGCTGTTGTTACAGTGGCCGTTATAGTCTTTTTTTTATATTCCAGGGGTACAAACTGTAACAGCAGTAAAGAACATGGCCTGTTATATTGTGTGTACAGAGGCCTATTGTGTTCCGCAGGCTTTTGTTAAAGAGGCTGCTCGCGTAAAGCACATAAAAGAGGCATTAATCACATTCATGCAGCATGAAACAGAACGTCCCTGGTATTTGTCGTAAATGTTGAATTTATGGCCACGAGATTCACGAGTGTCCGGAGCAGATAGAAGCTGAACGCTACCCACACTAACAAACTCACATCCCAAATGACTTGAGCTTTGGTCTCCAGATGGAGAAAATTATTTTCATTGTTTTAACATTTAGAAGGAAAAAACAATCTCTGCAAGGTTTGTTTGAACATAATGATGTGATGTATTGTTATAGATACATGGTTGATGAGATATTGTTTTTAAAGGGTGGAATGATTCAGACTGTGATCTTAATTCCTGCTGTTAAAGTGAGCATGGACACATGCTTACTTGCAGCCACAGTTGCCTATTCCAGACCTCTTCAATCACATTTCAAATGAATTTCAGTCATCTTTTCTTATTTCTTCTCCCATTAATCATCAATCATCTCAGATTAACCCTTGGACTAACTTAGCAAACTGTATATAAAGAATAGTTTAAACCAGCTCCACCCGTGTCAGTTACAACAGTAAAGTGCTGCTTACATATTGATGCATCCATATAAATCTTATATCAGTCAAAATATTATATAGGTAAGTTCCAGGAGTGTTCCTTTACTTTTAGTATGTTTTGCTCTACTTACAGTAATTATGTAGGCCTACTTTTACCTAAATGGGATTTAAATGGAGGACTTTTACTTGTAGGGAAGTATTTCTATCGTGTTGCTTTTTTTTACTAAAATAAGGATCTGAGTACCTCATCCACCACGCTGTAAGTAACAGTACTGCAGTAGTAGTATTATGTCATGTCTCCGCCTCTGTCCTGCAGGTCACATGTGCAGCTTTCTGTCCTGCCGTATACAGATTTCTTCACATGGCTCACACCGCAACGCTCAATGTGTCTGTGGTGGCGTCCCTCTGTTTGTGTGTGTGTGTGTGTGTGTGTGTTTCACTGCAGACCTTTACACTGAACATGTGACTCCAGATATATTTCAACAGTTATGTAACTCTTATCCCTCTGTCTCTCTCTCTGTCTCTCTCTCTCTCTCTCTCTCTCTCTCTCTTCCATTCCCACACCCACCCACACCCACCCACACACACACACACACACACACACACACACACACACACACACACACACACACACACACACACACACACACACACACACACACGCTCTCACACACACACACACACACACACACACACACACACACACACACACACACACTCATGTTTCCAGGAACAGTAAATGTCCACATATGACATGATCTTAATAATGTCCGGTTGCATAACTTGGGGGTTGGCTAAAAAGGTGCTCTCTTATTTACAGCATGCAAGCACGTGTGTGTGTGTGTGTACTTGTACATGCATCTTTTTGAGGACGAATTTAAGCTTTTAACCATGGTCCATTGGAGTGAGGACATTTTTGATAAGTGAGGAAATGTTGCCAGGTCCTCACTCAAAGGCCAGTTTTAGGGTTAAGACATAGTTTTAAGGTGCTTGTTTAAGTTAGGTTTAGGTAAATTTTCGTTTAAGGTTTGGGGTAGGTATTAAGTTGTGATGGTTAAGGTAAGGGTAAGTGGGAATACATTATGCCAATGAATGTCCTGACAAATATAATACAAGGATGTGTGTGTGTGTGTGTGTGTGTGTGTGTGTGTGTGTGTGTGTGTGTGTGTGTGTGAATATGAGGCATTAAAATAAGATAATCTTAAATCTCTCAGTGCAAGTGACTTTGTATCAGCGATCCCTGTTACTCATTGGCTTCTTTGGCAATTCAAAAGTGACACAAATGCTTGTTGTTTTGTGAAACAGCAGTGCTGTGGAACACACAGTCACAGTGCTAGTACATTAAAAAACTATTACTCTTCGGCAAGCAATAAACTGTCATTCGGACACTTCACGAAATACAGCTGATTGGAATGTCTTGGTTAAACGAAAACAAAAGTATTAGGTACTTACATTTTGACATTGGTGCTCAATGAAAAGTTAAATCGATTTGTTTCTTGGCAATTTTAGCATAGAATGTACTTTAAGCTATAGCCTACTATAACTTTATTACTAACCTATCACTACTTTTACTGCTGTTACTATGAGGCTACTGTGACTACTACTGCTATACTAGCTACATTTACACTACTACACATAGCTGCTATGAAGCTGACATAGTAATAAAACAAAAGTTGACACCAGGTTCCGATCTGGTTCAGTCTGTTCTGTGTTTTGTGAATGTCTCTAGACACCAACGCAGAGCTGATCCGTGTTTTCAGACATGCTATACAGCCACGCATAGTTGGCACAGAGTCAACTGCCTGTTGTATAAACAGCATGACTATTTGATGCTGAGTTTATAAAAGCTTTACAATACAACCTTAATGCAGTGTGGTGAAGGGTCCCTAAAAAGTTGGCAGTAAATTCTGTTTTCACCTGAGAACAGAGATCACTCCTGTGTGACTGCTGAAGTATTTGTGCTGATGGAGGTTAGCAGAAATATATTCACCCGGAAACATTAGCCATTTTACCATTTTAGTGCAAAATTACAATTTTTACTTTTGATATTAAGGTAAATGTACTTTTACATGAGTAAGGTTTTGAATGCAGGTGAATGCAGACCAGAACCACACACACACACACACACACACACACACACACTCTCTCTCTCTCTCTCTCTCTCTCGCGTGTGGGTTTGCACCTCAGGGCTAAGCTCCCACACGACTTCACTTAGTGCACGTCATTAGACCTGACAGAGAATTGATCACCAGCTTTTCATCTCCTAGACACTGCAGGAGGGTAGCAGCTGAAATCCTTTTTAATTACGGATGAATGAGATTATGGGATTCGAGCATTTCACCCCAACTACACACACATACACACGCTCACACTCACAAGGTTTGACTCGATTAGGGTTAGACCAATATCTCAACTTAGATTTCATTAAATAACTGGCATGTTAAACTCAGATCAGTTTGATCTGCAAATTGTGGGAATGCATTTCTGCTCTTAGCATTTGATTAATCTAACCGTTCAATAATGTATTTTGTAAATAAATTCCTAATTTCAAAACTTGATTAATTTATTTTTCCTTTACTTACTAAATGCTTTTACACTTGGCTGAAACTTTGGAAATAAAACAGATTTTGAATACTGAAGAATAATGTTTTGATATGAGATAAACAGGCAAAGAAACTGAAAGATATTTATTTTGAAATGTTGGCTGTTTGCAGCTTCGAGTACATTTCATCCTGTATCAAACCACATTGTGTTTGACGTGATATTAGAGGTGAATTGATTGATTTGGGATTTTTCGTTAGCTTAGTTGTGTTAGCTTGCCAGCAACAGAAGTTTAGTAACTTGATGTCAGTTCAGCAGCACACAGTATGAGTTTTGATTATAATGCTGTATATGGATGATTACAATTACATAGCATATAGCCTACTTAAGCATGGTAATTACACAAAGTGAATAATCCTATAGTAAATGATCTGACTCATCAGTACTTGGCCTGAAGCTATGATTATAACATAACATTGGCCTAAAGTGCAGATCACATTTTCTCTTTGTTTCTGGATCATATGAATGAAAGACTCTCAAGCGTAAAATTCCCTATAAATGAACAAAACACAGAAAGCCAAACCATCTCTGCAAAAAGGAGAATAATTTAAATGAACCCATTGTTTATTATACTTCAGTGAATGGCCATTGTTGGAAAATATGGGCAACAGGTTCAAGATTTCCTTTCTTCCCGTCTTATCCAGTATAATGTTATCACTTACAGGAAATGACACACTGGAACAATTCGTGGTTTCAGTGGTCTTAAGCTGAGTGGAAGTGCAAGTCATTGTCGGACAAAAGCAGCAGGCTATGTATTGGATAACTGATAGGCTCAGTGTGCTGGGGGAGAAGAATGAGTGTGGATAGGAAGCGAGGGGCAGGAGGCCACCAGGGAGCAGAGGAATTAACGCAAAGCTCTATGAACTGGGGGATCACATTCATGTCACTGTGTTACTGAAGCTGTCAGGACTTTACCTGGGTTGTGACCTGGAAAAAAAAAAAGGTTTTGTAATTGTATTTGATCTGAATATGGTTATTTAGTTAAAATCAGACATTCCCATTGGTCAAACCTAAACTAAAGAGTTGGTGTTTATGGCTACACCGAGAACTGAGACACAACAAGGAGAACATCTCACTACCTCGGAAGGTGAAATAATGAGCAGCACAGAGCACTGGGGGTCTCAGGGCATACAGACTCCCCACACCTGGGCTCAATCAATGCCAATCAGTGCCACACACACCTGATTGCAGTGAGTTGATGCAGTGTCACTAACCACTCTCACAGAGCCGAAACATTCCGTGCCCTCAGAATTATATTACAGATTGAGATAACATTTCATTAATCCTTGGAGTAATAAAATCGAAAAGTCCTTCAAATTGTAAACCACCTTAAACCACCTTTACAATTCAAGTGATGACCGTGATGACATATTTGATCATTATAATCCAAAAACAAAGGAACAAAGTTCGTTTTGTACTTTTTGGATGCAGAACTTTTACTTGAAACATTGCAGGCCTAGTTCTACAATGTGGTACTACTACTTTTATTTAAGCAAACAAAAATCAAATAGGCCTAAGTAGGCTATTTTTTCATGTTAATGAGGTGAATTATCGCTATGTTGCCAACAGTTGAATGAGTATAACAACGCCACTCTCATGTTATATGAGCCTTGAGAAGCTGCTTTTCTAAGCTTAGGAAGCAGGGGGAAAGAGTTCATTGTGTAAGTACACTACAGCATGTTCCACTTGTTGGCTACCATATTGGTCTAAATAACCGACTTTTCCAGGAAGTCCTCAAATGCAGCATTAATTAGCCCTTTCGGTCTTCACGTGCTGCAGTGCGCCTCTCATCCAATGGGAGAGCTTAATTGAAGGAGCACGGGCTGGTGACGCGCTACAGTGTTTCGTCACGGCGCGTGATCACGTGTGCACTCCCTTGTTTATTTTTCCACAGTAATTTCCATTTTGTGAAAGAGCGCTTCCTGCCTGTACCAGACTGTACAAGTGTGTGTAGCTTATTCCAGGCAGGGGCGGATAGGTAGAGACTCGTGCCCCGCCCCTCTGGAACACGTTGCCCTGGGAGAGGCTGCACGGGCTGGATGGGAGGGATGGGACTCCAGCCTTCCGCCCGCCTCCCTGACTCCCTTTCCTGCGTCTGCTGCTTTCATGGTTTCGCTCCATCCATCAGTTAGCTCGCTCCACACACACGTTTGCTGCCACTGCTGAATGTCCTCAACTCTCCGAGCCGGACGGGAAACACACGCTTCACTTCTGGTAAGTGACGGTCTGCTGATCTCTCACACATACGTGTGCGCGCGTGTGTGTGTGCGCACACACACACACACACACACACACACACACACACACACACACACACACGCGCGCGCGCGCGTCACGTGCCTCTTCTGCTTTTATTCAACTCATCTGGATTTTTAATATGTCGTTGTTATTATTATAATAATGAGAGAGATAGGCTACGAGAGGCTCCTGCGCAAAATTAAAAGCCGGTTTGTGGAGATGATGTTTGCGGGTCTACACATGCAGCTCTGCACCGTACCGCGCACGCAGGTCAGGTTCAATTAGACTAGGCTATGTGGATGTTAGAAATACCTTCCGCTGGTTACATTGTAGCAGCAAAGTTTTAATGTAAAGCCTATTTCATATTCAAGGGGTCCCGTGGCGGTGCCTGTCAGCGGACAGATGTGTGTTTCTGGAGATCATCTCTATTATGCACCATGGACCGTGGCACTTGTAGGCTACCAGCAGTGTGTGAGCGGGCATGCGAACTGTCTTGCGAGGGGGGAACAGGTTCATGTGTCGGGATGTTTTTTCTTACATAATGTTGGACGACCTGCCCGTTTGGAAGAAGCAGACAGGAGAGGGTTATTTAATCCACCGGCCTGTGGATCAAGTTATTTCACGCTGCTGCGCTGTAGTGTGGCTGAGTGCCGGATTCTGGCACATCACATGTTCTGTAGTGTAGCTTACAACAGGGCTGGAATAAAAAAAAAGAACACTTATGTCATGGTTTAAAATTCCCCCAATTTGCATTCAAATCTCCAAATGAGTCAGTTAATTTAAATGTTAAAACGGTTGAATCTAGAAATGTTCAACTGAAATTTGAACATTTGATGGTTTTCTATCTCAGTAAACTGAATATCTTTTTTCTTTGTTGGACGAAACAAAGGCTTTTGGGATCTGTGATGGATTTTCAGCATTTTCTGCTACTCAAGAGACCAAATGATTAAACCGTGACCTGAGTACATCAATCAAGTACATAATGTTCAGAATGAAAATAAGAGTCTGACTTCAGTTTCGAAGCCTTTTCTTTACTGCCTGGTGTTTAATTCAGCTGGACAAATCTGGATATCCAAACAATATAATACATTTGATTTTATTCATTTTTTACTTTAATTACCTTTTAAGCATGGGAAATGGGTGACTTAAGGTGATGCCCTTAGAGGCAAAGCTATTTAATTTCCAATTTATAATTTTTTTATTTTACAAGATTCGGTTTGAAATATGTGATCCTCCCGCCACCATAGAGGCATGAATCTGTCAGTTTCCTAATTTGTCTGTCATTTCCTCAAGCTGATGCCTGAAATCCTCTATATTTAGACACATGTGTAAAAGCTTCTGAGGTGTTAATATGATTTTAAAGTCCGTATATTTCCCTTCTACATGTCTTATTTCCTAAACCTCTCAAACCATTTTTCTTTTATTCCCCATTAAGTAGCTTTAAGGTCGTTAAAACCATCTTATTCCACGGCGCCTTGTTCCAGTTCTTCATTGAAGCCATGTCATGTCCATTGTCTACACCTGCTGCAGCAACACATCTAATATTCTAGATGCGTTGTGCATTATTCTACACCCATTTCAGAAAAACTCCAGTCTGAAATTCTTTAATCTTTTGTGACGTTTTGGATCTACACTCTGGTCTAAAATACCATTCTGTAGCTTTAAACAGTAGCTTTAAACAGTCAATACATGCATGCATGTATTGACTGACTCACCTAGAAGGTCAGTGTGGGGTTATAAGGTCAAACTGTGTGGAGTATTTCTAAGCCTTACATGTGTTTTTTGTGGCAGGTGCGTGATGCTCTTTGCTGGATGACAGTCTAGCTACACACCATGTCCACCTCAGACTCGGATTACTCCATCGACTGGCTCGCCAGCGATGAGGACGACTGTGACAGCACCAAGAGATTAAGTCCTCTTCCCGCCGAAGATCTGCCGGCACCGCCATCTTCATCATCATCATCATCATCATCATCATCATCATTATTATTATTAAGGGAATCTCCTTCAAGCTGTAAACACTGTGGAGCGGCACGGAGCAGCAGCAACAGTAGTGACCCCTGTGACTGTAAAGATGGAGGCCGCTGTGGGGTCGATGCCCACCTGCAGCAGACTATAGCAGTCAGTCCGTCTCAGGGATTTACGTCTGTCTGTGAGTCCAGGCATCACTCCACCAGGAAGAGAGCACGCCATGCCGCTTCGTACTCACGCTGTGAAAAGTCTCTGGCGGACACTGAAAACCAACTATTCTCGCAAAAGGTGAAGGGGGCTTTTTCTTTTGCAGTGTTAAACTGTTATTTGCTGCTGTACTGTGAACACAGTGATGACACAGAGGGATGTAATCTTATGGTGGTTTAACTATAGACTGCTGTCCTTCAGATATCTGCCATGACAATACAAAGAGATTTAAAAAAAATAAAAAAAATGTTTTCAATCTCTCAGGATCAAAAGGTGTATACTGTCTTATGTTACTTTGCCAAACGTGTGTGGACAGTCCATGGGCATCAATCAGTTCAATCCAGATTTTAGAGCCTGGTTATCAGTGACAAAAGTATTCAGATCCTTTAGTTAAAGTGACTATGTCCCTTTTTGAAAAGAGGAAAGAAGACCTGACCACGATCTGACCATTCCAGTTTGAATGGCTGTCTGGTGCTGCTGGGTCTCATGTATCCAGTCACGTGTGAAGTTGTCGATTGAGATTGGTTTCCCCATTAGTGTTGGTTATCTGTTAATAGCAGCCTCTCATTAAAGAGCTTGCGTACATTTATGTTCAGCGATAATGCTGCACTAACGGCGTCAAGTGGGAGTTGTTGTTAATGGACATTTGGTTGCTTAGCCCAAAATCAATAAGTCATTGACAAAATGAGGAATTGAAGTAAATCAGACAAGCTGTAAATCATGTGCAGCAATACACACTGTGTCTCAAGGCTACACATACACACACACACATACACACACACACACATACACACACACACACACACACACACACAGTACTCATTACATGAACTGAGGTCTGGGTGATTACGTGTCTTATGCAATCCTGTGTTCAGTTTTAGGATGGGAAAGAGCAGTGCTCTGTTGTGGATGGGTAAGCTTAAGTGGCCATTAGAAAGCACTCTGTACGTCTGCAATGCTGATAGCCTATACGCTAACTGGGTAATCTGTTTCACACAGTGCATGGAGCTGCAGCGCTTCATCCAGCCTCTGTCGTCCATCCTGCGGGGCCTGAGATCAGGCAGGTACTCTGAACGTAAGTGTCTAATCTGGGCTTTCACAATCCCTCCTCCAGCACTGCTTTGTTAATGGACACGTTTTGTGCAGGTCACACTGCTAAATATAAACACATCATGTCGGGATGGTTGACGCAAATTGGGGTAATTATAAAGGCATGTCACTGGATGTTCTCCTGAATCAGGCCAGACTCCCAAAACATGTGATGTCAGTTAGTCCAACACTTTGGTCCACAGGGAATTATGTCATCAGCCATTGGCTGGAATCTGGATTAACATGAGATTTGATCCAGGCATCCATGTTCCACAGAGGATAAATCCTACTGACTATGGTGATCCCCTGGTTTTCCATGTTGCACAGTTGGGCTCAATATTGGTCACTATGAACAGAAGTGAGCACCCCTTATCTACTGTAGTGCCACCAACTTATCAAAATGTCTTCTTGACTAATTCTTCTGTTCGTGACGGGATACGTTTCGAGTAATGATGTGGTTGGTTTACAGTCACATAAGAAACAGCTTACTGGCTTTGTTATCTTGTTTGTATAATTAAGATACACAAACATAAATGTGTGAAATGTTTAAGGGCTTATCTGCTACAGCCAATTCTTAATGAACCATTGGTCCAAAAATCACTTCTGTGCAGCGTCTCCAACAAAAAAAAAAAACTTTGGAAGTTGAGTTGTTGTTCATCAAGAAACATTGACTATTTAAATATTATCACATTTGGATGTTTTTATGTTAAAGTACAAATTAAACGTGTAGATATCTAATTATAATACAGCATTCATTAGAGAGATATAAAAAGCGTATGATGCCAAATGACGTTGGTGTATGCCTTTTGAGTCACTAAAATATTCTCTTCGCAATTAATAGTTGCGCATTTAGAAATAATTAAAACTGAACGTTCACAATAAAACACTCACGGGACATAACAGCTGAAGAAAGGCATCAAAGGCCTCACGAGTCATTTAATATCTCTTTTAAACCAAGACAGAGATAAAAGACAGGATCAAAGACGCTTCATTGTGCACACAAGTTAGGTGAGATACGAGCGGAAGAATGGCTGTTTGCACTCCTTCCTTCACGCTAACACTATTGTAAACGCTACCGTGCCACATGTGAGAGCAGCAAAGATGCAGACAGAATAGATGCATCACAATTTGCTGCTTTGTTCGTGGACAGCATAACATGATGGACTTTAACCACAATAATATATTCAACTCGTAAGAGATCGTCATCTTGAGGTATTCTCTCACCTAAACGTTCACCTTAAATGTAGCAAACCCTCCAAACTTCATTTTATGTGTATCATTTTAAATCCAACCAGTGCAGTATGAAGAGTCTGCAGCCATAATGCCAATGTAATTATTGACCTCAGGGAAGTGTCAGAATAAATAGACAGGTGACGTTTATGTTGGTTTTAACAGTAAATGCTAATCGTGCTTCAACGTTTTACCTCAAAATGAAGTAGTACCTGATTTGGGTAGTACATCCTCATGTCTTTGTAGTTGCTGCATGAACAATCACTTTATTTTATTATTCATATGTTATTCATCATTCGATTCATAAATCAGTTTAGCATATGCACATTTTGCAAGTATTTGGTCATAAAACAAATACATTGGACACATGCATTTTGAGCTGGTGAAGGTGTTTGAGAAAAGTCATAAGGATTCATCTTCTGGGAACATAGACTGGGTGTGGACAACACAGCAGAGGTCAGAAGTGTAAACGTGGTTGGACTGAGAGCAGTAGGGACACGTGCCTCCTCTCCTCTCCTCACGCTCACAACACACGTCTCTCTCCTTGTTCCCTGCAGGTCTCAGCAGTTTCCAGGAGAGCGTAGCCATGGACCGTATCCAGAGAATAATGGGGGTCCTACAGAATCCAAACATGGGGTAAGTCACTTGGAATTACTTCAGCGGCTTCCAACATCTGCTTGTCAAAACAAAGGCTGTAGAAACCACAGCATGCATACACTATGTTCCTTCTTCCTGTGTGCTGATCAGATGATAGTGGCCACATGTGATCATCAACAGTTGATTGCATTTCTGATGTAGTTGTAATAGTAGTGGTGAGATTTGCCAAACAAATCTGGTGTTTTGTGGTCGATGGTGAATGACACTTCACAGTCACTATTGATCACATGCTTATAAAGCAGGCCTCTCATTTGATGGGGGTTTGTGCAGAGCAGGCGGTAATGGGTCTGAAAAAGTGGAGCTGCAAATCTCCATTTATTGAAAGAAATTTGAGGACGAACATTTGCTCCACTGTCTTAAAATGTGTCTTTAACCATGCCGTTGTATGAGGTTGTTTTAATAAATATTGTCAGAGATATTTTATATTACTGAAATCGTATTTATACCATTTCAATTTCAAGTATTACAGCGTCAGAGTTTAAGGAGCGACAATACTACAAAATCTTCTTGAAGCCTTTTAAAAATGTAAAAAGTATATATATATATTTTTTTAACAAATCCTACTTAATTCATTTTTTTCAATGCTTCACTCCTTGTTTAGGTACAACACTGTGAACATCAGCTGTTTTGAAATATGCAAGGAAACTTTGAGAATCAATGTATGTTATATTAAGATCTTAAATTCTTAATAGTTACAAACGTTTATGCATGTCTCGCTTTTAGTTCCAATATTATAATATAACATAAGACATGAAATGCACATCGCTAAGAAAGTTTCATCTGTTTTTACGTTTTATTTTCAGAAATAATAGATAACCACATAAAAAACAAAATGTTAATCCAAAAGTCTTAGAGCCCAAAACATGTTTAATGGTTTGTTTTTCTAACAACAATTATGTTTCAACTTCCAGTAGAAAATATAAATGTCATACAAACGTTGTTATTCTTACCTGCGTCATACATTCTTGCTGCACTTTGAACAACCTGGAGTAACGTCACAGACATGAGGTCTGGACTCTGGAGACACAGATGTGACGGAGAGAGAGACCGCTGTTGTCACTTTTAAGAGCTTGTTTAAGTTTTCGATGCCAGATGGGTGGAGTTTGTCTGGGAGGAGAGCACAATGAGCTCTGTTAAGTTTGTTTGACGATCACAGGAAAACACTTTGAAGGTCATTTAATGCAGCTTACCTGGCTGTTATCAGGACTGTACAGATTCAGATTCAGTGAGCATCATTTGGAAGTAAAAGCTGTAGAGCCTAAATAGTCACAGTGAACCCTAAATAGTCACAGTGAACTGACACACCCTGAAGTACACTCCATCAGTGCAGTATGCTTCGAATGAAGTGTATCCCTGATCTCTCTCCAAGAACTCTATGTCTGGCTTGTGTGTCTTTGAATGAATACTACAAATGAGGATGATCTCCTTGAAGAAATTCTTAGTGTTGCACTCAACTTGACACACCAAAAGCGAATGAAATAGTTGTATGTCGAATGAAAAAGAGAAGGCTTCAGAGAAGTTAAAACTTATTTCTCAACTTTGCACACCTGGCCAATCACTGCATAGAGTGGGTGTGAATGTTGAATTGATGTTTTCGTAAAGGTTCGAGAGTTGTGAGTTGCATTACTCCCAATTCGTTAATATGCAGGTTTCAAATGCTGGTAGATGACAGACCAGCATTTTGTTGGAGCATACTGGGGTCTCAAATCTGCTATAAAACAGAACAGATTAGATGTCCACAGTTTCCTTTGTTGGCCAAGAATAGGAACGTTAAGACATTTCCTTCTGGTTTGATTGTAAAATTGACACTTGGGCTATAAAAAATTAACATAGGTTTGACACAGCACGTCTGAGCTTTACCACACATAGGCCCTCATTTATCAATCTTGCGTAGACCAGAAAAATGGGTGTACGTACATTTCCACGCAAATCTCGGCATTTATCAATATGGACGTGGGCGTAGGGTACGCTCAAATCCCACGCCAGCTCTCAGCTCGTGTACGCAATTTTGTAAACAGCATGGACTCGCAGTGCAGGCTGTGCCGGGTAGCCAATGACTTTGTTGGACAATTATAAGAAGATAATACAAATGCAGTGTTTGCTCAGACCGAAATAAAGATATTAATCACTTAAAATTGTGCAGCTTATGGTGCGCAACTGAGTAGGAGCACTGATTCAATAGTGCACACACCGGCCACTTAGGAGCGCTGCATGGGACTGCGTAAGGCAGTGGTTCTCAAAGTGTGGGGCGCGCCCCACCGGTGGGGAATAGAGACATGACAGGTGGGGCGCAACGAACGGGAGGAATATGTGTCCACATCCGTGGTTCATAGTTTTTAGAAATATTTTAATATATGTTTTTTTTTACCGTTTCCCAGCGTGAGTTGGAGGAGTGGAGGAGAGCCCCTGCTATTCCCCTTCTTCAATTAACACATAAAAACCATAATAACGTGGATAGAACAGAAGCCGAAATCATCGGTTCAGCGCGCGGGCCAGGCGCAATCACTAATAAACAGTGTGGCGCCAGATGCGCAATGGACACACTGTCATTCACTGGGAAGCGCCGCAGCGTCAAGGCAGCTCATCCCCGAACTAAACAAAGTTTTGACAGAGGTTGTGATTGGGGTCAATTTCATCAAAACCCGACCAAAGAAAGCGCGATTGTTCTCCACACTTTGTGAGGATAGGAGCTGATCACACACACACACACACACACACACACACACACACACACAGATCATACAGCGGGGCTCACAATGGCCCTCATTTATCAAACTTGCGTGGAAACTGGTGCAGATTCTGGCGCAAATACCTCCCTACGCCAGGTATCGCGTGGGATTTATCAAACAGTCGTATCTCGCCAATCTCGGCGTACGACACGCAATTATTGATAAATGCAGCGGCTGAAAACAATCGTACCACGCCCCTATATTTTCTCAGTTTAGAGGCCTCGCCCAAAGGTTTTGCGACATGGATATGCGCAATACGGCACTTCCCTGAAGTAGAAATTGACAGAATAACAGCGAAAGTAGAAAAAAAAGAGTTTCATTTCGGAGCATTAGCCTACAAGCAGCATCGAATAACGACAGAAGGCAGCAGTTAGGAAGGAAATAACTGCTGCGGTCAACAGCGTTGGTGTTGACTCAAAATCGCCACTAAAAAAAGCGTGTTGCTGTTCTGAAATGCAACCAACTGGGGGTGCGGGGCTGCGGGCATAATATAAGTGGTGGAGGAGAAAAAGACGCACCAACTGTCCGATAATGGTCCCCATAAAATAAATACAGGTCTGCAGAGATTTGAATGATTAGAATGTATTGGCCCTTTTAGATAGCACTACTCACAAGGGTTTTAAAAACTAAAAATAACACATTTAGCGTTTTACTGTATGACAGCATGCGCTTGGCACGAGTGGTCAGCCCGGCCGTCAGCTGCACAAGCCGACATGGCAACGATCAGCTGTGAGAGCGCCCACTGTCCTGCTGAGCTGCTCCACCAGCAGATCGGAAAAACGTGCCGGTTAAGGTGGAAATAAATCGCTCGCTTTAGCATCAATGACACATTAAAAGAGGAACTAACATCTACAAAGTGCGTCAAATAAATAAAATGTTAAGCTGATTGTTGTGCCGTGTATTTTTTTGTATCATAAAGAGCAGTGTAGGCCTACTACATATTTAATACTTAGGCTAACATTTTGAATGAATGCAGCCCCCGTGCCTCAGTGTCCCCCCAGCTGCTCCAAAACGGAGACAACTGCCCTTACGTGTGCGCACTATTGAATCAGCTCTCCTACTCAGTTGCACACCATAAGCTGCTCATTTTTAAGTGATTAATATCTTTATTTCGGTCTTATTTGCACTGCATTTGTATTATCTTCTAATAATTGTCCAACAAAGTCATCGGCTACCCGGCACAGCCTGCACTGCGAGTCTAAGCTGTTTTCAAATTTGCGTACACGAGCTGAGAGCTGGCGTGGGATTTGAGCGTACCCTACGCTCACGTCCATATTGATAAATGCCGAGATTTGCGTGGAGATGTACGTACACCCATTTTTCTGGTCTACGCAAGATTGATAAATGAGGGCCAATGAGACAAGGTGTTGTAGTGCGTCTTTGAGCTCATAGCGGAGATTTGTCTCTTTTCTTCATAGACTGCATATAAAAGTGTTGTAGGCCTACCTTCAACTGTCTTACCTTCAAACTCCTCCAACTCAGTCTCGTATAGTTAAAAAAAAACCTGTCAGCTGCTGCTGCATCAGACGGTGTGCAGTCGGGCTCGGAGTCCGAGTCGGCACCGTGCGCATCAACAGTCATTCAAAGCAGCGGTGGTAATCAGACAACCGGACGGTGGAGAAAGTCCCGTCAGTTAAAAATAGTAATCCAGTTTTCAAATCCATGTTAAAATCGGCAGGATATAGAGCTAGTTAGCTTAAAAAAAAGTTGCTCACGGTGTCAAATGTGTTGTGTTCAGGTCGGCTCGGTAATATTAGGCAAATGTCTATAAAAGGTCATCATGGTGTGTTCAAATGTAACACAAAAAATAAAAAAAATAGGTTTCCGCGAGAAACTTGAATAATATGGTTTTGGTGAAAAACTTGTTTTCCCAGCAATATAAAATAGATAGTAAATATGGAATTATGACCTGTTTAACGTCCTATCTTGAGCTCTGATCATCTTATAGGCAATTAAAGCAATAATACCAGTTCTCTTTCAACAAAATAATAGAAAAGTATGGATAGTGGTATCGATAAGGACTCAAATTGTTAAGGAGACTCGATAATGATATCGATATCAATAAAAAGTAGCGACCTCCATCCCTACTTGAGATGCAGTATTGAGCCTTCAGCCCTATATTGAAAATATGTGCAGAGCAAAACAGGCTCATTGCAGCCACCAATGCAGGCCTAAGACTCACATACTGACTTGTTCATTGTTTTTGGGCTCAGATTGCAAAGTAATGACACAAATGTTCATATTTTCTCTATTTTTGAATTGTATTCCTTGATTTTATTTCAATAAATTTTAAACTTTTAAGCCTGACCCACTTAGTTGCTATTTTGTTGACGCTATCGGGGAACGGTGGGGCTCGAAAATATCCCCCATCTCCAAAGTGGGGAATGACAAAAAAAGTTTGAGAACCACTGGCGTAAGGGCAGTTATCTCCGTCTGGAGCTGCTGGGGGGACACTGAGGCACAGGGGCTGCATTCATTCAAAATGTTAGCCACAGTATTAAATATGTAGTAGGCCTACACTGCTCTTTATGATAAAAAATACACGGCACAACATTCAGCTTAACATTTTATTTATTTGACGCACTTTTTAGATGTTAGTTCCTCTTTTAATGTGTTATTGATCGCTTAAGCGAGCAATTTATTTCTACCGTTAACCGGCACGTTTTTCCGACCTGCTGGTGGAGCAGGACTGTGGGCGCTCTCACAGCTGATCGTTGCCGGGTCGGCTTGTGCAGCTGACCGCCGGGCTGACCACTCCTGCTGTCATACAGTAAAACGCAAAATGTGTTATTTTTAGTTTTTACAACCCTTTTGAGTAGTGCTATCTAAAAGGGCCAATACATTCTAATCATTCAAATCTCTGCAGACCTGTATTTATTTCATGGGGACCATTACCGGACAGTTGGTGCGTCTGTTTCTCCTCTACCACTTAGGCTATAGGCTATTATGCCCGCACCCTCAGTTGGTTGCATTTCAGAACAGCAACACGCGATGTTTGAGTCAGACCACTTTTTCTTCATCTATGTAAAGAAATGGCGACATATAATTGTATATGCTGTTTTATAGCATTTGAGCAATAGTAGCCTACTGATGTAAACCTAAAATGCAAAATCCTCAGCTGGAGATCATTTTGTCAACACCAACGCTGTTGACTGCAGCAGTTATTTCCTTCCTAACTGCTGCCTTCTGTTGTTCTTTGATGCCGCTTGTAATGCTCCGAAATGAAACTCTTTTTTTCTACTTTCGCTGTTATTCTGTCAATTTCTACTTCAGATAAATTCCTCTTCTGTGCCGTAATTCGCATATCCATGTCGTAAAACCTCTGGGCGAGGCCTCTAAACTGAGAAAATATAGGGGCGTGGTATGATCGTTTTCAGCCGCCGCATTTATCAATAATGGCCTGGCGTACGCTGAGATTTGCGAGATACGACTGTTTGATAAATACCACGCGACACCTGGCGTAGGGAGGTATTTGCGCCAGAATCTGCACCAGTTTCCACGCAAAATTGATAAATGAGGGCCAAACTGTAGGCTATAACACTGTAGGCTTCGAATCTTTCCCAATAATGTCAATTTTAATGCACACATACGGTGTGTGGTGCATGGCAAATATTCCAGGCACCCACCGTCATAATTTGGATGTTTATTCTTTTTAGGCTCCAGTGTTTCCCAATTGGCAGAATAAATCGCAGGTGACAAAACATCAGACGTCAGAGGCCATAAACCTCCATGTTGGCTGGGATGTTTACAACCATAAAATGCAACTCAACTGGCAGCTTTCAACCTCCTTTTTTTCCCACTTCCATGCAGTGAAAACAATTGGCTTTACACACTGCGTTCACCAGCAAATCTCTAACTGTCTGTCTGTTCCTGGGAAGAAAGTGTACAGCAGCCTTATTGTCACTTGTTTGCTGAAAACATCTGTCAAAGAAACGAAGACGAGACCTTCAGGACCATTTTTGTGATCAGATCGCTTGCTAATACTAAAACAATATGAATGCCAGCAGCTTCTAATATAATGCAGTCCTGTAGAATACAAAAAAAAAAACGAAGGACGCAAACATTACATCATTGATAATCAATTAATAATTTCAGTGATTTTTCAACAAAAGAAAAACTCAAAAATGTTCTCTGGTTTTAGCTTCTTTAATGTAAGGATTTATTATAAATGTATTCATAAGCAACATTTTTAAATTTAAAGAAAACTAAATGACAGTGGTGGGGAAAATATTCAGATCCTTTTTACGCAACCCCTTCATACATGAATTATAAACAGGAGTTTTTTTCTGCATGAATTTTTTTTGAACACATTTTTCAAGTATTTTTTCAACTGAAGTAATATATATTAAACTAATAAAGGAATGGTACATCATTCAGTTTATTACAAACATCTGGAGATACATAGTTTTCAGCTAGTAACTAAAACTATTCGACAAATAATTTGCAGTAAAAAGTACATTAGCCTCTGAGATGTAGTGAAGTAGAAAGCTGCATAAATTGGAAATACTCAAGTAAAGTAGATGTATTAGAGTGTATATAGTATGATGTCAGGGAGTGTGAGTGTGAGTGTGAGTGTGAGTGTGAGTGTGAGTGTGAGTGTGAGTGTGTGTGTGTGTGTGTGTGTGTGTGTGTGTGTGTGTGTGTGTGTGTGTGTGTGTGTGTCTGTGTGTCTGTGTGTCTGTGTGTGTGTGTGTCTGTGTGTGTGTGTCTGTGTCCTGGCTGAAGTGGTGCATTTTTTAGCTCCATCTCATGGCTGTGAGCGGTGGGCGGGGCCTGGACCGGTGCTCCAGGGCTTACAGCTTTATTTATAGGCTGTGAATGGAACGAGGGCCGTCCCCCGCTGCTGACACGTGTGGGCTGCAGCCTGTGTGCGAGTGTGTGTGTGTCACATTTCTCATGTGGACCTGAACATGCTCTACTTGTCTTCCTCTGCACACGTCATGTGCTGTATGGTCTCCTGTGCTCAGATGGCATCACACAGACGCACAGGAATGCAGATACAGAGAGCAGACGTCCGTTAGCCCCCACTGGCCTTTGAAAAAAGAATTTATTCAGGCTTTGCAGTTTCAATGTAGTCCACCAATCAGATAAAGCCAGAGCGCCTAGTGTGTTGGCAGAGGCTTTATAACTGGCTTATGTAATGGCCATTGGCGAGACGTCCCTAAGCCATCTGAGCTGCAGGGTGTCTCTGACTCTGTAATCTACTGCTGAATACTACACTGCTGTTTAAATCACCTTGTCCTGTCAGTGCATTTACTCAAGTATGTGAGGTGCTTGTACTTTACTTGAGTATTGTCTATTCTGGCCACTTTCTTCTTATATCCCACTAGATCTTCCACTACACATCTCAGAGGGAACTTTTGCTGCTCTCCCTAAGTTTTTTTTCACTTTTACCCCTTTAAGGTTTTGGGCAGATGGTTGATCCCCCTGCCGCAAATTGTGACTTGTGATATTGGGCTATAAAAATGTACTTGACTATTACATTTTTAAGTGAAGTAGCTGACCCCTGTTTGTGACTGTTTTTTTGTTTTGTTCCTCCCTCTCTCTAGTGGACGCTTCCTGAGCACTATACTGAAAATAGAAGAAATGCTTCAAAGTTGGTTCCCTCACATCAAACCAAACTCCACCCACACAGACGATAGCACTCCAGCTAAAAAGCAAAAGGTACATTTGTAAAAAGTAATAATAATGCAACAGCAAAGATTGATTGAAGGAGTGAATGACAAAATAAAATACATTTTGGACTGAGTTTTAAAAGGCGTTTTATAGATGATTAAATGGTCATTAGTGAAAGCCCTAATAACTAATACAATACTAAAATTAAAGCTACAAAATATGTAAAAATCCTGCACACTTTAGTTAATCCACTGTTTATTAGAGGAAAGAGGCTCTGACGGTAAGAGGTCAGATTATGTAACGGAATCCTGAAAGACGACAAGGAAGGTTTTCAAATGTATTTTTACTGGCCAAGATTTCAGCCGTGCTCTGTTTCGTAAGAGGAGTCGAGGTCAAATAATGAGGGGAAAACCAAAGTGGCTTCACATACAAGAATGTTCTGACTCCCAGATGAATGAAGGAAGCCACATTTGGAAACCAGAAAAACTAATTTAACCAAGGATGCAGAAGAACTCGCAGCATACAAACCAAACTAATCGTTCCTGAATACATTTAATCAATTGATAATTTTTGTTGTTGTTGCAAATTGTGGATTCATTTATTTTGTCAATTTCTTTCAAATTACTGACAGCTGAGCTATCTATAAAATATAAAACGCTTGAAATGTAATTAAAGGGGAATTGGACACACACACAAAGTGTTTGCAACATCACATTGCCCGATACAAATTAATATCTTAATAAAATGTAAGCTATTTATTTATTGTGGATCTATTATCTTTATTTTACTGCCTGGATGTATTCGTGACCATACAGTCTATGGTTGTGTTGCAGGAGTTCATATAGTCCTCTTGTTTCCTCTCCAGCAGCATCATAGCAGTGCCTCCCCTCCTCCCTCCTGTCCGGTGTCTCTCTGCTGTTCAGACGTGGATCCCGTGGCAGCATCTCCCTCCTCCTCCATCCTCAAATGGCTCCACGCGTCTCCCCTCTGCTCCATGCCACTGGGCCAGCACCCTGCCTGCCCTCTGCCCGCACGCTGCAGACAGGCAGTCACCCAGGACAACGCCGTCTCCTCCAGCACCGACAGACACTCCGGGCCGCTGCCACGACGCTCCCTCGCTAACCCTCGTCTCAGCCGCGGCCCGCTGCCCTTCAAGATCCGCTCGCCGTGTCTGGAGAGACTCCTGAAGGCCAAGGACAGCATCATCGCTCCCAGGACTGTGGGAGATTGAGGCTGCTGGTTTGTGTCTTTAGCTGACAGGAAGCTTCATGCCCAGTGTGAGAGATGGGACCTCATCACTCCGGCCCCCACTCGGCTTCCACAGAGCCTGAAGATACTAAAAAAAAGGCCTTAAAAAACGGCATGTTTCTACAGCTTTTTTATTTTAAAAAAATTCAGTCGATTCGATATGTAAAACTGTAAAACCATTGACTTTTAAGACATTTTGAAAGTATTAGCCGTGTGTGAGGAAACATTGGACCTCTAGGTTGAGTTTTCACTTCTGTTTGAGTTGGATAGATTTCAACTTCTTATGAGTTCAAAGGTTAAAACGATGTTGGCAGGGTGGATTGTTGAGATTAAATTGACAACACATGGACTGAGTGAGCACTGAGTTCCTCTGAAAACATGGGCTGTATTTATGGATCTAGATATGAATGAATGCATATTACAGTTGGTATGGAGACTCTTTGACTGTTGCCTGGTTTGATCCGCTTCTCCTTGGGTTCTTAGTGATAAACCTCTACCTCATGCTGATAACACCACACAGTTCGATCACGTCAGAGACGACTCGCTCCAAATCTAAAAACTTTTACCGCAGCTGAGACTTCTAGTTTCCGGGCTGGACACAATCAATATCAATGAATGATCAGGAATGTTTTCCAATATTTAAATTTGTCATGAAATGGCAAAATGTATCCAAAGTCAGTTTTAAATTTTAATTAGCTTGGATTCATTAATAGAAACACAACCCACTGAATGTCCAGCCCTACTATACAAAGGGATTTTAAAAGGTCTCGTCAGCCTATGCAGTCGTTAACGATGTGATCAACACCCAAAACCTGGGCCAGTTTGGACCTCCGGGTTTCCATTCATCAGTTTTTTTCTTCCATACCTCTGAGAAGTTCAGGCTGGCAAACATGAAGAACTTTCAATAACAGTAAATATATTTGGTCACCGGTGGTGACAGTGACAGAGGAAGTTTACACATAATCTCCTGCCACTAATTAAAAGATGGGTTTGGATTGTTTAAGTGAATCTGAATACAATGTTATAGATAAGATTTATTTATCACAATTTTTTTTACTGTTCTTGTACTGTAATATGTACTTTGAGAGCATTATTGGTCGCTGTAATCTTTCATTTCTCTCCTCACAAGCTTTGAGGAGATCCTGTTTTTGTGCGACTGCAAGTTTATCCAAGGTCCATGTTCTGAAGTCAGTCCCAAGCTCAACCACATTTTAGAAGTAGGCGTTGCAGGTTGGAACACAGTCGACATTTTGGTTTAGTTTTTTAGTATCATGCTTCCTAAACAGTCCAGCTGTCCACACAGGCTATTTTTTCCAGTTTCACTTGTGTAACTACAGTGGTTGTGTATGACTGAGTGCTGTCAAAACTCAGATGACCTACGATAAATACAGTCCCTGAACGCCTCCTGAACATGCTCGGCCTGTATTAACGATGTGTTTGTTCCCTTTCTTTCAAATTATTATTTTTTTAAGTCACAGCGACCAATAACTTTTTCAATGTACATGTAAAATCCAAACCTGTCCTTTAACCAACAGCTGTTGCCAACGTGACCAGATAGTTTGACCACGCTGTTTAGACATGTAGAGGTTTTCCGTTATGTACATAGTTTTTCCACATTTTATTTACTCTGCCTTCAAGATGGCCTTTGTGATATTTTGTACTTCTGAAATAAATGTGATGTCTGCTTTCTGAAAAAAAATGTTGGTCTCTTTTTTTCACCACAACAGTTTTAAAACAGCAGACAAACAACAAATCAATTATGCAGCATTTATTGTTTTTTTTTGTATGCTTTGGGAAACTCGGCATAGGCAATGAAAACAATAAATATGGATATTATGCAAAACATTGTCCTAATGAAGCATTTTACACAATGTACAATATTCTTTCTTCCCCCGCCACCTGCTTGAATATTCTATACACATTTCCAAACAAATAAACATATCTCCATGCAGAAACCCTGAAAATGGGATGTGGAGTAATGGAAAAAATAATTAACACTAAATGCACTTCTCATGTGGATTTTTCTGTGTCATTTAAAATCAGCTAATAAACCACAAGTAGAAATGAAAATCTGTGCCGTTTTAAAAGTACATAAAATGGATTTAAAAAGTGGGCCCGTCTGCTCAGGAGTTCCCTACAACTGGTGCAGTGATGACGACGCATTTCTGCGTTTTTGTTTGTGTGTGAAGCGTTCAGGTAAAGGCGGTTCCGTACCCGGTCCATTCCTGGGACTTAATCATTCATTTACGTGTTGCGTGAGTGAAACTGGCTGCGTTAGTAGTCGGTGTCGGAGCCCTCTGCGTTGTCCACATTACGGGACAGCATGTAGTTGTCCATGTCGATGGAGCGACAGTTGTTGATGGCGTAGCGCAGTCGCTCGGCCATGACGGCTTGGCTGGAGTACGGAGGCAGACGCAACTGGAAGAAACAGGTCTGAGAGGTGGGCAGGCTGTCGTATGGCTGCAGAGGAAACACACACACAAACTCACTTAAACATCTTCATGTGTAACTGAAACAAGGCAAGCTGTTACATCACATTGTATTTCTCTCTATAAATAGCCTGTTGGTTTACATAATAGATTGACCTACAGCTGACCATTTTTAACAGGAAATACATTATATAAAGGCCCTTACACTGTGACGAATGATCTTAAAAAGGAGGATTTATAGCTGTGCCTTAAGCCGTAACCAATGTGTGGGCTGTTTAGTAAGATTACCAGTTGTAAGAATGTCCCGGGAGCGGGAATTGTTAAAGCGTGGCGTACATAACCCGGACAATACGACCAATGCAATTTGACAGTTTAGTGGCGACAAAATAGTAAATATCTGATGTGCAATAAATTGGATTCATCCCAAAATGTTTTGACGTCACTTCTAAAGTTCCTCAAAGTTTACCTCCCGACATAGAAAAACACACAGATCCTGAACTTGACTCACCCTGTCCACCTTCATGATCTGGAACCTCTGTGAGATGTCTGCCGTGTTGGCGGGGAGCCGTGAGCGCCCGGAGACGAAGCGCATGAAGAGGACTCGCTCCTCGTTGGAGAACTCCTCCAGCGTCTGCCAGAACCACTGCACCAGGGAGTGCTGCTCGTCCACCTCCCTGTAGCGCACCACCTTCTTCAGCACGTCGCAGCAGATCTCAGGCATGCCGCACACCATCTGCTCCAGCTGCTTGGCCGTCAGCAGGGACAGCAGAGGCACCGGCACGATCCACGACATGCCCTCCCGCACCGCGCCAACCTGAGATAGAGAGGGAGAGGAGCAACAACAGGAGAGATCAACTCAGTGTGGTCCACCAAGAATCACCATTTTCTCTTACTATCGAGCCGTGCTGCATATAGTGTCGGTTTTTATTTGTCCAGATTTTGAAAACATCAATGTCTTTCCTTCCTCCACCTCGACGGGGATTCTGGAGAACGCTTGTTGTCAGAATCACTTTTTGACAAAATCAGAGAACTACACATACTGTACGGATGAACAGTTAGTTGAGTGTTTGAGTGTGATTATTCAGAAGAACCATGACATTATTTCTGGGAGAACAATTTGCTTTGGATTTTTAAATGTGGTCAGATTTCCAATGAATCTCTTATTAAGCGTCTTATCTCAACATTATCTGGACGTCCTTAAAAGCACTATGAAAAATATACCAGGGAAAGCTCCAGGAGAGCTACTTAATGGTGCCAGTAGTGAGGCTGTTGTGTCGATAACACGGCTATTTGAAATGAAGATAAGTGTCCAGATGTTTTGAACTTTTTACTTTCTAATTACTTCTTGTGATGGTGGGCTTTTGCTTTAACAAAATAATGAATTTTCTGAGCACCACAAATAAGATTTCAGATAAATAAAACCAAAACTATTTGCATGGCTGTATACCACTTAAGAGTTTAAGTTGGAAAAGTATGTGATTTTAAGTGAACTGAAAAGAAGTCTGTAAATTCAATGTACCGGTACTACTTTCATCTGAACTAGAACTACAACCAGATGAATACATGAGGCCACACATTTACTCCTTAGACTTCCAGGCGCTGCTCTGGGATCAGATTCACTTTGCTACCTGCCTGGCAGTACTATGAGACAATGAACATCTCTATCAATTCTGTATCTGCTCTGAAACTTTACACCCAAGATGTAACCATGACACATTCTTGAAACGTTTGACTTTTAGTGGGAGCCTCTGAGGTTTTACCTGTCGATCGATTTCATGCAGCCGGTACTCGATAGCTCTCTCCACATATTCCTTCCTGTTGGAGAAAGTGAGCGGGATGCTGTTTCCTCCCGGGATGATAGGCACCATCTTTCCATCTGCACTTTGCCCCACAAAGGAATCCAGAGGAATCATCTGGAAAACACATGACCAATAGTCAGTACAACAAATAAATGTAACTGTTGTTAGTGGACTTAAGATGTTTTACTTTTCATTTTAAAGAAAACAAAACCTCTTATGGAAAATGAATGAGTTTTGCCCATTAGCACAACAGTAACACTATGGAACAATATTTCAATGAGGTTGTCCATGATTTCACTTCAGTCAGTTTCACGCTAATCGACTAACTAATAAAAGTAGAGTTATGGTTATTTCAGTCCTATTTAATATTCAAAAGTAATTTAACGACTGATAATGGATTTGAGGGGAAATTCTACAGTTGAAAATGGTACTTCTATTGCTTCTTTAAGTGTTCATCCTCTTCCAGCCTTGCAATGTTTTGCAACGTTCATCTGTGAAAGCTTTCCTAGCAATGAATAACGATGGAACGGATCGCTTACAAAAGCTCAAATTTATATCTATTAATTTATTTGCTGGCCCTGGCAAGCACCAGGAGATTATAATATCACTGTGGGACATTTGACAGCTTCGTCTGGCAGGATTCAAACCAGAGCCAACCCAAGAGCAGGAAAAGGTGGCCAGGGAGATTCTCTTTCCCATTCTCCCTCCTTTGTATGCCAAAGCAGCAGATGCAGCCTCTTCCTCTGCTCCCTAGGCCTGGACTGACGGAGCCAGTCGAGCCCCCCCCCCCCCCCCCCACACACACATTCTCCCTCTCCCCTTTACAAGGCTGGGAGCGAGGCCAAGTCTCCGCCAGGCAGGATATGCTGCATCAACAGCGGCCTTGGCATTCCAGCAGGCCGGGGCTTTACAGTGCAGGGGTTGTGTGAGGTTGTTTGGACAGAACGAGGGGCTCCGGGATAGGTTGGCTTTCTGCTGTTTGAACCGGCCTATCTGTGGGCTTTGGCTGTGGTGGTGGGAGGTGTGAGTCGATACTGGTTGTGTCAGCGCTGATGTTTTATCAGTGTTTGGAGAGGAGCTTTGTGTAGCAAAGCGTGGAGGGCGACCAGTATGCTTTCCCAATGCTTAAAGGCTACTGTAAACCAAATACACAAAATCCTTCAAACATCGATTTGGTGAGTTAGTGACATGATAGTAAGCATCTGCATCATCTGAAAAGACTTGGGTATATTTATCAATCCGAATGAAATATATCTAATTTAAAAAAAACAATCAAGGCAGTTCTCTCCCCGAAGGTTCTCCAAAAACAATGACAACCATGGAGACCGTTTGATACGGCCACACCCACACAGTCCTCTCAAACTAGAGAGTATGAAAGCAGTTTTTTAACTAAGTTTAAAAATGTATTTTCAATCAGATTTTTGTAAAAGGTTCTTGAGACACCAAACTTTGATATACTATACTAATTTTCACTATTTTGGACCAGGTTTACAAAGGCGTTAAAACTGGTTGCAGTCACATTAATGTCACTGTTTCATGTTTCCTAGTCTGCAATGTGAACACAGATTGAGGACAGCTTTTGGTTGGTTAGTGTTCAACTCTGTGGGCTGTAAATAGGATTAACCTCGTATAAATCACACCATGTTCACGGCTGGCTCCCTTCAGCGCTCACTGAGTCTGGTGTTGGTTGGCCACTGGTATGTGACATAATTTGATTTTTTTTTTCTGGTTTGTGACATTTAAGTCTATGGGAATAAAAAGGAAAACGGGCTCATGATGCCATGAACTGGCTGCTTTTTTACCTTTTAAGCAGCACACATGTGATTGTGAAGAATCCAAAGTTCACATGGCTAAGGAGAGGTAAACACACTGCCCACGCTGTCAAAACAGGTATCAGTCATCCTAGGAGCACTGTGCTACTGGAGCTGGAGATTAAGCTTAAATACAGAGGAATGAATCTGCGACCTGCAGCGAGTGAGGATGTGGCAGGGCGGTGGTTGTGTCTAACTGCTATTTACTGCTGAACGTTTGAAGTGAAATGACGCTTATTCAATTTTTAGATGAGATAAAAGTTTCCAATCTGCTGAAGCCAAGACAAAATTGCATTCAGTATTTGCTCTTTCTGTCGATTTTCTTTATACCACATATCTAATATATGATACTTGCTTATAGCACAAGACCTTTCTAGTTGTTACATTAGAATACCATATGAAGCAACATTTCTATGGTTGTGGGACATTAGAATTTTTTTTGTAAATGTAGCACTTAAAACAGCATATTTGATGAAGTTACACATTGTTGGGTGTAGCCACATGGTTGAATGTACTTATTGTGAGGCGTTTTTGGATAAAAGCATCAGCTAAATAAATGTGATAAGATGACTTTGTTTGATTTTAGGATTTTACCAGACTTTGAAATATTTTTGGGTACATTATTGTTGAAACTGACATCAATAATAAATATTTTTTTTTAACTTAAATTAGAAAAATTCAAATTGAATTTGTAACCAAGATATGTAGGTGTAAGTGTTGGAAACATTTAACACACAAGAAAATTAACTAGCACTCTGTCAGCACTCTCTGGTGGACAAACTATGTGATAAAGACACCGTTTCTAAATGACCTCAATGAAATGATTTGACACTCTGTTCTAATATAATTCTCCTTACTTATCAGAAGAAAATCTATGGTGTGATACAATATAATTCAAGTCTCAGAGATTCTCTGAAAGAACATGTTTAATGGCAATCTTGGATTTTGATAGGCTGTTTGCATCAACATCAGTATTGAGTCAGCTTTACAGTATCCTGTAAAAAAATTAAAAAATTACCTTCTCATATAAACCGATACTTGTGTTGCCGGGTGTCTGATCGTTATGCTTATGAAATCGATGGAGTACCTTTATTTTTTTTAGACATTTCCTTTACTGGATTAGAGGATTTCTATCTCGATTGCCCACTCGAGCCCATCATGAAACAACGCCACACAAAGAACCCTGCATTTACAGTATCACCTAATGTCAAAACCAAATCTCTGTTTCTCACCTCATGGAAATTCTCCTCGGTGATGCCACTGTCTTCAATGTGAAGAATGCTTTTGAGCGTCTGCACATAGAGGAGGTCCACTTCCTCCAGATCCTCCAGCAGCAGCGGGATGCAGCACAGCTGTTTCCAGACCAGCGGAGCCAGGTGCAGGTCCAGGGGCTTCTTGGTGCGGATGGCCACGCCCATCAGGATGCCCAGGAACTTCAACTGGAGCATGTGCTCGTCCATGCATGAAGATGGGTTGAGGAGGAACCTGGGCAGGTCATAGGAAGACAGAAATAATGTTTGGTTTTGAATTAGTTTTCAAATTTTTATTTTTAAGATGACAATCGCTATGATTGATCACTGCCAGTGATGGAGGGATTTTATTTATTTAAATGATTAACCACGCTTTGAGGAGAAAGTTAGGAACATGCTACTTTAGAAGTTTTTCCAGAAGTTTTGAAAGCTCAGGTAACCCTAAACAAACTGAAGAACAGGAGAGTCCCTAACCCAATGTATGACATTTTGGGGTTTAAGCAAAGATTTTCCACAAAGTCCAAATTTATGAAACTCATTTTAAAGTTGGATCCCAATGTGTCTGCTCTCCCCATGGTTCTTTTTCTAACTTCGTTCGGTGTTTCACTATGGGAATCGCCTCGGCGTGACCCTACTACGGAAGCTCCAATTACACCACGTCTGTCCTTGACAGACAGGTCGGACTGTGCCACGGGGCCCCGCCCCCTGCACTTATACAGTCGACCATCCCTCCTCACATCATTCTCGCTTTCTTCCCGTGAGAAAGCTACTCAAGCTCCCTCAGCTCATCTAGGCTAGCTTTAACTGTTTAACAGTTCACAGACCTGTCTCTGTTGTAGCCAACCTCTGCTGTGGCGTTGGGGGCGGGGATGAGCAGGTCTACCACGCCCGTCTCCAACTCCTACAAACACATTTACACAATACAAAAAGACAGAAACATCACTGTATCATAAGACTGGCAGTTCACTTGTGGCTTATTAGTCATAGTGCTAACAATGGAGTGCAGCCTGTGTCCTCTACTGATCTGTCCACACCTGACACATCTCTGTGATGGTGTCATCAAAGACCCCTCCTGCGTCATCAGCTCCCTCTCCCACCAGTTTGACCTTCCAGGCTCTCGAGGGCAGACGGAGGTCCGAGGCGTTCAGCTTCACCACCTGGCGAGCAATCTGCACAAAGATGGGTTTACACTTGCGCCCCCTGCAGAGAGGCAAAGGGAAAAAAATAAAAAAAATAATTGTAACTTCAACACAATGTACCAACAAGTCACAAGTTTGACCCAGGGATGCAGGTCTGTGGAAAAGCCTAAAAAACAAACTGAAACTGGATCAACCATGTGATACCCAGCTAAACTTCCTTGCGAAGTATTAGCTACGACTTAACTCATCAAATACAAAAGAAACTCGTACCAGTTTATTTTCGTGACCTTCCCCTTCAAAACCTCAGATTAACAGAGCAGTCCGATCACAAAACTTTTACTATTGGTACTGGGCCTCCAGGAATTATCATCCACATTTAGAAATGTTTCCGTATGTGATTTGGTGCAAAATTGGGTGAAGTGGAATGGAGCACTGACCGTGTGGAGATCCGTTTGACAGTGATCTGTGGGCCGTAGTTCTTGCCCTGCACCATGGTCTTGCCTATGGAGCGCACCATGGGCAGAGTGTAGACTCTGGGGGCCAACATGGGCCTCAGCTGGCCCTGAACGATCCCCCAGGTACCAGCGTTGTAATGGGACATACAGCTCTGTAGAGTAGGAATTACATACAGTATAACATCATTACATAACGTTAACAACACTTCATCTTTATTTATTTAATCGTTTTTATGTGCAACCTGGGAAGAGTGAAGTGTGTTGTTTGCGTGTCCCGGTTCTTGTGGCCTACCTGGTTGTTGGGGCTGAGGTTGAGCAGTCTCCAGGAGGAGTACATGAGGTCAGAGAAGTGGTAGAGGAGTCGTAGGCGAGCCCTCACAGCCTCCATGCTCACCTCTCTCAGCCCGCTGTACTGAGGAGGCACCGCCACAGGCAGACCCAACTGGAGGGGAACCGACGAGCCTGAGGAGGTTCAAAAGGTGCTATTCTATTCAATCTAATATGCAAATACAGCTTACAATTTAGTTATTTGCCGTGACAAACGCAGATTTCAAAATTAAGCATAGATGAAAAAGTCCATTTGTGGTGGTTTTACCTCATAAGTATAAGTTCTGAGCAGAAAAAAGCCTTTGAAAAATTAGGAAAATAATTTTAAAACGGGTTTTAAAATGTTGAAGTTTAAGGATGAATTCTCCGTTTATGTTTTTTTCCACCCAGGGCAGCCATGCAAAGAATGATTTACACATATTTTCTACTATCATGTGATATAGTCATTTGACACACAATCTAATACTGGAATGAAGGACTCAGCAGCTTTCCAGGCCCCAGTTCATGAAATTCTTTCTATGTTTGTTCAGCACAAACAACGGCCGTGCCTCATCTGACAACAATGTGCTGTGCCGCATTTCGGTATTTACTACACGCCCCCAGCAGCACTCCAGGAAATCTGACCTCCAGGATAATGTGTCTGCCTGTTAGTCAGCAGAGCCTTGGCTGGTGGGGCGCTTCATGCTGCCTGTTACACGGGTTTGTGTGTGTTTGTGTGTGTATGTATGCAGGGTTTTTCCTGCATAGAGAAAGTTTTGGCGCGCGCCAAAGCGTATTTATCCAGCGCCAATATAGCTATTTAAAACCTCTCCAAATTCAGCCCAATTTAAGTCATCCTTCTTGAGGGGCTGGGCAATAACTTGAATTTAATTTTCGATTACTATTACGGCTTCCCTCAATCATGAAAACAAAATAATCGTTATTAAACTATCATTGTTCCGCACGCCGGGGCATGCAGGCTTTTAAATGCAGCAAAAATGCAGCAAAAATAATGTGCAAGAAATGTCACGTGACATACGCGACCGTGCGAGAGAGAGAGAAATAAAAGGCAAATACGACCTGATCTGCACCTCTAAACATCCCGACCAATTTGTTTATTCACTTTAAGGCGAATCATAGTGGTCTATGACCAAGCAATCAATGAATAAAAAACACAGGAGGTTTAAAGCTCCTTGACTCCTGCCACCACAACTGAGTCACCACAACTGTCAACACTACAATGCAACTGCCTATCCACCCTGCTCCTCGACATAAATAAATAACGCTCTTACATTTAATGCTATCAAAAGACGTTCCCTATCAACACCATTTACAACTGGTTATTTTTATTTTGACATATTTATTTTATTGAATTATTAAAAATATGTTTCACTTATTTAGCCTATTTCTATTCTCCCCGTTTTCAGTTCAATTAAGCCTTTGTTTAAAGTCCAAAGTCATGGAGTTATTAGAAAAAAACCTTGTTAAAAGTAAAATAAATGCATAATGTTCTTAAATCAATGATTAACTGTATTTAATAATCGTGATAACACAATGTGATTACTCAAAATAATCATGATTATGATTTTTCATAATCGAGCAGCACTACCTTCTTGCAACTTCCATGATTTAGATCAATTAGAAACAATTAAAGTATTAAATAGGTAGGCCTAGTCATTATTAGTATTTTGAATTCATATCTACAGGTTGTTTATCGTGATTTCATAAGCGTCAGTGAGCTCCATGGTTACGCAGTGATTGACAGGCTGACTGAAATGCTCTTTAGCTGGACAGAAACACCCCTCTCCCAACCCCACACCCCTCTTAAAATACACAAACCGTTTGCCTTTACTGTTGCACATAGTCGCGACTCCAAAAAAAGTTGGTCGCGTACTGACCCCCCAAAGGCCCATTCTGAGCCAGGAAAAACCCTGTATGTGTGTGTGTTTGTTTGTGATGAGTTTGTGTGTGTATGTGTGTGTGTGTCTAACCTGGTGCTCGAGGCGGCACAGAGGGAGCTGTCCATGCTGCACTGTGGCAGCGTCCAGCAGAGATCTGGTTGATGTTCTTGCCCTGCATCACGGTCACCACTGTGGGTTCTCTGACGTGGTTGGTGTGACCCAGGCCCAGCTAGACAACAAGGTTTAAAGTCACATAATTTAATAAATTATATTCTACTACCATAAAAATTAAACACCTAAGACTTTCTGGGCCATAAAATGCATAACACTTTGTAAAATGTAGATTCACTTCAGTTCAATAATTAAATACAGTTTTATTTATATAGACATAATATTAATCTTGTGTGTCTGCAGGTTACCTGTCCCTCTGAGTTGCTGCCCCAGGTGTAAACATCTCCTGTGGAGGAGAGCACCAGAGTGTGTTCAGCTCCGACAGCAACATCCTGGATGTGAAGCCCTGACAGAGCCGGCACCTGCTGGGGCCGGTTGTGGTTCCGGGCTCGGCCTTCTGGTAAACCAATGAGACGGTCTGCAACAGGTGAGGAAAAAAACATTTGTAAGACGCGTGTAAATACTGCAGTTGTCTTGTTTACTGCATGACAAAAGGTTTTATGAATCATTGTTTACCTTGGCCGAACGTGAAAACTTTGCCATCTTTGGTTAAAGCCACAGAGAACTGTGTTCCACAAGCTACCTTTGTGATGTGAATTCCACAAAGCACGTCCACTTTCTAAAAAAAATAAAAAATAAAAAAAAAGGCACATTACATTCACTCATAAAACACTATCATGTAGTATTGAATTAGCCTCATAGTTGAACATGTTTAATGTTTACGGCTCAAATGAAGCAGCTGGCCTCGCAGCACTTACCTGAGGTGAGGACTTGGCTGTGGAATTGCCGAGTCCTAGTTTGCCATAGTCTCCATCCCCAAAAGCCCAAACCATCATTCCATCGGCAGAGACGACCAAAGTGTGGTTCAAACCACAAGCCACCTGAGAAGGGAACACATGTCAACACAAACTCTGAGCTCATCGATCATCTATGTTTTCTAAACCTTTCAGCCAGAACACAAGAAAAATAAATAAAAAATCAATGCTTCCCTGTGTAGTCCAATCTATGAACCTGCCAAAAGTAACTGGCATAAAAATGCAGCATCTTGAAGAAAACTAGACTGCAAAGTCGCTAAATAAACGTCTCTTTTAACGCCTTCAGAAGTTCTAATATTTTTCTGTCATACCTGTCCGACTTGGTATCCCTCCAGAGCGGCGACCTTCTCTGGCAGCTTCTTGTTGGAGGTGTTGCCCAAACCCAGTCTGCCGTAATCGCCATTTCCAAATGTGAACAGCTTTCCATCAGCTGTTACCACGGCAGAATGTTTGAACCCACAGGACATCTGATGGACAAAGAGAGCAAATTGTTGAAAGGAAAGAAAAAAATCAAAGATAACTGTGACCATAAATTACTATTAGATGCCCTTGAGCAAAAAGATACATTGCAATCCCTAATTCAACCAAAGGTGAATAATATTCAAGCGTCTTTGAGTAACCTCAAATATGTTTCTCTACATTACGGAGGAGAGACAGACTGACCTGCACCACCTCTTCTCCTTGCAGTGCCTCAATCTGTCTTGGTCGGCGCTGGCGGTCGCTGTTTCCGTGGCCTAGTTTACCATAGTCTCCGTCTCCCCAGCTGAACACCTCCCCACTCTCTGTCAGAGCCATGGAGTGACCGTCACTGCCACATGATGTCACCATCTGGGTCACCACAAAACCTGAGGGACAAGAGAGTCCACATACCAGTCAGTGTTAGAGGTAAGAAGTTGAAGGAAAAAGCATCACAATCTAGATTATTCAACATCGGACTTTGCCGTCTCCTCAGTGCACTGCCATTAAAGATGGAGTCAGCGATTCTGGAGAAAGCTGGATGCCAAAATCAATTTTTTGTGAATACTTCCTAACGATATTGCTACCTGTCCGTACTGTTTGCACCTAAAAACATATCTGGTGTTAATACACAGCCTAGGCAAGTGTTATCCAGGCTTACCCCACCTTTAAAGGACGTGTATGTAAGCTCACAACAGTAAATTTGCTATCTCAGCAATATGCATCATCATACAGTACGAACCTTGAAGAGCTGAGATAACAGTGAGTAGGTGCAGATCGTCAGAGTTTCCCTGTCCTAGCCGGCCGTAGCTGCCCTCCCCACAGGCCAACACTGTCCCATTGGGCTGGATCACAAAGGTGCAGTTCTGACCACACACCACCTGAAGGAGGAGAGCAATGAAATGAAGAGGACACAGATGTAGATGCCTGCTGTACTGTACATGTCAGTGGAAATACTCAAAGATCCAAAATGTATTCACTCATATGGATACCCCATGGATTTAGTAACAAACTTCCATAAAGTTTGGGGATTTAAAAGTGACATATTAGTCAAAATTATTAAAGCAGCAGAGGAAGATATATTTTTGTATCTAGTATGGGTAATTATTAATGCATAAAGACATATGCATCCAACAGTGCCAAGGCTATAAATGTATTCAACTATTGCAGTGGATGAGATTACACGCAATAGGGCAGGCATATGTACACAACAAACAAAGACATGACAATCTGTGTACCTGCTGTGCTTGAGAGAAGGACGGGGCAGTGGTTGGCACCAGGATGTTTCTGCCAGCCTCTGCCAGCTGGCCGTGTCGGCCTGCACCCCACAGGTACACGTCACACTTCCCTCCAAGGTGCCAGTCCTACACACACACACACACACACACACACACACACACACACACACACACACACACACACACACACACACACACACACACACACACACACACACACACACACACACACACACACACACACACACACACACACACACACACACACACACACACACACACACACACACACACACACACACACACACACACACACACAATATGGACAACACCAATTGAGTTAACTTGCAGTTATTATTGTCAGTTTGAGGAGAACAAACATAGAAAAAAACCATTATAGCTAATCTAGATTCTAGGTATCAGTTTAATTTACCTCTGGTCTAGATGTGGCCCAAGACATGATCTGTTCATCCATACCCGACCCCCATTTACTGTTGTCCTGGAAATAAAGAGTGGAGAGATTGTTACTATATGTAGCAGTGTGTGTAATATTATGTCTTAAATTACAACACGAACAGTTAAGAGGAGCAGCAGCAGCAGCAGCAGCAGCCTCCCTCACCATGAGCAGAGCCATGTCCTCTTTGGGCACTGGCTCCAGGTCAGGAACAGAGAAGGACTCTGGGAAGGTAGCGCCCCGAGCGAGGGCCTCCGCAGCCTTGACTGTTGTAGAGAAGCAGTCCAGCCAGGCCCACTCACTGGCAGCCCAGACGGCCGTGCCAGACTCCAGTGGACAGTGTCTGAGGAGAGGGGGCACAGGGGGGCGACACAGGAGCTGGTCCAGGTGGAGACCCACAGCCAGGGAGGCGAGGCACTGCATGTAAGGGCTGTGGACCAGCTGCTCCCCACATACAACGTGGGGCTGGAAAATGAGAAGAAAAGGAAATATCAACAACGATTGTGATAGAATTTGAAAGTAAATCACTCAGAAATTCAGATGAAAAGAAAGTGATATCAAGGATTGCTGTCGGAGGAAGTGGAGTTTTATTTAGCTTATTTGCAGTAATTAACTATTTTGTTGTACCATATTTTCTCCACGCTAGTATAAATATTCATTTATGGAATTTATGTCTTGCAAAAAATTGACAAGATGTAATAAAAATAGATGTTAATTTGCAGCTGAAACGGCAGACCAATTGAAATGATTGCTGGAATTGTGCATCTGCAGTTGTGTGTTTTGGATGTTGGAGCCACAATAAATCTCCCATCACATAAGATATTCTCAAATTGTGGGAAACACATTGACCAGACTTTTTTTTCAAATGTCCTGCTTTCAAGATGGTTTGTTCTTTGTACCAATTTCAGTTGAATTGATAAAGATTATTAAAGATCACAATGATTTTTAATTGTGTCAGGCTGTAGATACATAAATGAAGAAAACGTGTTAAATGTTCCTGTACCTTCTCGTAGGCAAACTGCTCCTGCAGCATGACGGGCAGCCTCTCCAGAAAGGCCCTCATGCAGGGTGCCGTGTTGAGGCCGACCACGCCCTGCTTCTTCAGAGCCATGCGGCAGGTGGCCAGCACATGGTTGGTTGACATGAACTCTTTGGAGCAGTTCACAACCAGCACATCCTGGGAATGAAGCGGACCAGATTAAATAAATATATATATTATGTTTAGTGCTGTAGAAACATGGTCAAGATGTCTTACCTTTGACCTGTTGGAGCAGACAGCGACACCAACATCTGGGATCCAGACAATATTCTGGATTGCTCCTGAACCGGCTACTACTGTCTGGAGCACTGACCCGTCCTGTTGGACAAGGACACAGACACACACAATGACAGTTTAAAAGGTATTCAGTGTCACTGTACTCTCCAAGTTAAATGAATGTGTCATCAATCTTTTTTATTCTCTACCTCCACGCTTCCACATTATTAGTTTCCCATGAACATCTGTGTATCCATGTGACTTGCACCTGCAGTTCCTGCATACATACTGTGTGGGTCTTTTCACCTCCGTCTGTCTGTCTGTCAGCCTGTCTGTCTGTCTGTCAGCCTGTCTGTCAGCCTGTCTGTCTGTCTGTCTGTCTGTCTGTCAGCCTGTCTGTCTGTCTGTCTGTCTGTCTGTTTCTTACCTGCAGGGACCAGATGTTCATGAGGCCTCCCACTCCTCCAGATGCCAGAGCCAGACCATCAGGGCTGAAGGCCAGCGTTCTCACTGGAGTGATGTGGCCCTTCAGCTGGAAAACACATGTCGCTCCGCCTCTTGACCACCGGGAAGTCTGCAACACAGTCAGCCGTCTTTGCTGAATACATTTTGGGATTTGGTCAAACATGTGCTTCTAGGACTGTATGTATGTATGATGATTCAGAGTAATTCTTTATGTAAATGTCTTAGTACCATGTGCTTAGGTTTTGCTTCATTCTCCCACCATCCTTCTGAGCCAGAGGAAGAGGATTCAGGGAAGCTAGAGATGTCCTGAGGAACAGTCCAGACAGACACCAGGCCATTCTGGCAGCATCTGAAAAACACAGCAACATGTAAACACTTACTAAACCACCTGCACATTTCTTTCATGGAAATATATTATCCTTGTGTTGCCAGGATAAATGCCAGGGTTAAAATAACTGCATTAAATCAAATGTCTTGTAACTCTACATAGAAAAATGCTTTTTGTTCTGGGGCAGTGTACAAAAAGAGAGAGTTCAGCATCTAGATTAGCTGAGATATACTGTCAGCAGTGACTTCAAATTTCAAATATGTCTAAACATGTGAATGACCTTCATCTGCTATGTTGTTTTTGTTAAATAGGCTGACAGATAATATCTCAATGTCTATGCATCTGAAACAACTGGTGCCTCATAATAACACTATACTGACAGTTGTGAAGGATAAGGATAATGTCCTCATCTAAATGATGACTGTAACATGGAGTGTGAAGGTGAAGTGAACTTCACATCAGCTGTGTAGTAAATCCAAAGATTATAGCAGAGTATTTGAGGGTAACCTACATGGCTAACATGTTGAGAGGCTTGGGGCCACGTCCAGACAGGCTGCACCAGGCCACACCGTTAACCACAGAGGGGTGTCTGAGGCTCTGCAGGCAGCGCCAGCCTGAGCCCGAGTGAGAGTCTGGACTGGCCCACAGCTTCACCGTCTCCTCTTTGGCACAAGTCAGCAAGATCTGACCAGTAGGACTCCACTTCATGCTAGTGATGGACTCCTGTTTAAAAACAAACAAACAAACAAACAAACAAACAAACAAACATGCAGTGAGTTCAATTTGGCTGTACATCCACAGACTTCAAATACAACGACTGATACTTTTTTTTAAAGAAACAGTTTACCTTGTGTGCATCAATGACCACGATAGCTCCTTTTTCTAAGGGCTCTTTGGATCCTATCAGCAGTTTGCCATCTGCGTAGCCAACAGCAAAAGGCTTGTCTTCACTGTACCAGGCTATGTGCATCACCGCCACTGAAGGAAAAGATAAAATGACACTTTAGCAGGCAAGTGCATAACTATCAAAGATTTGTAAACGTACAGTATGACTTTGGAAAACAACAAAAAAACAACAACACTTTATTCAATAAATGATCCCTCATTCACAAGTCCCTCTTCATACCATCTTTCCTGTAGCAGTGCTCGAGCTCTGTGCGGTGCATGCTGGAGGTATCCAGCACCTCAATGAGGCCCAGAGATCCATCCATTCGTCCCACCAGCAGCATGTCTTTGGGTTCCCCACACCACAAGGACTCTGCCTCCTCTTTAGGCCAAGCTAGGGCCGACACCCAGTGAGGCTGCACGTCCAGAAGTCCCTTACCACCTTAGAGGACAGGACATCACAGTTAGTCATTCGATTACATTGGGAACATTCACACAGTAAACGTTCTAAGCAGGTTTGAAAGATCTTGAGAGGCAAAATCATAGACTAACCGGGCTAATCACACAATACAAAATATGAAAAGATGGTAATGCAAAGAGCGTGTTTCATTTGCTTGTACAATAAGGACAGAGTCACATTTCAAAGACCCAAGAGAAAATGTGCTCATGAAAGCTAATAGGAATGTGCTCGCGGACTTCCATCCTTGAGGCGATAGAAAGTTGCCAAGGACAGATGGTGCGTGCTGCAGGGTGTGTGGTGGGAGGCAGGAAATGATGATTGGACCACATCCAGTCACCATGCACATTTATTTTTAATGTGAGCTGTAAAATCTTAATGCCCGCTCATTCATTCTGTGGACCTCGCACACCAGTGATGCAAGCTGTGCCACATAACACATTTTATTTGAAATTGTTTTTCTAAAAAACTCAAATGGGGCTCAGCAGGAACATATCGTACATTCAAATAAAAACAGAATACTGAGCAGCTTGAAAACATAAATGTTTACCATTAACTTGCCAGATGTTGACCATTTTCTCCATGGCGGAGGCCAGATATTTTCCAGTGACACTCCATGCCAGAGGAGACATGCAAGGATCGCTGGGAGATCCCAAACCTGACATGCCCTCCTCTGAAGAGCCGTCGCTGATGAGAGAGAGCACAGAATTTATTTATTTGCCCACACAACTGAAAAAGGGGGAACATGTTAGCAAACTGTTTACACGACGTGTATAAGTATTTAGTTGAAAGCACTGCAAGTCTACCTTCACCTTCCTCTGAGCTTTGTTAAAGGTGGAGTCAACCATTCTGGAGAAAGCTTCTCTTCTCTTTTTTTTTTATTTTTATTTTTTTTATTAAATCAGTAAATATCTCCTCACTATCTGCTACCTGTCCATACTTTGCGTGTGCTGGAAAAAAGAAATCTGGTGTTAATACACAGCCTAGGCTCTGTAAACTGGTCTGTAAACCTTACTCCTTATTGAAGATGCAGGTCTGCTGGAGGGCGTACTGGCTCTTGGTTACGTTCCACATCCTGACCGTCCCATCATTGCCACTAGTCGCCAGCAGGCCTTTCTTACTGCACCAACCACATGTGATGACCTGAGTGAAACAGAGAAAGACTCTTTATAATACTAAACAATGTTTCCTGAAAAACCAGGGAAGTCTCCTGATTCTGCATGGACTCACTCTGCTCTGGTGAGCCTCTAGTTTGATGAAGGAGCACTTCCGCAGGTCCCCTGCCATGTCGGCGAAGGTTTGCGGCCGGCTGTGGTTGTTGTCGCGGTCGTGTGCGGCCAGTGTGCGGACCAGCTGCTGCGCTGCCCACTGGCGGTGCTGCGAGGAAAGCCTGGAGGACAGGCAGCAGGCCGCCAGAGCGTTGGCCAGCTCCAGAGGCCCTACAGCGGAGGGATTATGGGAAGGATGGGCATATAAATGCGCTATTAGCCCTGCTCGACACGGAACACAAGGTGACAAGGTTTCCCGGTGAGTGAGAAGGACCACAAATGAAAAAGACACAAATGAAAACACAAAGTGCACAGAAACAACCAAGCAAAAGGTGACCCGAGTGAACAAGACAAACGGCGCCAAGCCGGCACCAGAACAAGTCACTTGTGCAGCAGAGCTGAACTACGCCTACAGTTAACCACATGGATTACAAACACATGCTGTAAATCACAAGATGATTAACATCTAGGCCAACAAGAAACACATTATAAATGATTGACATTGCTTTGACATAGAACTTGTTAAAACATATGATAGGACAGAATCCCTGTATGCTTGACATTCAATTTTCCAGATTGCCGCAGCTTTAGGGTCAAATTACGAAAACAACAACATTTGAGGTCACAAAATAAATAATTTGGACACTTCTTTGCAATATATTTACGTTACGTGGCTTAACAAGTCCAGGGGATGCCATTTTCCATATGAATAATCACTCTTATTTAAAATTATTTTGAAAAATATACAAGGAAAGCAAAGGAACAGCTTACACAAACAGTATCGAATATCTAGTTACTTACCACAAAAGTGACCAATATGAAATATTATGATACTGAGATAATGAAAACCAATGGCGTGAAGAAATGCACAGAAATGAATGAATGATTGGATGACACCGAACACCAACTCATTTGCATCTCCTACTCTCCTAAGTGTACAAACCTCTTTTCTCCATATCAGCCTTGTCATAGTTTGGTCTGAGCCTGGCCCCTTTGTCTGCCAGCAGGGCCACCAGAGCCTGTGTCACCACAAAGTTGGGCGAGGTGACCAGCTTGTTCTCCTCAGCCACGCCTCGCAGGAAGCTGGGCAGGAACTTCCTCTGGATGGGGTCGTCCACTGTGGTCAGATTCATGCCTGTAGCTGCAGAGATCAGGTTCTGGAAAGGACAACATATTGCATTAGTATGAGTTGCATAATTCAACAAGAAAACAGGTACCTTGGCTACAAAAATAGAGGCATCAAGTGAGGTGCCTGTTTTTCTAACTAATAAATAAGTAATTTATTTGCATTATTGCATTTATTCAAAATGTTTAACTTTTACTTTATTTTTTCCCCATTTAATGTAAATGTTCTATTATCTGAAAGATGGTGATTGATTGATTTAATTTTATTCCAGACACAGAGAGAAAACGGTCCATAATACAATACAAAAACAGTAAAAAGACAAACAACAATAAAAAAGACTAAAAAAGACTCCGTGAAATGCAATCCACTCATAGTATTACTTTAGAGGCAAACAATGGCCCCAATAAAAACTATGGACAGAGAAATTGGATGGAATAAACTTTATGACAGTCAAGTCAACACCTTCACATGTTGTAACTAGGGCTGTCAAATTAACTTGTTAATTTCAATTAATTAATCGCAGAAAAATTCACGCGATTAAAAAAATTAACGCGATTTTGTGATGCAGGATTGTGGTTGGGTGACCCGGTGCAAAAGTGGTGCGCAGCTGCACCCTGTAGCTTGCTTACACAGCCCGCACGGGTAAAAGAGAGAAAAGTAAAGAGAGAAGGGGCCGAAGGCTCTATGGACGGTTTATGGGATGCTTCGGGCAAATAAGCATGAAGCATCTTACTTTATTCTCCGCAGTGTCTGTGCATTATTGATTTAGTGGGTGCAACAATAGGTTCAAAACAGTATCTCTCAATCTTCCTCCGTGTCTCAATTTTGTTTGCTAGCTGTCTCGTCTCCGCATAAACGGACACCCGACCCGTGTGTGTGTAGGTGTATGTGTGTGTGTGTGTGTGTGTGTGTGTGTCAATATTTTTGCCTATGAGTACGACGATGGTGAATGAATCGGCTCAGTTGTGGGAGATGGAAAGTCGTCATTTAGTCTGCTTGTTTTTTTGAGAAAATTCGGCGCTAGAAACCTGATTGAGGGGAGGAGACAGAAGTTACGAGAGACGGAGAGCGAGAGAGAGAGAAACAAACTGTAGTAGTCTATACAGCTGTTTATAAACAGGTATAAAAGTGTCATAAAAGTATGCGATTAATTTAGATTAATTAATCACAGAGCCTGTAATTAATTAAATATTTTTTTAATCGCTTGACAGCCCTAGTTATAACCTGAACATCAGAACTCAAAAGCCTGGATATGAATTGAGGAGAACCTGCTGATGAGTTGCAGTGTACCTGAGTGCAGAGCTGCACCAGTAGCTTGGCGGCGTTAGGACTGTTGGAGGCCAAGCAGCCCACTGCAGTGCTGAGGTAAGCCAGACAGGAGATGGGTTTGCTGGCCTTGGCCGATCCACGGGGCCTTTCAGCGTGGCCCGAGCCTGCTGTAGGACTGGTGGAGAGACCGGCCCGGCCTGCTGCTGCCAGGCACATCAGTCTGACCAGTGTCCTGATGTCAGTCAGACCCAGAGACTCCAGACCGGCTGCAAGGCTGCAGCTAGAGCCACTGTGTGGGAGAGGGAAGGAAGGAAGGAGGAGGAGGGATAGAGAGAAGGAGAACAAAGTCATGAATTGCATATCAGAAGGTTTTGCTTCCGTCTACCTAACTTTCAGTTAGCAAACTGCAAACCTGCTCTCAAGCTGGGATACACCCTCAGTTTATCCAAACTGTTTTGTCTGCAATATGTTATGTAGTCATCTCACTCCATCTTATCTGCCGTGTTTATATGTGGCAGCTACAGTACCAAGCATGACACCCTTTCCAGAGTGTGCCATCAGTTCTCAGTCATCCGTGTTATTTTGGACACTGCGTAGGGTTTCGAGAGAACGGGTGCTCATGTTGTTGTCTGTTAAGTTGTGGAATGTAACATTTAGACACACTTTGTAATTTACTATTTATTATCTTTAATTAGCATTTAGTGTCAAATCACTGCACATCATAAATTGTAGCTACTAAATAAGACAGAATACAACTTGACAAACATCTAAACTGAGGGCCTCTAACCAACCGTCTCAAACAGACATACCTGACAGACAGCAGGGACAGGGCTCTCATCACCATGGTCCTGGCCAGCAGCACCTGGGCTGCAGCCGTCACCCTCCTCAGAGCCATCACTCGGTCATGAGGGTTCTGAAGGGCCGCTGCCTGCTCGCCGAGGGTCACCCTGCCAGAGGAACTCTTATCCACTGAGGTCTGACACCCTAAACACAGACACACACACACTCTGTTTACTGCTTATGCTAAAGAACACAAAGTTAAGGGGTTTAACCAACTGCTTAACTGCAGAACATAGTAATGTCAAGGCAATGAATATGATATTGTCCCTAGAAGTGAGTGGATCCAGAGAGTCCTCCTCACCTATCTGCAGCAGGGTCTCTTCCATGCTGTTGGTGGCCGTCACCATGGCGATAGAGGCTCCCAGTGGGTCGTTGTCAGGGAACTGGACAGCCTCAGGGACCGTCCTGCGCTCACTCAGACCCAAAGGTCCGGCCAGAAGCTCAAACTCCTCCTCTCCAGTCAGCTTCTCATCCTCGTCCACATCCAGCATGTCCCAGTCCTCTGTACAGGGCCATCAACACACAGACAATGTCAAATCAAAGACAAACAACGGACTTCAAGGGGGGCAGCAACTCCACATGCATCACATTAAGGGTGTATTCACACTGGGAAAGTCCGCTAGTTCATTGCTTTGGTGAAGAGAAGCAGGAAGCACGAAGTGACAACTGCGAAATTGTTAACAATCATGGAGATATACTGCGATCGTGTTTATTTTGTGCCATCAGCAAATAACAACTGTGCGTCATTAAAATCTGAAGGCTATAGACTGCGAGTCATTTACGTTGTAGCGAGAGGGAGGCGGGGCGGGATGGGCTACTGCCTGATCTACAGTTTGATATGATATAGGGTTAAAAATAATAAATAAATAGGCATACATCTATAAATAAAGAAGAAAAACATAAACAATTTGTTTTGTCATATGTTTGATATATGTAGGCCTATGTCAATGCCACGTTATGTGGCTTGTAGCCTACGATGCGAAACATAATTTTTACTGTATTTTTGCAGCTGGACACGCGGCTCGCGAGAAGAATAGGCTCAAGCTGTGTCTGCAGGGTATCAGTTTGGCGCAGCTCAGCTCCAAACTGACTGGGGGATAGTATTGAAGGTCCTGTTAACATGGGAAGCAAAATAAAAACACACATGTCATGCAAAGCGCAGCATGAACCTGTTGGCACTGTGTGGAGACGCTCCCCTCTCCTTCATCCGATCGCTGAACACATTCAGCATTTTTACGCGTCCTCTATCAAATGTAATATATTCGCTCGGGGCTCCCAGTCAAACCACAACTAATCTTCCTAACAATGGCGACAAAAACACTTTCCTGTAATGTGAAGCTGACGTCGATTTATTAAAAAAAAAAGAAAGAAAAGGCACAGTGCTTCCTGCATTTGGGTCGGATCGAGTCCGGCCAAATTCACACCACAAACGAACTGCAGCAGAGTGCGTTTGGAAGCGCATCGAGACTACCTCTTCAGCTGGGTCTCGGAGCGCTTGTTTGGTCCGCCCCCGAGTGCGATTGCTGTATTCACACATGTCTGAAAGATGCGCACCGAAGGCGGAAGGGCACCTGAGTTTGTTTCAACCGAACTTAACACGGCATGTGTGAATACACCCTAAATGACAAGTTTGTATATAACCCACTTTACCTTCATAGACACTGTCCTGCTTTCCCAGGAGGTCAGGAGCCTGTCCCTTATACCTGAACACATACCACAGAATAAAATAACATGAGAATTTATGTACAAAAGTCATTATGGGGCATTCATGAAGCCAAGAAATGTCCTGCCTTGTTTCAGGTGCACATACCTCTCCACAATGGGGACTTTGGCCTTGCTTTTGATGGCCAGGTACTTTTCTCTGCAGCCACCACACAGCAGGTAGTAGGGGTTTCCACTGCCGCACTCCCCTCCAAACCAGCCGTCTACGTAGGAGCCGTTACTGCGGTAACCTTGGCGGTTGGCGCTGCGGCCGCAGCCTGGGTGACTCTTCTTCATGTGTTGATTGAAGTTTGCCACGTTGGCCTCACACAACTCACACACGACCACTTCATCTCGATCATCTGTCTCACATACGTGCTGCGAGGTGTGGTACAATTACAGAGGGACACAGACAGACAGACAGACAGACAGACAGACAGACAGACAGACAGACACAGACACACACACACACACACACACACACAAATACAAGGACAAACGTGTAATTACACATCACACACAAGACAAGTTGTTCAGAAGAGCAGTTAAGCATCCATGCAATGTGATGTGTTAGAAATGTGAAACAATGAGCTTTGCACTTAAGAGTTCCCATACCAAGCGACAGACAGTTATCAGCACTGACAATAATCATATTGTTATTAAATGGTTTAGTCTTTCATTCAATGCCAGTTAGTTCAACTGAGAGAGAGGGCTTTCAGGGGGAGAGAGCTTAAATTGTGTTGGTGTCGGTCTTATAAAGCTGGCATTACAGCATGATGTGTAGTATGAATTTACTGTGAATAAGGTTGTCCCGAATGCTTCAACGCCTTCAGTTTGTTTTTTTGCATAACCTCATCATCCCAATTAGTAGTAGTGCAACATTAATAAAATAGTTGCAAAGCTTTGATTAACCGTGGGTAATTCCCAATGAAGATTCAAAACCTTAAAAAAATTGTATTTGGGACAGCCCTAACTGTGACAAGTGATGCAGGGTAGGTACATAGCAGAATGGTGATGGCAGCCCTCTAGCACATAGCATAAAGTCACACACACCCATGTTGGCCAGTCCAGTACCTCCGGGATCCACATTCCCAGAATGTCGGTGTCGCTGGCCAGGTCCTGTCCGAACATGGCCTCCATGGTCTCCTCGTCTAGGTCCATCTCCAGCTCTTCATCCAGGTTGAAGTCATAAAGGGCCCCCGGGTCTTGCTGCTGTTGGAGGGCGGACACTTCCCGACGTGACTGGCTGTGGTGGGCCTGCACTGAGCGGTACAGTCCAGCTTAGAAGGAGAGGAAGTTGAAAGTCAAATGAGTAAGTGAGAGATGAATATGCACTTATAACCAAGTGTGAAGAAAGGTAAAATATACTGTTGTGGAATAGTCTTACCAGCGCGGGCTAACAGTGTGCGTGCAGCCAGGTCAAAGCGGTGTTTTCTGCCGGCAGCAGAGCGGCCTCTGACAGGAGCGCCACTGGATGTTGCATTGTCCTGCTCCAAACCCTCGGGACTACAAAGTACACAAACATCAGACTTCATTTTTATTTTTACTTATAAACAAATTTCTGGACACTATTTGTATCATATTCATGCTTTGGTCCTTGTTATTCTATTGCTGCTCTTTTTGGCCACGGCTTCCTGTTAAGTGATATCGTATCATAATAATCATCCAACATTTCATGGATCGATGAAGACCTCTTTTATGAGATTGATTTTTATTTAAGAATTTCAACTGTACCTCTCGCTGAAGCCCTCCTCCATTTCTGAAGCATCTGCGCTGGCTATGTCTCCAGGGGAGCAGAGGTAGGAGCTCCTATCCTGGGATTTGCCTCCAGAAGAGGCTGTAGCCCCCGGACAGGATGAGTCAGACCCGTCACCGCCCACGCCGCTGCCTCTGGTGTGTGGCTCGTCATGCTCCTCCTCTGTACCTGGATGTTCTATCATCCACATGGCCAGCACCGTGATGTTCTGAGCGTCTGCTTCTCCTCGAGCACCTGACACAACAGGAATACACACTGGACCCTAAATATATTGCACAACGTCATAACACAATACGGTAATCACAATATCTGGTACAATACCTGATGTGCTTATTAAGCCAGAGCTACTCATTTCAATTGCCATTACATAATCATGTAATATATTCCTCTAACCACTACCTATTTTTTTTTTTTTTTTTTTTTTTTTTTTACTGACATTAATCTGTTAATACAAGACATTATGAACTCATACTGTTTTACTGTTGCATAAATTTAGTAGATTAGATTGACAGAAAAATTGTGAGGATTTCTGGATTCTCTATGTTTTGTATCATTGTTAACTGAATTTCTCTGTTTATGTTAGACAAAAAATACAAGCCTTCAAAGACAACAACCTGTGAACTACGTTATTGTGATGAGCATTTCATAGAGTAAACAATGAACTAATTAGTTGGAAAAATCACTAAAATTGTGCCATCTACCTCATTCTTGTTGGCCAGAAAAAGAGTTCCAAGAACTTCATGAAAATATATTGCATACAGGTGGGTGGAGACTGACCAGTGGCTTCCAGAGCTTTGGTGATCTGGCGCAGGGAGAATCCCATCTCCAGCAAAGGCACAGCAATGGCAGGAGGAGGAGGAGACGTGGACAGCCTGCTGCTGGGGTCTGACAGAGCTGGAACAAATGATTATGAAATCAGGGATATACAGTATGTTTAAATGTCACAATGTGTGCTTCACTGTAATCATGAAGGAGCCTTCCACAATAGTACAATGTGATGAGTTATCTTTTCTAATCTATACTTATTTATTTACTTAGTTTTTAGCTGCCTTTAGTTTTCCCATATGGAAACAATTAACTTGAACAAAATAAGTCAAATGGTTGTGAATTTTACAGGGTTTCCTACAAGATATTACAAAAAGCATCTCCAATATTGTCTGAAGACTTTATTGCACTTTTTAGACGTACATACAGCTTCAGGGAAAACCATCAGAGTTGAACATTCACAAAGTCCATGTATCAAAGGACTGAGCCAACTGCTGTTCCATATCATCTAAGAGTTTTCTCCACAATTTATTGAGTGTTTATGCATTTACCTCCTCAAAAAATGCAATTCTGCAGCAAGGACAGACTAAGCTATTACCCTGCACTACCATGAAGGATATCTATTATCTATCTTTATTTTTATTGATGAAGAATTTTAAAAGTGACCAACTGCACAAGTTTTCACAACCATAACAGCAATATTTACTAGCATGGTGATCTGGCATACTTACAGGTACCCGATCTGTTCTGTTGTCTGTTGGGCTGCGAGTCAGGGGAGGTGAGACTTTGCCGGCGGCCGACCTCGTCTGAGGGAGAGGTTGGCAGAGAGGAAACTGGAGGAGTCTGTGCTCGACGGTTTGGACCCAGGGTAGTGGTTGGGTAGCTCGAGAACATTTGTCTGTCGTGTCACAGGGAAGCATTAAAATAATCATTTCAACTGAATCATACATGGAAAACAAGGCTAATCGTTAACACTAGCTAATGACTGACAATATGTGCAGCCATCTGTTCTGACCTGAGGAGGCTGAGAGGCATGACCCCTGGAGACTCTGAGGCCGGGACAGTCTCTGTGTCTGTGACGGGCGTGGTAGCAGTGGTGGTGTCCTCTAGCGAGGAACTCATGAAGGACGTGGTGCTGGATGCAGAGGGGCTGGTGGTGACTGGGGTTTGAGCCAACTGCTCCCCCTCTATACCTTCCCCCTCACCCTCTGGTTCAATTCTCACTCCTAAGTAAAGGGAAGACGAGGATGGAAAATGATTGTCATTTATAGTAAGACACTCTCTAAACACTAAGACATTAGTATTAGTAATATAAAATAAAATATTCTCAGTATTCTCACCAGGCTTAGTCTTTCCCCCAGAGGGCTCATCCAACAGCCCACTCACGACTAGCTTATAGATCATGGCCTGAGCTCTTTCCAGGTCCGCCAGGCCCAGGGCGCGCTTGATGGGGGAGCGCATCACTGCCCGCTTCACCATATGGCGCATGAGAAACTGCAGAGCGGCCCGCATCTCCACCTCTTCCTGGCACACCGGTGAGGTGGGAGCGGTGCTTCCACTGGTGCTGGCATTCAGATCAGCATTGTGCCCGCTGGGTGCCGTGTCTGGCAACACCTGAGAGGAGAGAACAGGTTAGCAGAACTTTGACAATGTTTGACCTGGGCCGGTTTCAGGTAGATATCACCCAGACCCTTCATGTACATAGATTCTGTAGCTTTGCCACCACATTAAATAGTTTCAATTATTCCCTAAATAAATGTAATGAAGAGAGTAAAAAAGACACATTAAGGTTTGTGTCTTTTTTTGTTGTTGCTGCGAAAATGCACTTATTTACTATCTTGCAGAGTTGGAATGAGAAGATTCTCATTTAAGTATAAGACTCCTTATAGAGACTCATTTGACACCAGGAGGTCGCTGCTTCTAGCCAACAAACAGCTCAGCAAATAACCGCCCCATAAATCTACACATCGGTTTTTGAACAGAAAGTACCAATTGAGCTGTTAATTAGTGTAAAAAGGTGCTGGTAGGCAGATTTTAAAGATGTTTCCTGAGCTTTCCAGTATTCCCATTAAGCTAAGATAAGCTAACTGGCTGCAACTTTATTTTATAATGAGTTGGGGGTATCAATCTTCTCATTTAAGAAAGCAAAGTTCTCCTATTTTACAATCACGGCACTGAAGAAACTGTGAATGATTAAATTGATATTGTTTGAGTGAACACAGCAATCTGGTGTACCTTGGGTATAAGCAGCAGCTCAGCATACTTGCTGCAGCTGAGCAGGGCGCTGAGGGTCTTCATGGCTCCCAGGTAGAGGTAAGACAGCTGCACGGCGTTGATTTCAGACTGAGTGGCCATGCAGGAAGGAGAAGGCTCGTGACTGCGGGCGCCGTGCTCGTGGCCTTTCTTCCTGTTCCCTTCTACAGGAGTATGAGGAGCTGCGGTGAAAAGGGTCTCAGTCCCGCTTACCCCTCCGCTAACAACTGAGGAGATCTCACTCTCTGACTTTGAGTTGGGCGCCGCGTGCGCTTTCAGATCTTCCAGGCTGTGGGACACTCGCAGTTCTGAGATGGTGGTGTTTGGAGATACTCCAGAGGTGGTTTCACAACTATCTTTCTGTTCGTTACGGTTGTGTCCCTCGTTGTCTGCCTTGTTGTCTTCAGTACTGGTCGGCTCGTGCCCAGTGGAGGATGCGTTGCGATGCCTCTTGTCATGTCGTCGCGCGCTGAGCTTAGCGGCAGTCTCCTCGTGGATGCTGGTCAGGTAGGTGATGTCCAGCAGCAGTGAGGCCGTCAGGCCACGGAAACGCGCCACGTCAAAGGGCAGCGGCTCGCAGGGCTCCAGGTTGTATAGCGGAGTGTCACTAGGCGACCAGAAAGTTGGGAAGCTTTAATAGAAGGGAGTTGAGAGTGAAAAGAGACAAGGGAAGGAAACACAAAGTGAGGGACAGGGTAGGAGAGAGAGAGCATGGCATGCAAGACAAATAAAAAAGATGGAATGTGTGGGTATGGATCAAAATTATTTATTGGGACATGCAAAAGGGTAATGGATTAATTATGAAGCAAAAGGGCAAGGCAATAACAGAATTATGATAACAGTTAATCAGAGCGAGGTAAATGGGAGGTGAAAAAGTTATTGGAAGGCAAGTTTAGTGTAAGAGGTATGCGAAGAAACACAGACTTTGTTTCAAAATACATTTTATCAACCTTGTGGTCATAATGCTGATAACCGCGTTCCTGGACCACAGCACGGGTCACATAAAGACCCAGAGCAGAACATCATGCAATGCAATCATGTTGGACTAACAATAATGGGTTCTACTAGGAACTAGGCTTTCCCTCCAATTGATTTAGGTATTTTGCAATATGCAAGAAGTAAAACTAAGCTTCAGAGGCCTTAAGGACGGTCACAGCACATTTATCGAACAGCAATGACAGCCTTAATCTTTATATGGCTGGTATTGTCAAAATCCAAATAAGATGAACATTTGGTATAGTTGTAATACTATAATATAAGTATATACAGTATATTACAAAAATAGCAACATATACACAAAAAGAAAAGGTGTCAAAGAAAGGTGACCAAGTCAAACTTTTCCCCCTTGTACCTGATGGTGATCTCTGCCTCGTCCCACTGCACCTTGGCCGAGGTGCTGCCCTCCTTCACCACTCCCAGCAGAGTGGCGTGCCTGCCGGTCTGCTTGTGCACACATCGGCCACCCACGCGTAGGCCTGCGTCCGCCCCCCCGATGATGGCCAGGACGGGCCAGACCTCGGTGCAGAGCGTTCTCAGATGGTGCTCTGACAGCTCTGCCAGGCCGTGGCGTGCGTGGCGTCCCCTCTCCTCCTCTGTCCTCATGGGTGTGTCCTGGCTCTCTCTCTGGGCCTCGTGCTCCTCGCGGCTCTGCACCGAGCGACTCTTCTTCAGCCTCTGACCTCCACCAGACGCAGCGGCTGAGTCTCTGAAGCACGGTTTGATCTTGTGGAGCCGTTCGATCATGGTCTTGTTGATGCGATGGGTCCAGTGGTCGGTGCGATGTAAGATGCGTATGAGCTGTGTGGTGGCCTCCACCAGGACGGTGGCCATGGGGCTGCAGACTGGGTCACCAGGTAAGAGGTCTCGAGGGGTTCCCCTCATCTGCATGTCACATATCTTAACCTGGAGAAATTAGATTAGTGGAAAGATTAACACTTGTAAAGGGAGCAAAAGTAAAAGAGACAAAAAACACGACAGACGGCAGTTTTTGCAGCAATTCTGTATAATATGTACAAGCATCACAACTTTTTACAGAATTGGAAAGAGATTTTTAATTTAATTTTTAATTACAAAGAGCAAGTCTCAGTCAGCTTGAACCAATGAACTCACGCATTTACTTATCTCGCCCTCATATCTTCTAGTAGTTATTACTAAATGTGTTGTGAATCTTGCTGAATCAGCGTCCATCACCGAGTAGGTGGATATAAAAGATGTGAGGAGGAGTTTTTGTGAGTATCACTTAATGTGTTTAAAGTGTAGAGGACAATGTACATTATTTATCATTGACACAAACAAACGTACTTAATGTAAATGTGCCAGGATTATCTCAACAGATAATTATTTCAGACAGCCCCCCATTTTTTTTTTTACATTTAACCTTTATTTATACTTGAGATATCATTAAAGGGGTGACCCTCATTTGCAATGATGTCGAGTCAAACAAATGCAAAGCAAAAACAACAACACAAACAGTAGGGAGGTAATTTTTTAAGGAAAACACACAGAACAAACTAAGCACAGAGCCCAAACACCTGTTCATGCTGCTTCCTTTATGTTCTCTTACCTTCTCTCCTGGGTTACTGCTGTAGAACATCACACAGGGGTAAAGCTCTGTGGCGTCAACATCCTCAAAGGCTAACTTTGGCTCCTGTAGAATCACAAGTTAGCAGTGAGGGATGGACATAGAGCCCTTAGAGGATACAACACTTTGTTTCCCAGCTTGTTTCTATACAGACTTTTTATATTGTTTAATCTTGAGTAAATAAAAAAAATATATGTGTTTGTGTATATGGTGTGTCCACAGGCATTATTTCTCTGTAATCGGTGGCTGAGGAATGAAAGTGGATGTAAACAGCTACAAGAGTCTGGCAATGATTAATGTAGTTTGTGATAGTATAAAGTATGATTAAATATTTATAAAAAAATTAAATTTAAACAGTTTCTCACTTCTCCATTCTTGCCAAAGGAGATGGTTCTGGCCTCCATGTCCAGAACACAGGTGATGAAGTCTCCCTGAGTAAAGCTGCTCAGCGTCAGTGTTTGCTCCCCATTGTGATACAGGTTTCCGCTGTATGCTCGGTACAGCCACATATCTGACGTGGTACGGTGGTTGAAGTCGTGCACAGGCCATCGTGAAACACCTACACATGTACCCTCATTGCCCCGGTTCTCCTTCACGATGTAAAACTAGAACGGTAATAAAGTGCAAAATTAATCCCAACAGGCAGGCAACAAAAAGAAAGATAGAGCTTTTACTTTAGTTTAAAAAACAGTAGCATTAATTAATGCTTTTGCTCTAATGCTCTAGTGATCTAGATATTGATATCGGCATCGTATTTGGCCATGCTACGTAAAGTCGGCTGCCTTAAAGATTTCTATTAAAATGTATGAAGGAACTGTTGACAGAAAAACAATGACAACAGCTTATCAATGGACAACATTCTAATTTTTATATTAATACATCACTGTACCTTCCACTGGTAGCATCCAGAGGAGATACCAGTGGCGGCCAGGCCGTAGCCTTTACCCCCACTACCATGCGTTAGTCCCTGGCCGTTTTCCACCACACAACACTGTGTCTTCTCTGGGTCGAACGACACTTCTTGAATGGGAAGGTTCTCGTCCTCCTCCTCTGCCTCTCCCTGAAGATTAAATACACTTGTCAGCAGCTCAAACAAAAATGTAGAAGCCATATACATAGGTAGGAAAGGAGAATGATTGGTCGCACACCTGTAGTTTGAGTTCCTGAACTTTTTCTTTAATCTGGATTGAGTGTTTGGCTTGAGCGATGGGAGCTTCCCACATGCAGTCAGACAACAGGGAGAACAGCCGCTCAACAACCTAAAGGACAACAAATTATATTATTTTACTCATTGCCGGCAGCCTGTCATTGTGGACTTTTGCAAAGCCAAGTCAGTTGCATACCTGTGTCATTTGGTCATCCTCCATATTGGCGTCACAGGCAGGCAGAATGGCCTCCAACACATGGAGAGCTAGGAGCCGAGTTCTCAAGTTCCCCACCAGAGGGACCCCTACAATTAACAACCAATAAGAGTTAACGTCTAAGCTGTGTTGACCACACACTCATCAGTGTATAATATGTGACGTAAGCTTGTGGCACCTGAACAGCATTTCTGCGCAGCGATGTTGAGCAGCACTTCTGTCCATTTAGGCGAGGCCATCTTGGACTGGATGGCCTTGGACGACACCACTCTCCTGAGGAAGACCAGGAAGTCTCCAAGGTGCAACTCAGCAGTGTGCTGCTTACGGATCAAAGCTGAAAAATAATGCAGTACCAACATCAATACAATAACACATGATCACAATTGCTTCATTTGAATGTTGCCTTGTTTTTGTTTAATTAATAATCTTATATCAATACATGCATGCTTTTTGTTTACCATCGCCCTCCTCGGTGTTATTGTTGCTTAATTAATAGCAAAACTGGCTCTTGTTTCCTGATCATACAACTGACTGATTGTTTTTCAAATTATTGTTCCGTTTTCTTTGTTTACAGAAATATATTTTTGCTGTAGTTCTTGCTTTCAAAGTAGATTTAAATTTAAATGTATTTTTAATCCTGGAAGACTGTCTCAAATTTGTTTTATCAAAGCTTTTGTTGATGAAAAACAAGACTGCACAAACAAATGTAATAATGACCAGAAATACAGTGTACTGCATGTTTTATGAAACACAAGAGGGACAACATGGGTTTCTCATCAGGTCAAAACAGGAAAAAACTAAAACAAGATCCTTTTCATTAAAGGGTAACACGAGCAGACTTCTTCATCACCTCTGAAGTCTTTCTTTTCACAGTCTGCCCCGTCCTCCTGTTTATTGTCTTCTTGGTCTTTTTCAGAAGAGAGGAGACTAACTCCTGCCTGAGACAGCAGGTTCTTCAGCTGGCTGCAGAGCAGGTCCAGCAGAGACTGGACAACCTTCGGACTCAACTTGTCTGCATACGTCCTGCAGATCATAGGAAAGACATGGCTGTTGATGATCAATCCATTCTTTGCATTGGATTAGGTTTACATAGTTCCGAAAGTCATGGTGACTCCTTTGCCTCCTGTTTTAATTCTCCTGTAGCTCTTACCCAGTGCTGATGGCCAGTATCTGCAGCAGGCGTGTGGAGGCCACCTTCAGGGCAGTGCTGAGCTGGGACACTCCGGGTTTCTGCAGCAGCTGGAGTGGCTGTCCCAGCATGGTCTCTGTCCCGCAGAGCTGGGATAACACATTGAGCAGCCCACTGGAGATGGCCAGGGACACATCCACTGGCTGGTAGCGAACACTTAATGCAAACACAGTCACCAGCAGGAGGCGCTGCTGCGCTTCTAGTATGGAGAAGGAACAAGAAAGAGAGAGATGAGGCATCAGACAGGCTGTTGGCAAACATATCTAAAACAGACCTTGATTCTAAAGCAAGCTCAAGGCATTTTAAAAGTTGCCCTGGTTGTGTTTTTTTATAAACATGACCCAATTTAAAAGAACAAGATAGAGTAGATCCAAGTTTCACAGACATTTAAGTAGGAGCTGCCAACTAAAAGATTTAATGAGTGAATGTCATATACAATGTTGTGATGAATGTCTACGACTTGTACATTTAACAAATTGAACCATTTTAGCCCAGTGAATCGTTGAGGCTCCACTTCCCAGGGATGAACAGTAGTAGTCTCTATTACCTATGTGGTGCTTGTTTGCCTGCAGAGCCCTCTCCAGTGTGACAGACAGTTGCTGATAGATCTTATGAACAGCTGTCTGGATTTCCATCTGGATGCGCCTCTTTGCTGCTTTTACACCATCCTGCAAATAAGTACACAGATATTTGAACACACAGTAGGGGTATTTCTCTTCTGTAAATCAGTCACAACCAGTGGGGGTTTCTCCTAACAAGCCAACGGCCTGATAACGTGTTATTCACAGAAATGCCAGCCTCATACCTGGTAGTGATGTAGCTGCACACTCTCTCTCTTCAGCCCTCCAGTGCCTACGGTGCCGAGGCCAAAACAACCAGCCAGGAACTGCAGCCTGACAGAGGTGAGCAGCGAGGAGGACTGGAAGGTGCTGCTGGATCGATCTGCGTTGCCGGGCTGGCTTCCCTTCTCCTCCATGCCAGAGATCAACACCACAATCTGGTGAAGGGCCTCCAACCGCAGCTGGAGATAGAAACACATCCCAGTAGTTGAATAGATACTGTAGGTAACAGAGATAGAAGTGTAGTTCTTGGACTGTATTTTTTTTTGGCCGCACAACAAATCCCAAAGAAAAAAAAACAACGTAGTTAAGTATTGTGTATATATCCAAAGCCTAATATATCTTCTACCACTGTTACATAGAGCTCCGCTGTTGTTATTACAATATACATTGAAAGAATCACTGTTACACCGGGTGTTCCTGCACCACTATGAAGACACAGACTGTAGTAAATATATACAGTATATCAATATATTGTATATTCATTTTATGTGTAGTAAGTTACAGAAAGAAAAGTGACTTGGGCCTCACTTATGGTACCAAGGCACAGAGACCTCAATACAGCCTGAGATAGCCCCTCACCTCTGCCCTGCTCTGTTGCTGTTCCATGGCCAGGATAGTTGCCTGTGGGCTGGTGGACATACTTTCTTCTGGCTCCTTGAAGGCTGGAACCAGGCCCACATCACCGCTGATGAAGCTGACCATGTTGTCAATGAGAGCATAGACGCCCAGTGAGCGACTCAGGTCCAGGTCTGACTCTTCATAGGAGTGGGCCGAGCCGTAGCTGCGCTGGCGGCTCAGTTTGGCTCGGAACCAGGACTCAGCCAGGGAGTCTGGAGAGCTGTGAAGTAAGCCTGGGGACAGAGGGAGAGCAGCCTTTCAGATGCATACATGTACAAGAGAACTCCTTTGAGGAATGGACCATGTTGCTTTTAAGCACTTAAGAGCTATGCAGTGCAGTGCATTATCACTCTGTAAGAGTTCATCAGATGGCCAAATGCTGATTCTTCATGCGGGCACAAGCCTTCATGAGCCATTATGAATTCCTATATAATGGGCGCACTGGGTACTCAATACCCACCGACAGAAAAAAATGCAGCAGTTGAGAAGTGAAATGGAAACCATGACTAGCCTTTCCATATAACTGAAGGCACTGACGTCAAAGTGTCAGTGCTGATGACTTCTGTCAAGGGTCGACGGGTTATTTCATATAAACTCTTCATAAGGAATGAGCCGTCATTGTACAAAGTAAATAACATTCCGATTAGAAGAATGAACTGTTATTTGTACAATAGGCCCATCTGTGTGTTCTCTACTTCTTTTTGCCGTCTATGCATTTAGCACAGAGAGTATAATATGAAGTGTCTTGAAGTGAAGTTCAAAACAAGGCCCTCTTCATGAGATATGAATGGGGGGGCATCGCAGTCATGGAGGAATGAGCTAACAAGAGGAAGAAACATGCCATCGTTTACTTGCTTGGAGCTCCTCTTGTGTTTGGGGCTCAACTGACCCAAAAGAAGCAAATAAACTATCCACACGGGAATCAAAAGACAGAGAGACAAGAGTAACATATGATTGATGACCACAAACAACCTGCAACATCCTTACTCCTAGAAGACAAATCTTTCTTTACCTCTCTTTTTGTGAGAGAATGCCAAATCCAGGTCAACATTTCTCCTTCCACTCTGAAAGAAAAAACAGACACAAAGTCTGATATAGCTTTCAATTCACTATGCCACTGTCATTTCTTGGAATGCTGCTCAAAAAACACAGACATGCGAGTATGTCTATGAGAGAGTGTGTGCTGTACCAGAGTGTAACCCTCTTCATCTGACTCGGGCTGGGAGAGGTCCGACTCGCTCCTTGACTTTATCAGTCTGTAGCTCGGGCTGCTCTGCACAGAACGGCTCTCTGCACTCAGACTCTCACTCCTAAATACACAAACACATCACAGAAACAAATTAGTCGTCTTTGTCAAGCCAATGCAACACTTTAAAACAGTTCCCACCAATCCACTAAATCACTCCTTGCCATCCGCAAGGTAAAATATCTGGCTCTTAATACAGTAAATCTGATATTATTAAAAAGGGCAAGATTCCATTTACTATGACAGAATATGTGAAGGCCATTCAAAGCAAAGGCACACCACAAGCCTTGCAGAACACTAAACAGATGCTTTGAGCTTCAAAGTGCTTTAGGTGGAATGTGGAGTATAAATATACTGAAGGTAAATGGTCGGATTAAACTTGTTGAAACAAGTGAAGAGTAGGTTAAAATATTTCATGTGACCTTAAGAAGTCTGCTTTCAGCTAAATTCAGATAAAAACAGCCGGACACACCTTCTCATGCTTGCCTGTGTTTTTATGCTATTTTGGTGAGAATTGCATTCAGAGATAATATTGGCCAAGATACGGTACTATTAAATGTTTCCCTTTGCCATATGCTTTTTTGGCCAGTCACCTTTTTCAATTTCAAGCTAAAAACATAAAATAATTATTTGAGAGTTTGTCTTAACACACTGCCCATAGAGTTTATAGAGATGATAGTGGTTGCTGTAAACGATTCCTCCACTTCATACTTGCTGCAAAGAGATTCCTTGCTAAATTGATTTTAATGTGAGAGATAGAGGACAAAATCCATAGTCCCCGCTCTGTACAAAAATGCATACAGTCAGCGAAACTAATATAAGGCTTCAGCAATCCGAGAAAGGCAAATAAAATGGGTATGAACCAAAGTTTCCTGTGTGTTATTATTTTTCCACAGCAGCTCAGCAAGAAAATAATGTCCAGGGAAAAACAAAAAGAATGTCACACTAAGAGACTTACTTTAGATCATACCCACATGATTTATCTTGCTGAGTACATGAAATTGGCTTTAGGGGAACTTTGAAAAAGCATTTATGCACAAACACTTGAATTAGAAAAATCAGATTTTTTTCACTAAAATATCGATACTGGATCTGACGATAGGATACAGATATCACGAAAATAAATATCATGATATATTGCTGTATCAATACTGGCCGGAATCACTCCATAGCCAATATGGACAGTAAAAACTATTACAGTGACCAAAAAACTGTTTCAATGTTCATACAGGTAGGCATGGGACTGTTGTTTAAGGATAGACTTTTCCTTAAATGTGTAACTATTCTTTTTTCCTTTGGCTCTGGAGCAACCTTTAAACTTTTAAAAACATGTTCATTTGTACAGCACACTAATCCCTATTAAAGGGGAAACCCAAGTGAATAGTTTTAAATGTATCACTTCCTCCCTTAAACTGCTCTGACCTGGTCATAAAGCTCAGACACTCCTGTGTTGCTGATGCGGACTGCGTCTGGCCCTCCTCCTGGTTCTGCTTGCTCATCTCGCTGAGCACAGGGCTGACCCCCAGCAGCAGCAGGGCACAGCGGTGGATGACAGAGTTACAGGCTGCTGTGTACAGGTCCTGGCCCTCTGGGAGACCTGTGCTCCCCCTCCTCCCTTCCTGAGACAGAATGGTGTCCTCCTCTCCCCCTCCTCCTCCTCCTCCTCCTCCACTCCTGGAGACAGAGCTGGAGCCCAGGCCTGTGCTGCTGCTGGCCCGCTCTCTGTCTCGACTGCGTGCTACCTCCCGTGCTGAGAGGAAACATTGAAAGATTTCTGTGTTGTGCAAGACGCACATACACAATACACACACATAAAACAGACAGACAAGATTGCTAGGTTAGAGGAAGCACATGCGAATGCAACAACGTCAAAAAGCGTCACCTTATCACATTAGAGGCCGACTATTTTTTTAGTGACAACAAAAAGCATTTTTTACAACTGGGTCTCTGTAAATAAGGTAACAAGTAACTAAAATGCATTTTTACAGTATTTCCACTAATGTGTCGGTGAGAAAGCACTCTTTACTGTATGTCAGAAGCAACACTAAGCAGCTACAGCAGCTTCCCACAACTACAGAACATCAAATTCTAATCATGGTAACAGAAATACAGCTCCGGAAAAGATTTAGAGACCACTCCAAATGTTCAGTGTCTCTCGTTTATCTCTTTAGAGGCATATGTTTGAGTAAAATTAACATTTTGATTTAATAAGATAAACTACTGACAAATTTTCTACCAAATTCACAATAAAAATATTTTCATTTAGAGCATTTTCAATAAGTAATGTAGAGATAAAGATTTAAGAAAAATCCAGACTGTTCTCTTAAGTTTTTTCCAGGGCTGTATATTAAACGGGTTGCCAAGCTGCGATGCTTAGTCATATCAAAAACAAATTGGATTATTACCATTGCATTTAAAACTTAACTGCCCATATATAAATAAATAAATAGCCACAACACTGAAACTCCTGCGCATAAACGACTCAACATCTGATTGGAATTAGCTTTTACCAGAACTAACCCAATAAAATGAGTTCATCAAATGTAATAACTGTAGTCATCATGTACAATGAGAGGTGGCAGAATAAAACATTTAAGAATTACATCAAATGATATAACTGCTGTTCCTAATAATAGACGCACTGAAAGCATACACACGCACACCAGCGGGCCCATGTACTCACTCCCAGCCGTCATGACTTCCTGTTCCCTGTCCTCCTCTTCATCATCTTGTTCCTGATGGCCCTCTTCTCTCTCGCGGTCGGCTCTCTCTTCCAGCTCCGCCTCCTCATCGATGGTGCGTGTGAACGAGTTCTCCTGGGGGTCCATGTCCAGAGAGTCCTGATTGTCTGAAATCTGAGTAGTAAAAAAAAAACTAAAAGTTTGCATCCACTTGCAGACAAAGCATCTGTTTAGAAGCTCTTTGACCAAATGCAAGTTACTGAATTAATAAGAGTTGACATGTGTGAACGCAACTTAATATTTACTCACCCTCCTCTCACGCGAAGAGGATCTTGTCTGGATGAAATCCATATTCTTACAGGCCAGCAGGCGGTTTCGTACCATATAAACACTGCGATAGACCTCTGCAAGCGACTTACATGGTTGGTACCTGATGGGAAAATCAAAACATGCATTGTGATGTGTGATGTTTCTTTTAAGGCTTTTACTATAGAACAGTGCGGGGAACCTTCAATTCTACATACAGTAAATATAAATTCCAGTACCTTCCCTCTCCGCAGCCTTGGCACTGCAGCCCTGTGTGCTTCAATAAGGCTGCCAATGCAAACCTGGACACAGTGTCTAAAAGGGATTCATTACTGAGGGACGCATTGTCCCAGTCTGAAACAGAAAACACATTAGAGTCACTACACTGTCACATTCTTTTCAAAACTAATAATCTAGTTTAGAAAACAACTTAAAGCTGGAGTCAGCGATACTGGACATGCCCATATGCAAAGCCGAGGCTGTGTATTAACGCTGATTTGCACAAGAAGCAATTTTGACAATAAGCATTCTACAGAATCACTGACTCCACCTTTAACTCATGATAGTCAGATGTAGACCTTTGCTGATGGCATAGTCCTGCAAGTTGATCCAGAGGCTGTTGGCAGGTTCTTTAGAGGAACCCAGAGCCAAATCCACCAAGACACTCAAGTCAGGATACATGGTGCAGTCGAAGGGCTTCTGCTCTTCATTGCCAGACAGTGCTGCCTCCAATAATGAGCTGATGCAGGCATCTTAAAATACACAAGTGACAAAAATTCATCATAAAGGAAACAAAAGCATAATTTAAAAAAGGGCAAAAGGAGAAACCCGGTCATCTCAGTCGAACACAGTGCAGAATATGTGATGAACATTGACATCACAGCTCATCACAGTACTGTATCTTTCCTCTCCCTACCTAGCTGTGCGATGTCCATTTCCAAGCCGTTGCTGAAGAGGGGCGTTTTGAGCCAGTAAAGAGTATCCTGTTCCTCCAAAGACGTAGGAGCTCCTTGCAGCATCCCACCGAGGCAACGGCCTACCAACAGGGCAACTGTCCTCTCCAGATCCACCAGCCACACCCAGGAGAGAGCAGGCTGCGGCAGGGACATACCTGAGGCTGGCTCAGCAAAGTCAGACGTACCTGGAAAGTTGGAAAATAATTATGTAAGTAATGTGGTGAAAGAAGGAATTGGTCAATTCTACAGCCAAGAAATATAAAGGTTTCCGGGTATAATGAGGTATATCGAGACCTCTACAAAGTTTAAATTAAAGTTTAAAGAAAAGCAGATGCAACATAAGCAATCACAATCAAGAGATTTTGCAACTTACCTGGCCTTGTCAGTACAGTTTAAAGTGTGTGGCTTTTAAATGTTATTCTTACATTTTCTGACCGTAAATCAGTGTGGTAAAGGACCCTAATACATTTTGTCAAGGCAAACACAGACTACACGTGTCAAAATAAAATAATTCAACCCAAGTTTCATTCAAAGAGAAAAACCACAAACGAGGACAATGTACATTATTGTGTAGGAAAATCAGTCTTGATAGCAATCGCTAGCGATGTAATTGCCAGTTAGCTATTACAAAACAGGCTTAAAATTGTCGTGCAGAGATTCAGAATACAAAGGGAAAACTGAAAGCTTCTGAAAAAGGTCATGACTAGTCCCTCAATTAAAATGATAAATTGTCCAAGAAAAGTTTAGCTGATTTGCTGCATGTAAACGTTTTCTTTGTTCAGCTTGTTGGGTCATGCTCACCATGCAGTGGCCACTGCAGCTCCTGGTCCTCCAGTGGGGAGGCTGCAGGCAGCAGTCTGTTGAGGCGGTCCAGAGGAGGCAGCAGGTCCAGCAGCTGGCTCAACAGAGGCCGAGCCACCGACACCGGCAGCAGCAGCAAGGAGTTGATGATCTGGCACAGCATGCTGCCTGCCGCCGACACGTAGATTACATCTGGACAAGATATGAGACATTAAAAGGTCATTATTCTGAATTTCCCAAAAATTACATATTGTTTGGATTTTTGGGTTCAAATCGGTTATTTAAGTACACAAGCAAAGGGGGAAAAGGGAGGCAGAATAATGAAAAGTATTTATTTTTTAATTATTTTCATTAACTTTAAATACATTATCATATCAAAAATACATAACAATATAACCGGAACGATTTCTTTGTCGTTTTATGCCGTTAAAACTGAATTGTCTTTGGCAAAATGTGAAAAAAGCAAAACAAATATTGGAGATAAAATGATAAGAAATATCAATATGTTAACAGAAAAATAATGGAAGCATTTTATGATGAAAAGCCAGAAGCAAAATGTTGAGGATAAACAAGTCAACAGGCTGAAGTCAAGATAGTTAGAGACGAGAGGGCATTTCACACTTGCTGCAAGAGGGAGTAATTGACCCTCTTCACCTTGTAGCTTCTCTCGTATGCTGCCATTCCAGGAACTCTCTTTGATCAAAGTCGCGGAGCGGGAGAAGATATCTGTGGCGTGAGGCAGCAGGAGTTGCAGGTGCTTGTGGAGTAAAGCCACACTGCTGGAGTTCTGCGGAAAACCATGAAGATAAGGATGTTTTTTAAACTGTTCTTCTCACCAACAATAGTCCCTTTTTTAAATGAAACCCTTAACCTTTAAGATTGCTACTGTCAGAAAAAATGTGATGCTACTGACAGTAGGACCATCATTAAAAAACATAGTATTTAGGCAACTGTGATTCATAATTATACACAGACAGTAAAATCCCTCTTATTTATTGTTTAATCTATATATAAATACAAATCAAATAAAACCATCCATCTCAGAGTTAATTCGCTTCATGCGTCAGTTATGAAAAAGGCTGAGTGTTCCCTTTCAAGCAATTTGATTCAGACCATGTGGGTTCTAAATTTAGATGGGAAATAGAAAAGTAAATAACTTCTTATCAAATTGACCATCAAGGGATATTTGCCTTTCAATTACAATTTGTGCATAACTTTGTGTAAACAAACCAGATAACATTATGTTGTTATCCAGCCTGTGTCACAAGAAGGCATTGGTCACTGGACAAAGAAGACATTTTGACTGTGTAAAAACTATTTCCCCCACAATAGTCCTCATATCTATGGAAGAGAAAGTAAGTATGTTTGAGCAGTTGAAGGTCCATACCTCAGTAACTGAGTTAATGTGGCAGTATGCCAACAGCTGCTTCTGCAGGGAACACAGGAGTTGGTGGAGGTGGGCTGGTTGGCTGCTGTCAGAGGAAGACGTGCCTTGCTGCAACTTGTCACTGTTTTTCTCCAGCTCACCAAATGCCTGGTCCTGCACAACATAAACATGACCGCATGACATCAGATATAAACAACTACAGGTTTACGGATAGGGGTATCTTCAAAGTAAAGGTATTTATCCACGCAAATGAAATAAGTAACGGTACTGCAGTCAAAGGGAATGAGGTCCTGGAAGGAGTGTTTTCATTCAGAAAATGGTATGCAAGCCACAGTTTGCTTTTAGCTGTGAACTTAAAGCTGGTTATGAAAGTTACAGGAGTGCTAACAAAGTTGTCAAGAATTAAAAGCAGCATCAGATCCTATGACTTTCATGCCCATATTTGGCAATAGTAACATGTTCAACTCATAGATAGTATATAAAACTACAAAATAGTGAACACAAGCTAATTATAGAAGCTGAAAATTAGATCTCGATAAGTTGCACAGAATCCTTGTTGGACTTTTGTATTGGGGTCAAATTTAGACCAACCAAAATTGAATTTCATCAGTTTCTGCCTGTGTTTGTGTTGCAATCAATGATGCCATCTGTAGAGAACAAGGCACACGACCAAACCACTGCTGTGCCAGGAATAAAAAGGAGGTGATAATAACAAAGGATTAAACATGACTCATTCTCCGTCTCCAGCACTTGAAGCGAGGGAGATGGAGATAGGGAGACGGAGAGTGTAACAATGGTGCTCATTATGTTGACTTCACTGATGACTTCCTTCCTGAGTAATGTCTGCCTTTGTCAGGTCCAAATAGAAGATAATAATCCTACAAATGATGGTTTGTTATTGAGTAACGCACACAGAGAGCAAGCTCTGTGCCCAGTCATGGTGCTGAACCAAACATTGTATAACATCTACTTACAGTATAAAAGCCCAGGTTCCTGAGCAGTGTCTTCATAAGGATCTCAGCCAGGTGGGTGTCAGGGTGGCCTGCTGTGGTGCTATATGTGGGGTCAGGGGAAGTTGTAAAGCCCGGGCCAGATGAAAGTACTTCGGGGCCATCAGCAGGAGAGCTGTAACCCAGGAGCGAGGCTACGTGGGTGTGGTCCTGCAGACTAGTCAGGATAATATCCAGCTGCATTCTCTGTGACACAGACACACATACTTCAATTATAATGCCTAAGATAATCAGTTATGAAATGATCCACAGAATCTGTCGGGTTAGATATTGATGCATTCCATCTGGGCAAACATTATTGTTATCAGTAGCTTTAATTAAAAGTAGTGATGACGTACAGTTGAAATTCAACAAGAAATAACATTTTAAACAGTTTGAGGAAAGCACCTGCTTCTGTTATTAAGGGCAATTGTGTTGCCCTCAGAACGTTTTATTGCTGGACTGCCAAGCATCCTGAAAGCCTATTGTTGAAATGCATATTAAGATGACAAGGCATGATAAGGCATCATGGTCAAAATGTTGTGGCTGCAGGAGCAAGAACAACAAACCAAGCTAATTGACCCTTGAACCAAGCAGCTTGTGGAAAAGCTGACCATTACTGACCTAACTTACACAATCTAAAAGCAGCTATCTCTATTATATGTATATATCTGTGTTTTAGCTAACATAGGGTACCTGTCCTTTGGAGAGACTCTCCCATCTGTCAGGGCCCTGAGGCAGCAAGGAGTGAAGAAGCTCCATCCTCTCTCTCAGTGGAGGCAGCAGCATGGTCGCTCCCACAGACAGAGTCTCAATCACTGCCTGATGAGACAAACATTCACTCACTCACTCACATATCAGCACTGCGTCAGGTCATGTGATAATGCACCACTGATTTAAGATATTAGTTTATGCTGCCTTACAGTTCATGCCCACTTTGCATCTGGCTGAACAACGCCACTTAACTGCAATATAATGTATAACTAATCCTCTCGTGGGCTATAGCTTAATTTATTTATTGCTGACTCGGAAAATAAACAGCTGATTTATCATTAATGAAAATAATCCTATACCGCGCAGCATATATTTTCAGTGAGACTTGTAAAGTGAATTTCATGTTTACAATTTAAAGACTCATCCTTAATCATCAACTAACTTTAAATATGTTTTGTTTCATCCTGATAGTATAGGGACTAACAATTCCCCCCTACGATCAACAGTGCGTCTACTTTTTGTACCTCCTGAATTTCATCTGGCACAGAAGAGTCCATCAGCCTGAAGAGCAGGTTCCTCAGCGGCCTGGCCTGCCGACCCAAGATACTGGTGGCCACGCCCCCGGCCAGAGCTAGAGCAAGATGATTGGACAATAGCCGAAGGCACAGCTTGAGGAAGTTATGATGCTCCCTGTAAATACATTTAAAAAATAAACTTGTGAGATCAAATTGATAAGAGAATATATCTAGCCATATTCATAATCGGACAATCAACAATTGAAAAGAAAAAAAGGTGTGTTAGTATGAATTTGCAACCCCCTCAAAAAGGAGATGGATGATCTCAAAGGAGTTTAACCTTATTTGCGTGCAGACTTTGTGATCTTACCTGGATGAGGGGAACGGCAGAGGAGGAACTTCACTGTTGATGCCGTCACAGTAACGCTCAAGGAAGGAGCGCAAATGGGAGAATGTACTTTCTTCCAGGTCCACGCAGTAGGGCCTGTGCCAAGCCACCACTTGCCTAGAGAGCCACAGTGAGAAAATAAGATTAAGTACTTCATAGGTACTCGATTGGTAGGGTAAAGAGGTTAGGAATATACATACACACTTAAATGACTATTAAAACTGTTCTTCTGGAGGGACACAGCATTAACCGATTGTGCTCTGCAAATGCTTTGTCAGATAGAATGATTATTTGATCATTAAAGCACTTCTCCAGTGATTTATTTTAGCACTATATCATAAAGTTGGTGGACTCACAAAATGACGGTCAAAATGGAGATTTCATTGCCAAGTATAGGTGAAGTTCCAAAAATGCTAGATGCTACAACTCCCATATTTGCTACTCAATAGTCTTTTATAAGAGCCCCCTTTCCTTCTGAATGCCCACTTGGTTAAAACCTCACACCTATAGTTTCTAACGCAGGCTTTGTAAAAAATGTTAACCAAGATAACCCTGGTGACAGCATCAGGGCATTAAATCAGGTGCCCAAAATGCAGGTTAAGTCAAAGAAAAAAGCACTGTATGTTCTTTCATGACTATGCTTATTTTTTTCTACTGCAGGGGTCTTAGTACTTTTATCCAGGCTGAATAATTCTGCCACCTTTTTCTTTGAACCACACTAAATTGCCTACCCTTACTGGCACACGTCACAGGCCGTTGCTGACTTTTGCCCTACATTGTGCAATCCCTTTTAAGCAGAGAAGTCCCTACCTTCACCCTTCCTCCCCCTTTGCGTGAATATCTCCTGTAAATTTGGGTTACGGTCAATGTTGCCTACACAAGAGTCAGAGTGTTTACATTGGTAGCTGACCTGTCTCTGGGCAGTGCTGTCCATGCCAGGCTGTGGGAGGTGCCGGCTGAGATCTGCTGAATAGCGACTCCATCCAGGCCCACAACCTTCTTGGGCTTGGTTATTGGCCCCGTGGAGTTCCCCTGGCCACACTGGCCCATGGAGTTGTTGCCCCATGCATATACTTCGTTGTCTAAATGGTGGTTGAGTCCAAGAAAAGTTTCATAATATTACATATGGCTGACAATATTTGTTATAATGCACATGAAATTACACGCAATTAACCTTTAGTTACATAATATTAGCTTCAACATATTTGGCACATACATTTTCTATAAAACAATGCTTTCAACAATTCACATTTTTAATAAACCAGAAATCTCCCAGTGCCGGCAAAGTAAGATTCTGGGATTGACACAGGCAGTGGATTTGCAATATACTGTAACATTGACTGTTGCAATGACTCAATGCAGCACCTGACGTTCATAGTTGACCATATACAGATAAGCTCTTAACCCATTGATGACGGCTGCTGCGCGAAGCCACATTGTATCTCCTGCCTGATGCTGCTTCGCGCAGCATTGTTACTTTATCTAATTTTCATGGCGTGCGCAACATAGAATGCACCGTCATTGGTTCAAATACACATGAGGTGGGTTTTGTTGATTTTTTTTAAGACCACGTGACCACCAAAAAAATTTGTGGTTTGCCGAAAATCACGCTAATCAAAACATTTATAAATAAATAATAATAAAAAAAATACGCCAGCTGTGTCGGCAATAGTGTATTACAGAACAGTTAGTGGCGTTCGGAGCGCAGAATCAAGGTCTACTATAGGCTACTGACGAAAATCACACAACACATTGCATCTATTTATTAACAATATTTATTTATTTTGTTTTCATCTCCGTGGTATACAGCCGTTTGGACCAGCTGATCGGCTCCCGACAGCAGGAGTCAGTCTGCGTTCCAGTTGTACTGGGAAGTCGGATTTATGGTGCCAGTGATAATTGAACTAAATAATAAAATAAAGCTATCTTCTCCTTCCTATATCTGTCTATCTTTATCCATCCACTGCACACTCAGTCACTACTATCCATGCTAAAAGGAAGCAGGATTATAACCTTGTTTAGCACATTATTTTTAAATATTTTATATTATTTATTCTTTTTTTTCTCCCCCATCTAATTTTGACGATTTTTAGAACAATTTGTTGGTTTGTAAGCGCTAAGGGAGCATGTTTAAATAAAACCTGTGAACCTTAACTTTTAAATGTATTTTATTTCATGTTTCTATGTGCTACACAGGCTTAGATATCAAGGTTTTGGTAGACTTGACAATTCATACTATTTTTTCAGAAAACCCTCAGGCATTAAGGACATGCATCCTAGATTGCCATAGTCATCAATGGGTTAAGAAAGAAAGACAGTCTTCAGGAGAAAGTAATGTCAAGAAAAAGGGAGAGACAACTACCATGCGACAAGGCCAGGCAGTGACTGTCCCCTATGGAGATGTCCACCACCCTGGTGGTAGCCAGCTCCTCAATTAGTTTGGGCCTGAGTGCTGTGGCCTCAGAAGAACCACACCCCAGGCAAGCACCGCAGCCCCAGGCATACACCTAAAAACAAGTGACAAGAATCATTATTATTCACCTTGCAAGGCATTTCCCCCAGACAAAAACTATATTGATGAGAAAACAGTGAGACTATGAGACAAAGAAGAGCTATTCAACGTGACAGGCCCTGACCTTAAAACATATCACTGTAAACATCCTGTCCTTAGGAATGCATGAACAGCTGCATGCATTTTTTGGACAAATGTTCAAGAAATTCAAGCCTCCCCTTCTTTTCTCAAGAAACCACAGCTTAAATTCTGTTTGAATTAGCAATGCATGCCTGATGTCTTACCTGTCCGGTAGAGGTTAAGGCAAGAGACGACTGGCTTCCTGCACACACTTTTCTGATGAACATCCCTTGCAGGGCCTCCACTACTTTTGGCTTGTAGACTCTATTAGTATCACCATGACCTAATTTTCCTGCAGAACAACAAATGTTTCTTTTTTAGACCGATTAATAAAAAATAAAAAATGTTTTTGTAAATATACTGTACATTCAGACCATAAACATAGAGTAACTGCAATGCACAGACAGTGTAGAAGTGTACAAGAGCACATTCAAAATTATCATTTCAAAAGAATAGTGTTTCACTGTTCTAATTCTAAAATAAAAAATTCAAAATAATGTTTAACAACGTTAGTCAAGGTAGAGGGTTTACACACCATTGTCCCCTCCTCCAAAGGACCACACAGTGCGTCCATCCTTTGACAGTGCAATGGTATGGGAGCTACCACATGACACCTCTCCAACATTGCTGATGTCTTTAACCAAGGTTGGAATGTTTCTGCTGTTGCTGTCCCCGTGACCTGCAATCCCAAACAAAGTCAAACCGTTTACAATTAGAAACTTTTTTTTTATATACAGTATCTCACAAAAGTGAGTACACCCCTCACATTTCTTCAAATATTTCATTATATCTTTCCATGCGACAACACTGAATAAATGACACTTTGATACAATGTAAAGTAGTCAGTGTACAGCTTGTATAACAGTGTAAATTTACTGTCCCCTCAAAATAACTCGACACACAGCCATTAATGTCTAAACTGTTGGCAACAAAAGTGAGTACACCCCTAAGAAAAAATTTCCAAATTGGGCCCAAAGTGTCAATATTTTGTTTTGCCATCATTATTTTCTAGCACTGCCTTAACCCTCTTGGGCATGTAGTTCACTAGAGCTTCACAGGTTGCAACTGGAACCCTCTTCCACCCATTCATGACGACATCAAGGAGCTGGTGGATATTAGAGTCCTTGCGCTCCTCCATCTCCCGTTTGAGGATGCCCCAAAGATGCTCAATAGGGTTTAAGACTGGTGACATGCTTGGCCAGTCCATAACCTTTACCCTCAGCTTCTTTAGCAAGCCAGTGGTCGTTTGGAGGGGTGTTTGGGGTCGTTATCATGTTGCAGTACTGCCCTGCGGCCCAGTTTATGAAGGGAGGGGATCATGCTCTGCTTCAGTATGTCACAGTACATGTTAGAATTCAATGAACTGTAGATCCCCAGTGCTGGCAGCACTCATGCAGCCCCAGACCATGACACTCCAACCACCATGCTTGACTCTAGGCAAGACACACTTGTCTTTGTACTCCTCACCTGGTTGCCGCTCCACACTCTTAACACCATCTGAACCAAATAAATGTATTTTGGTCTCATCAGACCACAGGACATGGTTGCAGTAATCCATGTCCGTAGTCTGTTTGTCTTCAGCAAACTTTTTGTGGGGTTTCTTGTGCATCATCTTTAGAATAGGCTTCCTTCTGGGATGACAGCCATGCAGACCAGTATGATGCAGAGTGCGGCGTATGGTCTGAGCACTGACAGGTTGACCCCCCACCCCTTCAAGCCCTTCAGCAATGCTGGCAGCACTCATACGTCTATTTTCCAAAGCCAACCTCTGTGTACGACGCTGACCACGTGCACTCAACCTTCGTAAACTGGGCCGCAGGGTGGTATTGCAACATGATAACGACCCCAAACACACCTCCAAGACGACCAGTGGCTTGCTAAAAAAGCTGAGGGTAAAGGTTATGGCCTGGCCAAGCCTGTCTCCAGACCTAAACCCTATTGAGCATCTTTGGGGCATCCTCAAACGGAAGGTGGAGGAGCGCAAGGTCTTTAATATCCACCAGCTCTGTGATGCTGTCATAAATGGGTGGAAGAGGGTTCCAGTTGCAACCTGTGAAGCTCTAGTGAACTACATGCCCAAGAGGGTTAAGGCAGTGCTGGAAAATAATGGTGGTCACACAAAATATTTACACTTTGGGCCCAATTTGTAAATTTTTTCTAAGGGGTGTACTCACTTTTGTTGCCAGCAGTTTAGACATTAATGGCTGTGTGTCGAGTTATTTTGAGGGGACAGTAAATTTACACTGTTATACAAGCTGTACACTGACTACTTTACATTGTATCAAAGTGTCATTTATTCAGTGTTGTCCCATGGAAAGATATAAAGAAAAATGTGAAGAAATGTGAGGGGTGTACTCACTTTTGTGAGATACTGTATATATTTTTTGGGCATTTTTATGCTTTATTGACAGTGCAGAGAGACAGAGGTGAAATGGGGCAGAGAGGGGAGTGACATGCAGAGGACGACCGCGGGCGGGAATCGAAACCGGGTCTGCTGCTGGGCCCCGGGGGGGGGGAACGCCCTACCAACTGAGCTAAGGGCGCCCCCACAATTAGAAACTTTAAGAACACAGAAGGATTTTTTCTTTTTCTGAATCAAGGCACCGAAGGGTAACACAAACAAGGTGACACGTAAAACCCCTGAACCGATTGTTTGTACGGTATGTAGGCAAGGCCCAGTTCGTACAAAAAGGCAACTCAAAGTGCATCACAATAAAACATCAAACAACAAAGTATACAGTTCAATAAAAAACTATTTAGAAAGCTAAATTACAGGGTGGATTTGGCAATATAAAAAAGAAAAGTTTTTATCTTTGACTCAAAAGCAGTCCCAGTCTGGGCTTGTCTAATATCATCTGGAAGCCAATTCCAGGTCTTAGTCGCATGATACCAGAATGCTGCTTCACCATGTTTTGTTCTTACTCTTTGAACCACCAGTAGGCCAGCCCCAGATGACCTCAGCGTACTACAAGGGTTGTCTATGTAAGCCTGCACATCAGGGGCATGTTGACGGGCATCAGTGTATCAGGATCTGCCACAGCCCTAATACCAAACATTGCTGCACGACAACTCTTTAGCGAGGTAGCAACTTTATTCACACTCACTCTCTGATCATATCCAATAACTTGAATGACTTCTGCCACACAGAGAATTAAAAAATTATTGATGGATATTTAATTGAATTGCCTCAAATTAAGTGATATTCCACAATACAGACAATGCATGCTTAGCAGACAATGCATGCTTAGCATGAGTTCAGCATCTTACCTAATCTTCCAAAATCTCCTTCACCCCATGTGTAGAGCTCTCCATCCTCACTGACTGCAGCACTGTGTCTGTAGCCAGCAGACACACATACCACCACCTGATACAAAACAAAACAAAAGTGGCTTACGATAAAGCAGTTATAAGAAACTCATACAAAACTGCACCATCTGAACAAAGTGAAGGAGAGAAAAAAAGACTTGTAATATGTAGGATACCTCAACTTCTTGCCTTACTTTGTTTATTTAAAAAATAAAAAAGAATGTGTAAATGAAATACCATGTGTAAAGGTGCACTCAAATGCTGGGTGAAACCCTACCTTCCCCTGAAGTGGCCCCTGGATAAGTTTAGGGTATTTCTGTGTAGAGCTGTTCCCGTGACCCAGTTTGCCATAATCACCGTCACCCCAGCTGAACACCTCTCCCTCCGTAGTGAAGGCCAGCGTGTGGCCATCGGAGCCCTTGGATGAAGACACCTTCTTGATGGCACGGTGGGGTTCAAAGGTCAGCTTCTTGAGCGTTGATTGGTTGTTGGAGTCCCCCAGGCCTAAGCGGCCATAGCTGCCTTTCCCGCAAGCCCGAACGGAGCCATCAGAAGAGATCACAAAAGTGCAGTACTGGCCCGCCTCAATCTGCGGAGACAAGAGGAAAAGCTTTTGTGTCTGTGGGTCGTGAAAGACTGCAGGCTGACTCAGCATTCTCACACTTCATCGACCTAGTGTCACAGAGTGAGTGGGAAAGACTGTGCAATGTTGGCTGCGAATTAGGTAATTTCCTGCCACAACAAAAGATGCAACCAGTAGGGAGTGTGTGTGTGTGTGTGTGTGTGTATTTCTATTATCTTTTTATATTTTGTTTTATTGTCTAGTTTTATCCATATTATCTCTAATTGTGCTTCGAATTTAGTGTCACTGAGTGAGTGTGAAAGCCCCGTTTCCACCGAATGGTGCGGCTTGGTTCAGTGTGGCTCAGCACACGTTTCCATGGTCAAAAGTTTGGTAGCACTGCTCAGTGGAAACGTGAGTGAGTGGGTCCAACAGGCCCCTTAACAATGTTGTGGCAAAATGCTATAGAGTGCTACGGTATACCATAAGACTGCATACTATTTGACCCATCAGCCATGTGACAGTTTCAGATTTCTATTATATTTAATTATTAACGTTCCTGCATATGTCATTGTTATTTCCCCAGTTATTGAAAGCATTTAAACATAAAAAAAAAATTGCTTCTGCAGAAATGGCTTAGAAGACACAGTGCACATTTGTCACCAAGGTTTCCTAATTCTATACAAAGACAAGAAGTGAAGAGATACTGTTACAACAACAGTTCTGTAGGCCGTATAAATTGTGAATTATATGGTTAGTAACAGTCTGTCATCTTCATGATTGGGTTTCCCTTCTCTTCTAATTGAAAAATAAGAACAACATTGTAGGAGGAACAAAAATCCCGACGTTGTCTGCTCCTCCAACTTAAAGAGCACAAGGCCCTGTCTCATCCTATCTTTATAACAAATTAACCATGCCATATTGCTTTGATCTGCAACTGTAGTTTCCCTGAAATGCATTTTGTCACCATGTCTATACAGCCTTCTTTTATGCTGATCAGTAGAATTCATGCTTTGAGGGAAAACATTTTTTTCCTCTTTTAAGTCAACAACATAAGGCAAAAACCTAGCTAAACTCATTTTGAAAGTCATGACATTTCTTGTACTTCTCATGATGAATACAGGAAAACAGCTGTTTCCTCTCTCAACATGAGCACATAGACACAGCAAATGTAAATGGTTTCCTCTTACTGTCTGTGCATCTGCGAAGCTGGCAGCCAACTTGGGCTGCAAGATCTTCTCCTGTGTGCCCTCCACTAGCTGGTGGCTGCTGTTACTGCCCCACACATACACCTCACAGGTTTCAGACACCACGGGTGCCTCACCCGTCTGTATGCTGTCTGGACTGACACAAGTGCGAGAGTAGTCTGATGCCATTCGACAGACCTGGAAGAAGAGGACATGATTAACAAACTCTTTCAGACATGTTTACTTTCTTTGGAATAGTTACTGTCTGGTAAGTTTCTTTCCACAAAAAAGATGAACTATCTAGTTAAAAAAATTACACCTATTCCTTTTACTTCCAGATAAAAGAACAAGCAAAAGAGAACACATTTTAATGGCTAGGACTATCATTTTCAAAATGAACCCATTAGGTTATAGTACAAGTACAGTAACAAAGACAATAAAGTAAATTATTGGTAAAATGTCTTACCTCTTCAAAAAGACAGAGTGCAGCCTCATACAATGAGCACAGGCCATCAGAGGTCCGTGTGGGTTCTCGCCACTGGCTGCGATCAGCCGAGGAGCCCTAAGACAATCAAATGCACAACTCATTAGACCAGACAATAAAGTATGAACATCACACCTAATCAGTCATGTAACAGCTACTGCCATCGGTGTATGAGTGTGTGTATGAATGGGTGAATGAATGTGGTGAGAAATGTAAAGTGCTTTGGGACTGAGAAAATTGGCTAAAAAGCGCTATATAAGTCAAGTCCATTTACCATTTAACAGACCCCAATAAATATTGAATAATTGAATAACCTTTGTACTGCTGTAGATCTCAAAGAAAGTAAAACAGCCCTTTGTAGCCCGTTTGTATTTGGTTGGTGGAAATTCACTTAGATGACAAACTAAACGACTATGGTGCAGAACGTAATGCCATGCTTGACTGATCTCAGAGAAAATTTTTTCAGTTATAACACGGTCACACCTTAAGATCATAATACTTCAGCGCTTTAAAGAATATAGATGAAGGAAAATTGTTCATTGTCCTGAAATATTTTTTGCAGTAGGTTTCTACTGATTCCATAGTTTTCCAGGAGAGAAATTAATTGAATGAATAACGTCTTGATACTCAATAGAGGGAGGGGCGATTCAGGAGAATGCTTGTTGTCAAAATCACTTTGACAAAATCAATAAATATCTCCTCACAATCTGTCCATACTGTGTGCAATCTGTAAAAAACCTGGGGTTAATTCACAGCCTAGGCTTTGTAAACAAAGTGTATGTGAACAAAGGGGCTCACTGTCGCTAGCAACATGCTAGTTTACAAAGCCTACCTAGGGTGTGTATCAACACTGGATTTTCTAGGTACAAGTAGCAGATCGTGAGGAAATATTCACTGATTTTGACAAAGAGTGTTTTGACAACAAGCATTCTCCAGAATTGTGGACTTTGCCTTTTAGCAACATTGGATAACTTATATATCTATGTTTACTTACCAATGAACGTCTCATCTGCATGAGGATGTTCATGAAACAATCATAGCCGATGAGCCCCTCCTGGTTCTGTAGCACCTTATCATCCTCCATGGTACTGACCACCACTGATGCAGCCAAGGCCATCTCGATCCACTCCAGCAGGTAGCGCAGGGAGCCCCTCTGGGAAGCTAGTCCTAGCAGAAGCTCTGACGCAAGCCTTCGCCCTAAAATATCCGCCCCAGAGTTTGGCATAGTCACTCCCTTCAGGAAAGTGGTGACCTGGGCCAGGCAGTCTAGGCCCATGGGCGGGATCTTGCTCTCGTTGGCCAAAGAAAGGGGTGGCAGGGAGCTAACCACATCGATGGCTGTGTGAATAACATCATTACACAAGTTAATATTTCCCCCAGGAGCTCCACCAGGACCAGGTGGAGGAGGCATCATCCAGCTCTGACGCAGCAGAGCAAAGAGAAGACTGAGGCCGGTGCGAACGCCCATCTCGATAAGGGCGTCGGTGCTGGAGCGTGGCCTCTCGCTGACAGAGTGCAGATCAGACGAGCCCGAGTTGTTCTCTGGGGAATGCTGCTGCTGCTTGACCTTTCCCTTGTCGTGGTACTTGTTGGAAAGTGCGTAGAAAATGCGCTGGAGCACCAGAACACGTTTGCGCAGGGCAGCAGCAAAGGGAGAGTCGGAGCAGACCATCTTGGCCAAGGCCAATTGGCTGCTGAGTAGAGCGTCCAGGTAGTGCTCCTGCTCATCGCTGGAGAGGGATTCACGCTCAAAGTCTGGAAGCTGGGGCCCCTTCAGACACAGAACCTGCTGGGGAAGCAGCACAGCTTCTTTGTTGACCAGCAGCTTTGAGTAGAGCACCGACACTCCCTCCCGTGTGGCTATCGACTCGCTGTCCTCCGTGATCCATGAGCTGTTCAGATGCTCCAGCCATTTCAGTTTCACTGGGGGGATCATTAAAGCCATGGCATGTCACTCTGGAGCCATCAGTCCTGTAAACATGACATCAGACTAAATGTTAAAGGAGGTATATGGAAAGCATACATTTTCAGGGCTTGTGGACAGACATACTTCAACCACTGAAATAACACAACCCAGTCAGTTTCTTTGAGAGGCACCTATTTGCGGACCCATGGGGGAGCGGAGCTCCACCTGAAACACTAAATCTTCTTCTTCGTTTTGTTTTACTGGCGGCGATCACCCAGCGTTTCTTCTTCTTTTTGTTTTACTGGCGGCTATCACCTAGCTGTGAATAATAACAAGACACAGTTTCCACCGGCTATGGTGCTAGTAGACAGTAAAATAATTCAGTTTGTTAAGGGTCCCAAGTGGCCAGGACGGTGGTATAAAGTAGATGTTGAGGTAGAAGATGAATGACGCAACAAAGCTTTGTGTAGGCCTACATCTTCCGAAATCCGCCACCACATTAAAATAAACAACTAATTTTAAAAAGTGGGGAGTGAAAGACATAAACGTCTGACACATAAGGTGACAGTTTCCATTGCAGATCCTGATTGATTTATTACCAGATCCCTTGTCCTCTAGTGATCACAGTTTTAATTATTATATTATTTCTAATATTCATATACAGCTATTTAAAGAGGCTCGTCTGTGACTTTGTGATCACGCAAGTGAACAGTAACGATCGCGTACAGCCGCAGAATTACATTTCAACCTGACATAAATAGCCTATGTTCAGTGGCACAGACATTAAAAAACTCCTGTTAATAAATAAATAATGAGATACATACAATACAATAGGTTTATTAATCTGAATGTAAAGCATGTTCACGATGTGTAAGGTGGCCGCATATGAACGGCACGAGGGCTGAGAACTATGCGACTGATCAGATAAATGATCGATCAAACGTAAAATCATCAGGAAATGATAAAAACATCCCGATGGAGATTTCTATGGAGTGATTTTGCTTCAAACTGTACAGGGTTGCGTTGTGGCAGTGACACTCTTTCTTCAATCGGAGCTGCAGCGTAAAGTGAAAACAAACTCAGAGTTGGTCAAATCACCTATCCAGCAGGTTAGACCCACGGCGTATGTTGCCGCAGTAATCCAGCTACCTGAAATAGGCCCCTGGCCACTTGGCCGCCAGTAAAACAAAACAAAGAAGAAGGTAGCGTGTTTCCGGTGGAGCTCCGCTCCCCCATGGGTCTGCAAATAGGCACTCTTGGTTTCTTTTGGGCTGTGAAAATGAGCATTGCCACCTTTAATATCAAGCCTGTGATTTTCCTCATCAAACACATAGGCTGGATTACCTTTATTCGCAATATTCTTTCTTTCTACAAAGGGACATTTTAAAAACATAAAATAAAAAGAACAAACAAAATGAACTACAGTTTGAGGTTATCAATAGTTTCCACCGAACTCCACAAAATTAAAACAGTCTATAATGTGACGCAAGATGAAGAAACAACATTTTTTTTAAATGGAGGTATACGTTGTTGTTGTTGTCTACCATTTGTGATAGCAGAACAAAGGAGTTTGTCCCAATAGTGCTATCAGAACCAAGGAGTTGTCCCATTATTAAAACAGGATATCTATATCTGCCTTACAAAATACGGCTGTCTGCTCAAAGAAACGTTTTGGTTCTGTAATGAATAACTTGTGAGCTGAAGGCACTGTCTGATTAAAATGACTTTATGAGAACTTAACGTGGTTTTAAGATTGTACTGTATTGGTCTTCCTTGAAAGTGCCCGCTCCAATAAAGAACTAGGAGAACACACGTTTTATATCAGTATATCATCATGTTTTAAATATATGTTTGATATTTTGCTGAGGTATGAACTCTCAAACACTTAATATAGTGTTTCCCCTAGGATTGAGTCATTGCAGCGGGCCATTGGGGGCATAATGATGTTTTTGATCATCGTCACCCTGCCAGGACCTCTCTTCTGTGTGTGTATATCTGCCAATGGCTCTTGAGGCCGAAGTACAAACAACATATCTAGCTTTCTCCAGATTAAGGTCAATTCTCTTTTAATGAACATAAATATTCCTACCTAGCCAAAAGATGGAGCAAAAAGAAGCTCCCTATCCTACCCTGCCCTCAATAAGACACTTTCGATCAGCATTGTTTTCTTCAATGTGGACTTATTAAAGCTGGGGTATGTGATTTCTGATTGGTCAAAATTAACATGAGCTGTACACTTTGACCAATCAGAGCGAGGCTCCGATTCTCTATCCCAACTGCCATTTTCTCCCCAAATCCTCCACCCCAGCTTTAATCCCTCCTGTTAAAATCGTTTTGGCGACATAATCAATTTAAGTTGTCCTAACTTTACTTTGTTTCTATGCTTTGTGTGAGTTGATGTGGGTAAGCAATATTTAAATATGAATGGACGACCACGACCACGGACCACAACCTTAAACCTGCAGTGTGTAGAATTTTGGGTTTTATTTCCTAACAGACTTTGTAGAAAATAATTTTAATATCCATAAGTAAGTTTAATTTAGTGCATAATAGCTGAAAAACATTTTTAGAATTATTTTTTTTCCCTTTGAAAGGGTCTCATATATGTCCATATTTCTCCATACCTTGGACCAAGGCATGGGCGCCGCCATGTTGGAAGCGTCATGGTTGGAATGTCATCAGGTGCATTGTTTAGAATTTAGAATTGTTCTTGTCTTTGAAGGCCACTGTAGCTTCTGTTATTATTCAAAAGGGTTGGGGTTACCCAGGGAGCGTTGCATGCTAGAACTTTCTAGAATTTTCAAGAACTTTCTAGATGATGTCATATTACACACTGCACCTTTAAAAATGCCCATTGTCTTAAATAACAACCTTTTAGGCTTAAATCAACAAAACTGAACATAATACATGTATTGCAGGGTTAATATAATAAAGCGCTGATATGAGCAGTCATAGATTTGATGTAATTAATGTAAAATGCGGCCTATAATATTTCTTTCTAACTGCTGAAATAAAAAACCCATGCAGACACAGTCATGCAGTGATCTCTTTGACTGGTTTAAAAAAATTAAATAACCATAGAATCCAACCGTAAACTGCATGATTGACAGGATGATGGATATGCTGACAAACAGATTGTGGGAGGCTTTGGCAGCCTAGTGCTGCAATCTTTCTGGCAATATAGCATGTAAGGCTAAATGAAGTAGCACACAAAATAATGCTCAGCAGTGCATTTAGTGTGATTGTTGCAAAACGTTTAGAAACTAAAACAGCGTCTTTGGTGGCTGAATCCCCAACCTTTTAATGAAATTAAAGTGGCCACGTGGCTCTGGTTACATTTGATTCCACAATCTGATCACACTGCATTTTGCCAATGTAGATTTGATTGTAAATATAGATAATTAGCCGGAAATTAGGCCAGCATATTTGTTTATGTTTGTTCACAAGTTTTTCACTCTTGACAAGCTTCACAAGCCAAGCATTACCTGACAGAACCACACCCTTCTCTGAGAAACTGAAATGACAATGCTGCAGACAATCACCAGTATGCATCTATTCACCCAGAATATCCTATCCTATGCATTTAATCAATGTCATGTTTACTAATCCATAACCTTTGAAGCTGTGGTTCAATGACTGAGTGTGCAGGTCAAGACGCTCATTGAGGTGTCACAAATGACTTTTTAATATTCTCCACACCAGAGCCTATGCTACTGGACTGGATCATTATTATCATGTTGTGTGAGAAAGTTCCACATTTATCACTCTCTGTTTGCCCCCAGATTATCTTGAAGGTGAGTGGCTCTCTTCCGCCGTGTTGACAGTCACACTAATAAGACATCCGTCGGAAATAGTTGTTTTAGTTACGACTACAGTGTGATTAAGCGCTTAGCACCTAGCCATGCTAACTCGACTAACTCATCTGCCGCGACGGTCCCATGCTAACATAGGTTAGGTTCTATCTGTGGTATTTAGCACATAAAGATAACATTAGACAGCTCTTGCAATGCGACACTGCTGCCTTGTAATTAGAGATGGTTGATCACCTGTTTGTTGTGTCAGATTAGAGAAAGCAGTTTACCTACGATAATGAACACCAACAGCTAACAGATTTACAAATCAATGACATTACAGGAGACATGACATTACACGGCTAACGTCAACAGCAGCCTTGCCAGCTCGTGTTGCACACCTACACGTTAATGTTAAATGTCATATTGTTGTTGGCATGTTTTTGTTGTAAAGACGACTGTCAAACCGGTGCTACTGTTTACGTTAGCTAGCGTCGGCTAACTTACCTCACGTCACTCAGCTAGCAAAGCACACAAAACCTAAACACAGGCGTGACAACCTTGTGTGCAGGCATTGCAGGGGGATAAAGAATAAGATACGTAGTCATGCCATTGTGCAAAACTGTCCTAAAAAGCCCGACTTCACTCCCCGACGCGCTTTTTAGCCCGTTAGTATCTGCTGTATCATAGCGCCGAGCAGGTTAGCTCACTAGCTACACTTTCTAACGTTAGCTGGGATAAAAAAGCTCGCTTACCAGGAACTGACAGTGGCCTCCTCCTCTTCTTTGCGTTGTGCTTGTACAAAAAGAACCTACGTGTGCTTCATTGCATGAACGAGAACAGTGTAGTCAATATCCGTATGCTTTGATAGCGTTATTGTGAAAGGAGACAGAGCCATGCATGGGTTTCCATGCCTCCGCCCGCCTCTCCCGTACCTTCCAATGCGATTAGGTCCAGAGAGCAGTGCGCTCAGTCCCAGCCCCTAACCGAGCCCCAGGCACAGGGCGGTGACGTTTGGAGCCTGTCTGTCTGCCTGATTGCCTCCCTGCCTGTCTGTCTTCCTGCCTGTCTCTATCGCTTACTCTATGCTGTTGTGTACGCTCATATCGCATTCTAGTCATCAGTGGTTTATGCACACTGCTGCCATCCACGCCCACAAAGACAAAGCGATTTTGCATGGCCATTAGTTTTAGCACTAGGCGATCAATGCTGCCACCTCACTGTTATTTTATCTATAATAGGCAATACAGTGTAATATCAAGTGTCACTTCTGTCATTGCATACTTGCATGGTTATTTCAAATGTGAATAAAATACATGTGTTTGTCACAACAATAAAATGTGCCAAGTAAATGTTTATCTTCAGCAATACATTAGAGAACATCAACTCATTTCTTTAAAATGTCTTATTATCAATAATTATAGTGGCTCTAATGGCACGTGGTGTCTAAAGTGGGTTTTGTGGTTATCTTGGCCATGCAGACACTGTGAAGCCCAGCCTAAAAGTAGTAGGCTATTTATGTCTTATCCCAGCTGCGTAGGCCTATTTGTTGTTGTGGTAACTAGTCTATATTTATTTAGGCTTCTAAAGCCATTTTGGTTGTTGTGAATTGTCCTTTCACCAGGTCAGCAAGTGTGAGCTTCAGTTGGCTCTTTTGCCACTAATGTTCTCAGCAGAGGTCTAAATTCTTTTACCACTTGACTAAGCCTCATCCTTAGCCCTGTATGCTCTTACACTGCATTTTGTAGTCATGTCCAGAAGAAATGTCCCCTCTGCAAATGTCTTCTTTAAAAAAATATATATTTCAAATTGATAATACAATCTGTAAGTAGGGTTTGGGAATTACAAATAATAGATACAAAGCATAAAGAATGAGATTAATGAGGTAATAATGTATCTATAGCCACCAACATACACATTAGAAGATGAATTAACGTTTTTATTTATTTATGATGAACATCACAAGAATATAGATAAAGGTAAGGTAACAATGAAATAAAACAACCAACATCTTGTATGAATCAAGAGCTGCCCAATAAGATGTTATTACAGGCTCTGAATGAATTATTTGAACACTACAGCTTTGTGACTTCTGTTGAATTTCCACATAGTGATATTTCCGCCCCATTTTAGGTGTTGATTTCAGGAGTTGCTTGATTGATTTGAGTTAATTTATATTTTTTTTGTTGGCAAGAGCTTTTAAATGCAATTTCAAATGAATAAAGACACAATTTCCACCACCAAGAAAGCTGTGAAAACATAGGCAACTGTCAGGCAGCTCATTCTGCGTGGCTGGCCTAATTACTCATACTGCATCAAAGAACCAAAACAATTCTTCTGAAACTGCATGGTAGACTACATTTTACATTTATCTTTATTCAATTACATTTTATGACTTCAGTTTAGATAATGCAAAAGTGTAAGTAAATACGGGAGAACGGGGGAATCTGAGGCATCGGGTAATGTGAGCCACCCCCTGTATCTAGGCAAAGGAAAACATTTGTGGTCATGTGAGATATATGTTTTCAAGCCCCACTCATTTCCCCATGGCCCTGAAAGAGAGGACCTCATGGTACTGTGGTAAGCATGTTTTTTTTCACCAAAATAGGTATTTTGCATGTACAAGTAAATGTTCTTGCTGTCAACTTAATCAACTGTTGTGCAAAAGCAAATGTATTCACGTAGAAAAACCTCTATCATACGTGTTGATGAACTACCAACATATAAAAACCATGTGATGATATTAGCTAAATATTAGCCTGAAATGCTAAGAGAGGTAGTTTTTTCTCAAATTGTGGTGGTGGGGGAAAGTGAGCCAAATGCTGTGGGGGAAAGTGAGACACTGTCTCACTTTCCCCCACCATGAGGCACAAGTTAAGTTTAGTCTTAAACATATTTTAATGTAATATTAGATAACATGTTTTATTTTAATGTCATACACATTGTAGAAAAGCCATCATGCCAAGGAAATACACCAGGAAGACGACCTGGGGCAACAACACGTAAAGAGCACCTTCTCATCTTTCCCTGTAACCTTCAGGGCTGGAATGTAGAGTATGACAGGCTGATGTTATAATCCAGCTGGGTCTTCTCCTGTGTTCTGAGTCCCAGGCTGTTCTCGCTGGTTCTGATTTTCCTATGCTTCGACCCCCAGACACAAGCTGGCTCTAAAGGTCCTGTGTTCTGACCCTCAGACTGTGTTCTAATCTAACTGGTTCTATCTTTCATTGGAATCTTATTAAAACCTTTTGAATTATAATATGTTGTATTTGATTTTGTTCAGAATTACTTTCAAGTGTTTAGAAAATTTCCTTTGCTTAATGGACCAAACCCCATCATTATTTTTTGTAAGTGGATCAGTTTACCCCCAGCTGGTTCACTTTACATCCTTGATTTTTCTGGTCTGTCTCAGTTTACCCCACAGCTGGGGTAAAGTGAGCCACATGACAACTTTTTTTTAAAACAATCATATTTTCACTGCCCTTTGTCTTGAAAAAAATCTGCAAATGCCCATTTCTAGGAAACATCCTGAATTAATGGGAAATATGTTAATTTGAGTGATAAATCATTTTAGCTCGCTTAGAGGGGAGCAAATGTAAAAAGTGGCTCAGATTACCCCGTTCTCCCCTATATATATATTTTTTTTTTTAGCTTTTGCAAGCACTTTCAATGCCGAAATGCTGTTTGGACTGATTTGGTTTAGTTTACCTTCATACAAAAATTCCATTGACTTAGTACTACAAATAATTTTAGTCAATAAAGTCATACGTATGTTTACTTTACTCTAGTGGACTGTGCTGATCTTCTATACAAGCTGAGACACGCATGAAACTTCTGAAATAGCATTAATGTTATGGGTGCTACAATCTAGAACACATTTACAAAGCAAACAATATTGCATAAGCTCTTGCTCTTGGGTAAACGTCAGCTGGTTGTCACAGTATTGATTAATCTGAACTCATGAGTAACCTACTTTTGAGAAAGTTGAAGAATGTAATTTCACTGTAAAAGACCAAATCAAATTGTCAATGTATGTGATTTTATCAACAGCGTGTTTGCACTTTTACACACGTCCATAATACATACATATCACATGTGTTTGTAAAGTTTTTATATTAGGCTATCATCAACAAAATACACAAAAGCAAAATCCATTCAAGTTTTTCTCAAAGACACAGCATTAAAGACCTGCCCTTTTTAAGAAAATTATACTGAAATGCTTTTGCTGGCCATTGCACGTAATTGACATTCTGCACAAATAGTACTACATTTCTGTGAAAAACTAAATTCTGCCACATCCACCAACAGAGATCATCCTTGTGATGTTTGATCTGTACTTTACAGATGGTATTTCACTAACTGTGAAGCACAAAGCATTTTTATCTTTGCTGTCCGGTTTCAAAGTCCAGGTTGATCCCGGACAGCAATTCTCCTCCACAGGAGCGGTTCAGCAGCTCTTTCAGGGCTTCGTTCACGTCGTTGTTGAAGACCGTGGAGAAGTTGCAGTTGGGGTATCCTCCACCACCTCCGTCCAGGGGAAACGAACCCATCACCTCCTGCACCCATTTCAGCTCGTTGCTAAGCTCCGAGCGCAGTGCGTCAAAGTGGTTCTGTCTCTCCTGGTAGCGGTTGCTGATGGCGCCGAGGCTGGAGCCAAAACTCTGCATGTCGTCCTGCAGGCTCCTTTTCAGGGCCTCCACCTTACGGAACTCGTAGCGGATTTGTGAGAGCTCGTGGCGCACGCCCTCACTCTCCTCCTTGTACCAGGCCTCCTTGTCATTGTATATAGAGACCATGGCGTCGATGTCTTCTTGCAGAGAGTCGTGGGCCTCCGCCAGGCTAACAAAGGAGCTCTCCATCTGGTCAATGTCCTCCACCACCTGGGCAAAGCGCTCAAAGTTCACATAGGTGTTGTTAGGCGGCATGCTTGAGTGGGACTTGATGGTGTACTCCCGCAGGCGCTTGGTCTTCAACTGGCGCCGCTCCCGTTTCTTTGGCTCCCGGGCTTTATTCTCCTCCTTGTGCTCATTGGACTTGAGGGTTTAAAGAAGGGATAGTTAGTGACAGTGGCCTAGGAGGCAAGAGCAGGCATAGATAGACATAGCTAATGCGGGTTGGCTTGGATTAAAGACGCATCACACTCAACAAATAATTACTTCCACTCCTGTGCAAAACATAGGCGGCGCACAATAGGGCAGGAGTAGAACGACCAATGATTACTTAATGCATAGTAAAAAGTCGAAAATTATTAATGGTTTCAGAATTACAATATCCTTCCTTGTCAGAACCAATACGTGGTCGTTGCAAACATAAACAACAGGATGGCTCATTGTTTTGTTTTTTTCAAAGTCAAATTATGAACAACAAATAACCACAACGTATGTGCAAAGTGAGGTAAGGAAGCCAAACTTTTGGGTCAACTTTTTTTCTTTTCTCTAACACGGCTTTGGAACCATCCTGGCATTAGCTAAGGTTTGCATGTTTATTTTTTGTGCTGGGCAGTTACATTAACTCTGACCAGTTTTCACAAGTTGGAAAACACACAGCTTTTTTTGTCTGCATGTCAACAGTATTGGAATGCATTATATTGTATGGGTTTCAAAATGTTTATTTGCTTTTCAACTATGGGCTCTTGCCACATTTATTAAAAACAGGGAAATTTGTCACTGTTATTTCTAATTGGTTTCTACTTGAGCAATAAGCAGACAGCCTCCACCTCCACTGATTGTCTAAAATACAGTCATGTCAAGTACATGCATTTACATGCATATCATATTCTGATTAAGGTCTCTATTCCGGTTAAGGCAATATTCCAAATAAGGTGTTTACATGCGTGTAGCTACAGGGTTATTCCTGTTTACAAATCAATCAGCATATTCCGAATAAACCAGTGACGTGGTAGAAGCGCCATGATGCCTGACGTCAGCGCATTTTTTCCGGTAATAATTCCCGTCCCATCCATGACATATTAACTCACTTTCCGTCATTAGCGTTGTCTGGCATTGTTTGATACGCCAAAAATTTAAAAAAAATAAAAGTACGGAGCTTTGTTGCATGTGTACACACTCTAAGTAACAGCCGTAAACCAGGGAATGCATCAAAAATGCAGCAAAAACACAGATCGAAATATTTATTCTGATTAAGGTGTACATGCCACAATATTGTGATTTAGATCGGAATACTCTTAAAGGGGAAGTGAGCGGTTTATTTGTGTTAATATATGTGTTATATCACTCCATATTCCTACAGCAATCACTTCAACAGAGTGCGGACGTCATATCACAGGTCTCCAAGTCATTCTGATTTGCAGTAATAGCCCAATTAAAATGTTGTAGTATCCCGATTTTTTATCCAATCAGGAGAGAGAATGCTACTCTTCTCACTCATATATACTATATACACTCCATGGTCTCACTGCCGGTGCACGCCAGAGCAGCAGATGGGTGAATGTGTATGCGCCTACAATGGCGGAGCAGGTAAAAATCCTTCCCAATGTCTGTTTTGATGGTTTTTATCATGTTTAATCCGGTTTTATCACACTTATGGATCCGAGATTATGCTCGATAACTTGCTGCTTGAAGACCGCAATGCATTAATGTGGTGACGTAGGGACGAGCGAGGGGACTGCTAACTGCAGTAACTGACAGGAAGTTAGCTAAAAGAACCATTCCGCTTACAGCTCCTTTAATCGGGTTATGGCTTATTCTGAATATGAGTTTATTCAGATTAAGGTGAGCAAGAACTGCTGTTTACATGGCAATGTCTTATTCTGAATATGACCTTAACCGGGTTAATATCAGAGTATTGCTGTGCATGTAAACGTAGTCAATTTTGCGTGAGTAAATGAAGAAGTGAGTTAATTTTTTCTTGTGTATTGTTATTATAGTAAAACAAAAAAGTTAAAATAAAACATCTAGAATAAAGTTTTCCCTTTACCTTGATCCATGGGTGATTAAGAGCATCTTGAATTGTTAATCTTTTCCTGTCAGAAAAAACACAAAATCCAATTACAGTTAATAAACACCAAATAACACAGGGATTAACCTTCTTCTACTGGTGCCAGTTTGCCCTGAGGCACCTGTCGTTCACTATTTCGTTTGCTTGAGCTCTTACTGCTTATCCTTCTCCAACAGCTGGCAGATGAATTTCTTGGCAGGCTCACTGGTGTGACAGAAGAACTCCTCATCAAACTCATAATTGATGGCAGAAATGTTCGCCAGTGTGTCCTGTTTGGTCTCCCCCAGGAAAGGTGAAGCCCCACTCAGCCTGGAAACAAAACATAAAAGGAAGAGCTGTTTATCATTCTGTGTGAAATAAGCTGCAATATAAAGTATTGTAATGTGCACTTTTTGGTTCACTTACAGGATGTAGGTGATGACACCAATGCTCCACATGTCAGCTTCTAACCCCAGTGGCTCATAGTTGACAATCTCCGGCGCTAAGAAGGCAAAAAGACGACTGTCAAAATGCACCGCTGTTAAAGCAGTTGAAAAATAAACTTGTCTCTTGTTACATTTGAAAAACTAGCATACTTTTTAGCCCCAACATTTGTCAAGCCCCTGCCTCTAAACATACTGTATACTCTTGTGTCAAGGAGGCCTGGAGAAAGCACATTGGTTTTGAGCTATCTGATTAGCTTTTGGACGAGTGGATGGAGGGAAAATAAGGGCGCACTCACACTAGGCAAGTTTGCCTGTTCCGTGCTGCAGGAAGATTCCCTGAATACTGTCGCCGCCGCCGGCCCAAATTTCTAGCAAACTCAGATGGCCTAGTGTGAGTGCGCCCTTAGACTGATCCTTTGATGGTAGACTACAGTTGGTAGTTTGATGCAATGCACCACAATACAGTGAGATTAAAAAAAGAAGATGTAACAAATGAACTCGTCTTACCTACAAACTCCGGTGTTCCAAAGATGTTCTTGAACTCAACACCAGCTTCAATCTTGTGGGCAAGACCAAAATCAATAAGTTTGATTCTCGGCAACGGCACATTCTTGTCTAGTAGCATTATGTTTTCAGGCTGCGGATGAGAGAAACGACAAATGGCATTGACATTTATATTGTTTCTCTCATGCTTTTACAGCAAAGTGTACAAAGAGAAAACAGTAAAAGTTCAAAAGGTGCAAAAGTGTCTATATGTTAATTTCCGCAATAAACGATGCAGATACAGAGATCAGGGAGAAATGTACATCAGTGAACAGCTATTCATTTGAAAGTGATTTTGAACACAAGATAACTTATTGCTCCATCTAGTAAAAGACATCCGTTTAGTGTTGTTGACTAAATACGTCACGCTATCCTCCTGGTAGGACCAAGTGGAACTTATAGCCAAACGGTTCATGTCGACTACTATAACGCAAACAATTTACACTACCTTGCTTAAGGCATTCACTGTAACTCAGCTCACAACTTGAGATTACATTGGAATATGCACAATGCAACAACAGCCGCCTGTGTTGAGATTGTTGTCTCAAAAACCTTAAAAAGTTTTTATTCACTGTAATGGTGATGAAGAAAGTGTATCTTAATATTATAATAATAACTACTGAACACTAATCAAATGAATGAAAAGTAAACTACCTAATTTAAAAAAACTTTAATTTAATCAACTTAAGGTCAAATAACACGTTTTTCTGTTTCTTAAAAGGGAAAAATAACAAAAACTCACATGGTTAACTGGTATACCTCAAGCTAAGTACTAGGTCTTAAGGCTTGGGACATTATTTGCTGATTTTTCTGTTGCTGTTGTTTGTTGGCATATCTCCTTGCTTATTACATGTCTAATTGTTGTATTCACTTTTTTTATAGCTAAAATTTTTAATAAAATCCTCTGCTAAGAGCTTATACTGTAATAATAGTGAACTGTTTTTCTCAAGTCAAAGAATGCTGAATCATCCTAAGTAATAAACTCTGAGCATGGAACAAGTGTATGTCGCTTTGACAGCTCACAAGGGTGAGTTCACAAGGTTACAGTGCAGTACTTTGATTTCCATACTGAGCCATATCGAAGTCAAAGGGTCAGATTGAAATGCACAGTGTCTCCTACATGTGGTTAAAACACAGTGTGTCTTCTCTGGACAGACCTTGAGGTCAAAGTGGGCTATTTTTCTGGCGTGGAGATAGTTCACCCCCTCGAGGATTTGCTTGATGAACTGAGTGGCCTCTTCTTCGCTCAGAGACTCCTTCTGTGCCAGGAAGTCAAACAGCTCACCTCCGGCTACCCTGGAACACAGAAACATATCATCCCAATGCATGCTGTCAATAAATCAGAGCAGAAAAATACGGTGGAAAATTATTACCATTAGTGAATCTTTGCCCTCTGAACTTTAGAATAAGATGAGCTAAGGTGTTGGAAGCACACATCTAAATTATTCTAGAGGAATAGTAGACTGACTTGCTTACATCATCACACCTTTTGAATTTCTGTTTGTTATTTATGGCCTGTAGTAGGCCTCATTGATCCAAGCTCAAGCAGCTCGTTTTTGATTATATAGTGTTATAGTGGCTCAAAATAACAGCAGTTGTGTGCCCCGTCAAAAGCAACAGCTATGATTAAATAAGGAAAGAATGGACTTGGGCCCAAACCTATACATGAACTCTTTAAAAAAGAACTCAAGAGCCTCAAGACAGCTAGATATACAGTATAGCTAGGTAGCTAAATAGCAAGTACTTTATGTACCTGAGCTGAGAGAACAGGTGTGGTTCACCTGAGGGCTGTACTATGAAGCGAGATTGGCTATACTATACTATTAAGCGAACTATCCAAACAAACAAATCCTATGATAGAAGTCTTCTATAAAATCACAGGTTGCAACATCAGTTCACTATGGGCTATTATTTATCTGCATTATTTACTTGAATATTAAATGTGGTTGACTATACAGTATTTGGTGCTTGTTTCTGTCAGGGAACCAGTGTCACTTAGGGACGTTGCTGCAGGTTCACCAAAGCTGCTGCACAATAAACTTTTGTCGGAAATATTCACAAACTGCACAAACTTGGTGATTTAATGGTTTATTGATATTCATGATAATATTCAATCTAAATTAGTTTCACTTTGATGTGGCCCAAAACTAAAATGATTCCCATGTACCCTTCATTATGGGACAGAGTCAGAGCTAGGACTATATACAATCATATGAAAAAGTTTGGGAACCCCTCTCAGCCGGCATTATAATTGACTCTGCTTTCACAAAAAACATATAAAAGTGGTATGTCTTTAATTTACCAGGAACAGCTAAGTACTGGGATGTTTTCCAAACAAAGATTTTTTGAAAAGCAGTATTTGGTTGTATGAAATAAAATAAAATGTGAAAAACTGGCTGTGCAAAAATATGGGTACCCTTGTGGTTTTGTTGATTTTAATGCCTGTAACAGCATGTAAAACTGATGAATTTAAACACAAAGTTGGTTGGATTATGTTGTTAAGCCTTGAACCTCAAAGAAATGTCTGTTTAATCATGAGAAAATGTATTTTAGGTGCCTAAATGCAAGTTGCACTTCTCTTTGACTCTCTGCTGAAGTGAGACGCAATGGGATCATCAAAACAGCTCCCAAAAGATCTGAAAAACAAAGATTGTTCATTGTCATGGTTTAGGGGAAGGCTACAAGAAGCTTTCCCAAAGGTTTCAATTGTCAATTTCTACTGTAAGGAACGTTGTCAGGGAATGGAAGGACACAGGCACAGTTGCAGTTAAACCCAGGTCTAGCAGATCAAGAAAAGTACAAGAGCGGCATATGCGGCGGATTGTGAGAATGGTTGCACACAACCCAAAGATCACCTCCAAAGACCTGCAAGAATATCTGGCTGCAGATTATGTATCTGTACATGGTTCAACAAATCAGTGCAATTTGCACCAAAACATCTGTATGGCCAGGTGATGAGAAGGAAGCCCTTTCTGCGCCCACGCCACAGATACAGTTGCATGGAGTATGCAAAAGCTCATTTAGACAAGCCAGATTCATATTGGAAGAAAATGCTTTGGACTGATGAGACAAAAATTAAGTTATTTGGTCTTTATAAAAAGCAGATGTTTTGGTGCAAATTGCGCTGAATTGTTGAACGATGTACAGATACACAATCTGCAGCCAGATGTTCTTGCAGGTCTTTGGAGGTGATCTGTGGGTTGTGTGCAACCATTCTCACAATCCTCCCCCTATGCCGCTCCTGTTTTTTTCTTGGTCTGCCATGCCTGGGTTTAACTGCCACTGTGCCTGTGTCCTTCCATTTCCTGACAACGTTCCCTACAGTCGAAATTGACAATTGAAACCTTTGGGAAAGCTTCTTGTAGCCTTCCCCTAAACCATGACAATGACCAATCTTTGTTTTTCAGATCTTTTGGGAGCTGTTTTGATGATCCCATTCTGTCTCACTTCAGCAGAGAGTCAAGGAGAAGTGCAACTTGCATTTAGGCACCTAAAATAAATTTTCTCATGATTAAACAGACATTTCTATGAGGTTCAAGGCTTAACAACATAATCCAACCAACTTTGTGTTTAAATTTATCAGTTTTACATGCTGTTACAGGCATTAAAATCAACAAAACCACAAGGGTACCCATATTTTTGCACAGCCAGTTTTTCACATTTTATTTTATTTCATACAACCAAATACTGCTTTTCAAAAAATCTTTGTTTGGAAAACATCCCAGTACTTAGCTGTTCCTGGTCAATTAAAGACATACCACTTTTATATGTTTTTTGTGAAAGCAGAGTCAATTATAATGCCGGCTGAGAGGGGTTCCCAAACTTTTTCATATGACTGTATATTGATTAAATAGCATATAATAGGATAGTATTTATATAGTGTATAAATCAGCTAAACGCTATAGTGGTTAAATCTGCTGAGTCAAGTTTAACGTTGAATTACCTTACAATGTCACCTTAGGCACCGAGAGAGCGAGTGTTCAAATAAATGTAATAATTTAGCAGGCCTATTTTTCTGACAGCATTCCACTCTCATCTTACTTGCATCAACAGTTTAGCTTTCAGCCTTTATTTCTCTGCTCTGTGACTTTTCAGAGCTGACAAACTGTGAAGTTAGTGGAATGCCATTTTTAAGCGGCACACAATCGGTCCATATGTTGCGGAAGAAGAGTCAAATGATGCTTCAAACACTTTTATGTGAACATGCACAGAGCCTGAAAAAGAAAAGCCCGGGTTCACAAGCCATGACATGATAGCCATCATCTCTGATCATGTGATCAGTTGTTTTTATTTCCTCCAGTCTGCCCCTCTGTCCCTGTCTCCAGCCACTTCTCCCATACCAACACATTTCTTAGGAATTCTCCAAACTTGCCATTCTCCATCCATCCACCAGAAGACATCACACCTTCCTACTAGTCCCATTCAGCTGTCTATTAATAAATCCACCTTTTCCTCATTCCCTTACAACCAGTGTTCACACCAGCCCATCTCCACCTGCTCTCGGCAAGATCCTCTATATTGTTTTGTGCCTTTGTGCTTCTAACTAAAAAGTGATTAGGGCCAAGAATATTTCCCAAGCATCAAGGCTTTTGGGACAGCTGGTCTCCTGTGTTACTCACAGCTCCAGGATGAGCACCACGTCAGTGCGGTTCTCGTAGACGTCGTGCAGCGTGACGATGTTGGGGTGCTGGATCTGCTGCAGGATGTCCACCTCCCTCTCTATCTCCTCCCGACGCACTCCTCGAGAGCTGGCAATGCTCTGACGCTTCTTGATGAACTTGGCAGCAAATTCCAGACCGGTGCTCTTCTCTCTGCACTGCTTTACAATGGCAAACTGCCCACTGAAGCACAGATGGGGAAGCACAAAGATAATGGTTTGAGTTAAGTCTGAAAAAGTAAGCTAGGCTGGATTTAGTTAACTACTGACAAACATAATAGTATGGATGAATTGTTGGCTGGATACTAACTTGTCATAGACTTCTGCTTGTATATCAATGTGTGACAATTAATTGCAATACAAAAATGTCAAAGAAATATTTGTAATTTTGTCATCATTACATCATGTTTCCACCAGAGGGAACCAACAAGTTAATTTTTCCAATCTTAAATATAGTAGTGGTCAAAACTCAACAAACAAAAAACTAAATTTATGTGATCTCATCAAAAATTCAGGCTACCGTTTCAGTATATTTTTTCTAACAAGGGTCTGAGAGAAAAAACTGATGGAAGCCTTTCTACATTCAGTTTGAAGGCATGTTGAAGGAGCCCAAGACTAAAGAAATTCATTGCCAGCGACTGCTCTGTAATTTTTGTGCATATGACTATAAAACCATCTTGAATCTCTTGAATATTGAATATTGAAATGAAAGTTAAACAGGGAATTATTTTTCCTCTCGTTTTTCATTTATTACTGTGGATGAATTTCTGACAATTCTTCCTCCTCTGTCCTCTTCTATCCTTCTCCTTCACTTGCCCAAAAAAGACCCCACATTTTGCAATTATGTTTTTCCAATTAGATCAAGTGACAAACTCTCAACATTAAACCCTCAGCGTAAACTAAGTAATATTTTTCACAGGCTAAAGGCAAATTGAGCTACAACATCGATACAACTTATAAATTCATACCAGGAAATATAAAAACATAACCATCAATTTTTCTGAATTGAGGTTATTAGCGAAGGTTTGCCTTAACCAACTTTATAATCCCAGATAAGGGGTCTTGTTCAAACAACTTTTTCATTTTCAGAGATAACTCATTTTGATACACATTGAATTGAAAAATCAGGTGAATCTTTGGTCTGAACTGGGCTTTACACAGATTGGCCTGGTGGGGAGCTTTGAAAAACTACATCTGTTCCACAGCTTGTCTGTTTTGATGGATACATAGCGGATGTCTCTTGACTGGCTCAAGGCAAATGGGGACAGTAATTTTAGCACAAGATCATGTGTTACAGGTCCGTGATGGGATTGCTATTGCTTTGTCACACACAAAGTGATGAGCCTGCACTCATGTAAAATCGCTGGGTTTTATTTTGGTTATGTATTTAGAATTCAAATTAAAGGATGACTGTACAGCTGCCTCTATTTTTTTCTGGTTCACTTGAACTGTTTGTAAGCCAACACTCACGCTTCCTCCTGTCCAGGCAGTCTGGGAGTGTAGATATAGCTGCTGCTAAATATAGAAGGGTCATGCACAACAGTTGTCTCTCCACTTGACAACACACATCAACAAAACTATACAGGCTAATATACAAGCTGGTATATTTTTTATTTTTCTTGTCTTGAAAAAAGCTCTGGCATACAATTTGAGTCCCGTTAAATTCAATTAGGTTAATTATTCAGTTTCATTTCCATATTGTTACAGTGCAGCAATGACTATTTGTTGCAGTGACCTAGATGGTAGTTTTTGCTCTTGAATGATGCAACCTATTTTCTAAAATCTTCCTGACAATTATAATGTCCACAACTAAATTCTAGGATTATTTACACATAAAACATTAAAGATTGTTTTCCTTGCTGTCAGTTTGATAAATCAATGAATAGGCTACACGTATAAAATAACATGAATAAGGTTAAACTATCATTTTTAGTTTATGTTATTATTAAAGTATAATTATAGTATAGGTATAGTTATTAATAAAGTATCTATCTATCTATCTATCTATCTATCTATCTATCTATCTATCTATCTATCTATCTATCTATCTATCTATCTATAAGTTGTTAAACTGCACCACACAATCAGATTTATTCATTATAGAAAGTGTAACTTAAATTTCAATTAGATAAAAAATAAATAAAACGAGAAAATAAGCAGACATAAGGCATGCATGATCTGTAGGCTACCTTCCCAACTCTTCACCGATTTCATAAAAATCCTCCACTTTCTGTTGTTTGAATAAGTCCATGGCTGCAGTGAACGCTGATGTTTGTAGGATAATACTTCCAGGTCACTTTTCATCTCTGTTATAGGCCTACCTGTAATAAAAAAATAAAAAATGTTATCTTCCGGAAATATGACAACAGCACTTAAAACGGAATACATGTTTAATAGGTAGCTAACCTGTTATGGAACAGAAACAGGCTTGGCTCATGACACTGACTGAAGCAAGAAACTATAGCCTACCTGTCATAAATAAAACACCAGTTTGGCAACAACCACAAAGCACCTACCGTGTTGCACGTGAACACCATGTACTCCTCCAGTCCGATGTTGTGCTCAGGCCACGAGGACTCTGCAATGTCCTTCGCCTAACATACAGTCTATGGTCCCAACCAACACATTCCGTTTACCACGGTCGGGGGGATGTCCTCCCATAATATTTTAAAATACGAACATTAGGTGAATTGTGCCGAATTGAAAGCCAAACTTACTTAGTATAAGATATATTCAAACGTGTTAAATTTTCACTTTGCAACAATTTAAATAAGATGTGATCACCACGGTGTCAGGATTACACATGATACCGTTGTGCGCGCGCACTGCCGCTTGGCGGCTTCGACCAGCTGTCCAGCTCGCGCTTTGAACTCCAGCTGTTGTCTCCTGTCTTGCGAGCTGTAGATCACTATGAAGTGCATTATTTTTAATTCTCAAAAACACTGATTAATTTAACCATTCTCTTTTTTCATTTAGCCTATTTTGATATAAACTATTTTTATTGATTCTCCTCTCTGAAAAGAGTGTCTTTTAAATACAAGTTCTGATTCATAAAACCATCACAATTATTATTATATAGGCCTATTTATTTCTATATATTTTTTTATTAATTAATTCAAATATGGCTACAGGTTTACCATCCTTTTTTCATACCTTGCTAAACTATCCCAGTTTAGGTTTCAACTGAAACTCCTCAGTATATCCCATAAGCCTATCTATCCCATTTGAGAACAAACATGTTACATCTTAAGAGTTAAAAAAAAGTCACTGATCAACACCAGATACTCAGCACTGAGATTATGTAGAAGTCTGCATTCCAGTTAATACAATTTTCTAAAATATACACATTTATTCCAACCTCACTCATGCACGGCTCTGGATGAATCGTGACTTTGGTGATCCTCTGACTTAAGAGCTATCATCACCTTAAAGTGTAAATTGAGTCCTCATGAAGAGACTCATGCAATCAGATTTTGGACCATACTGTGAAACCAATAGGCTAGAATAAACACAGATATCCTTGAACCTGACACAATATATTGTACTGTCACATTAGCCTGTCGATTTGATTTGCATATGGTCAAGTAGTGGAAAAACTAGCTCATCAAACCCAAATAAATGATGTGAGCAAGTCGTCACAGTTCAATCTGGGACAAGGAACATAGATAGGTAAATGACACTGGCAGTCCAATGAGAGGTAGGAGAGCCAATGGTAGATAAACTGAAACAATACCACTATTCAGATGGGGGAGACGCCCAACAGAAACAGTCAAATGAGGCACCTCTTCTTCCTTTACAGAGTCAAGCGTCATTCCAGCAGAGAGTATGCATGGTGTGCTACCACCGCTCAGTCAGCTGTGGACAAACGTGTGAAGATGGAGAGGAAGTCAAGTGTGGACCTGCACATGGAGCCCTCAGAAGGAGGCCTGAAGGAGCTGGTGCTGAGGTGGTTCACCAAGACACAAGCACCGCTCATTTTGAAGAATGGAAACTTCCCTGACTGGTTTCAAGGCTTTGCTGCAAGAAAGTAAGCAACACATACACAAATATATCTTATAAGGATCTGCAGTGGACAAGTGAAGGGAAGTTTGAATGATCTTGTGGAAGTTTATATGTATTAAATGCAAATAGTGTAAGTTGTACTTATTCTGGACTTGTGCATTCTAATAGGTTGTGGTATTTAATTGCCTTTATTTGATATCTGTGCCATGAAATTATTTCCCAGGTTTGTTTATATGTTAGTTGCACTGCTATATTCACCATCATTTAAGCATTGCAGTTGGTAAATGTGGAGCTAATTTCAATTAACCTATATCACTTATACGTTTATTATATTTTTTATTAACAATCAAAATCTGCAAAGTAATGCTGTGAAGCTGTCATATAATTATAATGAAGTAAAACAAATTGCCTCCAAAGTGAAGTGCAGTACAAGTAGAAAGTATCAAGAAATGGAAATACTGTAATCGAGTAAGCATATTTCACCAGTGAGTTTAATGTTAGCAAACTTATTCAGTAACATCAGCTGGTCATACCAGGTGCGCATTTTAGTCCTTATGAATTAAACTCTCTATTTGTAAGACTACAGTATGAATGTTTTATTTTATTTTAAAATGTATACGGTATTGCTTAGAGGAAAAGAACAGATCATTTTAATTTGACGCAAGAATATAAAAAAGGCTTATGTTTGTAGGGTGAAAAATCAACACAATAGACAGGATGGATGACAGATGTAACAAGAAAGGTTGAGTCATCATGTTCTCTGAAAACAAATGAATAAAAGATAGATACAAGTTGGACAGAGGTTTTACATGATGAACATGTTATTTTTAAGTCTAATTTGCATGTCAGTCTGTTTGATTGACTCTGTCTTGCTCTTTGCCCCAGGGACGCGGAAGATCTATTGAGAGATAAAGCTCTGGGCTGTTTTCTCATCCGCCTCAGCGATAAGGCCATCGGCTACATCCTGTCATACAAGTGAGGCAAATCAAGTACATTTCACCTGGTTCCCATTGCTTCCTTACTGGCTTCTCTCATCTCACTGATTGTGCTTTTCATCCAAAGGGGCCACGACAGGTGCCGCCATTTTGTCATCACCCAGGATCAAGATGGACAGTTTGGAGTATCAGGAGACTGTGAGACTTACAGCAGTCTCCCAGAGCTGATAGAGCATTACAAAGTCAGCCCTATCCAACCCTTTGGAGAATACCTGACCACCAATTGTTATGAGGTGAGGAGGCGCCACAAAGAGTTTAATGAACTCATGTGCCCCATGAACTCATGTGCCTCATGTTGGTCTGATCTGATGGAATAATTACTAAAGTTTGATTTCCACAATGCTAGCGGCAGAGCTTTTGGGATGGCAAAGTAAATCTATCATTTGGTTCACCACTTTATTTAAGACTGAAATCCTAACAACTTTTCGATCGATTATGACATTTGGTTCTGAAATTCATGTTCTCAAGAACTGGAATGCTAAATACTTTGCTGGTTCCCTGACTTTTTGGCTATAGCATAAGCAGCAAGACATGTTTTTTAATATCCAGTATATTGCCAGTATATGACAAGGATTGGCGCCAAATCTTGAACTGAAAATCATGGTTCCCGGAAATCCAGCTGGTTTGGGTGTCCTCCTTTCACAATTTGGTGAAAGTTAAGTCTTTCGTGTTCCTGAACTGACGAATTGAATCACTTAGGCGACCATCCGAGTCTTTCATCCAACTCATCTGTCATTTGAGACTGACGTACTTTTTGATTATTGCTTATTAGGGAGTGTTAGCATAAAACACGCTAAACTTAGATAGGTAGGCTACACATGGCAAATATTATTTGCATGAGTTTGCTTGCATGGGTGTGCACTCATGATATAAAGACTAGAGATGATGATTCTGAAACTTTTGTTAGACTCAGTGTTTGATAAGATTAAATTGTCATTATTGTTATTTATTATTACAGTTTATGAATCAGGGATGTTTTAATGACAATACACTGGTTGGCCAGTTGGTTACACTCAACATAAATCTAAAAGACCATAAATGCTACACTGCTGCTCTAATTTGACTGTTGCCTGTGATATTTTCATACCCTACTTCTTTTCCTTGGAGCCAGAAGGACTTGAAAATAGACAATGACACATGTGTTCCTTTTTAGGTTAGCACAACTGAGCTGTATGATGTGGTGCAGCATCAAAACCCCAAAGTTATGCCTGGGGTGAGCGTCCAAGCTCTGCGGAATCTCTGGGACCAGAAAAATGACCATCACAATGACCAAGGCAATAATCAACGGATCCAGCAGCCAAGTGACACTCTCACAGTGCAGCCACCTGCGTTGCCACTTAAATCCAAAAACAGGAAGCTGACGGGGGCTGTGTCTGTAGATCCAACGTCCCTCTCACAGGTATGACAGAAATGAAAACTGATCAATTATGAACTAGTGTTTATTCTGGAGTATTTTAGTGCAGGCAAAGATACTAGTATGAATTATTTCATATCAATGAATGTAGGTCATATTCAAGCCATCGCCAAACGAGTTGACAGAAAACTCTCTCTTCCATGCGCAATCAACAAAGGCTTACCTCATGTAGATGCATTGACAGGGTTGTTGTTATTACTCAGAATTCCTCATGGGGGCGACAGAAGTTTTTGCCAGGACGTCTTTGTAAGAATTTGTAACCTGCCTGGTTAAATAAAGGTCTAATAAAAATAAATAAAAAGTAACGCACTATAGCTTCAAGAGTTCATCTAAAGGCTACATAATGTCTAAGATGTTTCATCATTTGACAATACAAGTTTCAAGTTTAATTGCATATCAGTTACTATTTTGCTTTTAAAAGGAAACGCCTATGTGTATATTTTACTGAATACTTTTGTTACAATGTGTGTATTTATGAGCATACACACTTCAATATTGTCAAGAGATATTTGAGCTCCTTAACTGCCAACTCAAAAATACCAGAGTTGGTGTATACATATTTTATCTGTCTTGTTGTAGTTGTTAGTTTAAAAAAAAAAATCAGATCAAAATATTGGCTTCACTGGAAGTCTCGAGACTTGAGTTTAGTGTTCATGAACATACATGAAAATCTTCCTTTGTGCATCAACGTCACACAGATTAAACGTGATCTCAAGATAAACACAAATAACTCTGTGAGTAAGTGAATAAATAGATGATGTAAGCTATAATATATTTATCTGAGTATAAGGTTGCGTCATTAGAGAGTGAAAATGTCTTCCTGCTGAACAGTTTCATTTGCATTGTCAACATTAAACACTCAGTCCTGCCAGTCCAACTTTTACTACACCAAATCAACCAAAAATATAAAAGCACAACTCCAAAAAAAAACATTTACTTAGGAAGTTCATGTGAAACAGTGGCTACATAGCAGCTAGTAATGAACCCCGTGGAGAGGTTGTTTCATCATCTCGTTATTCTGGTATCATGTCTTTCAGGGTGTACCGCCTGTGCCGAAAAGAGGCATTCCTCTGAGCTTCTCCCTGAGTGGATCTCTGCCTGAAACATCATCACATCCAATTGACAGCCAGGCCGAACCAAACAGACCAGAGACGATCAGAGGAAACACAAACCCAGTGCTGCTGTCCAACAGAGACTCACTTGATGGCAATGACACAAACTATCCGGATGATATTTCTCCACCAGGGATGACATACTCTGAATTGACACACGTGGAGAGCAGAAGTAAATCTCTACCAAGACTGGACAACAATGCTGAGGAAGACGAGTACTCCAACCAGCTCAGTAGTCCCTCCTTTGCGACATCAACATCTAATAATTCAACCAATCCACTGAAGAAAGTCACCTGTCAGACCTACTCCCTCCACGATCCCAAAGACAGTTCCAGGCCGAGCGGCTCCAGGTCTGAACAGCAGGGCGATGATGTGGAAATGTCTAGGTCCAACCCACTGTACCAATTCTCTGAAGGCACGGGACAGAGTCAAGCTACGCAGGCCAATGTCATGTATGCCGAGGTCCCCCAGAGGCCGACACCTGCTGGGCTGCCGGATGACACCTACGAGCAGATACCCGGGGAGGCCACCGCGGTCCAAGGCAACACCTACGAGACTCTGGAGGATATGAAGACCAAGAAGCCCAAATCCACCTGGGGCAAAAGTGTAAGCCAGTAAAGAAAGATCAGCGTTGTTGATGTTATATATTGAGAGCAGGGATTGACTTGAAATTAACGGTTCTCTTTTTTCCTTTCCGTTTTTTTGCAGAATATTAAATGGAAGAAATTTCTTCCTGACCACAAGAAGAAGTAAATGTGACTCCAAGGACTGTTTGATATTTTGTTGGACAGAAATGAAATGTATATCAAAGAATAAATTACTTTAGCATAGCATAAAGATAGAAAGTTGAGTAGAATGCAAAAGTTTAAACACTGCAAAAAATCCCACAATACAGTATATAAATCCAAGTGTAGCCTTAATGAAATATATCTTGTCTGTATCCATCTTTTATCTCATGATTTCTTTTTTTACATTTCAATAAATAAACATTAATAAGGATGCATTGTTTTATTGCTATTGTAAGCAGTAATGGCAGTTAAGGTAGTTCACTATTTTGTCATTTGTTTATTTAGTGATTCAAGCTTTTAAAGTATCTTAAATTCATATGAATCTGGCAGCTGTGACATTGAATGGACAAAGAGGGCTATTACTGTAATAACGTATAATACTCCACAAATAGTATGACATGAGCATCCACTATTCCACACAGTAATTCTCAGACTTTTTGTGGTCGATTCATTTCGGTGTATTTTGACTTGATTGACCACAAGTTCCAGTGCCGCGATGAAACAGAAATTTGAACAATTTTAAAGATCCGTGAAGAGTCTGTTTCTAGGTATGGTGGAATACTTTTAGCCTGGCATTTCCAGACCTGCCACTATAGGCGCTGGCAAATTAAATTTGTTGCGCCTGTTGGTCTGGACACTCTCCATTGAAGCTTTTTTTAAAAAGTCCAGAAATCCTGACTCACGTTTCAATTGGTTCTATCTAATATGGGCGGGCCGGCCTTTGTATGGTGCTCTGGGGCGGACGTAACCGGATGACGACAGTGACGTGCATGCGCCGTCGAAGCCGTGATAGTAAACATCAAAGATGGCTGCGGATATGTTGTTTGAGTTTGAGACTGCTTTGGCCTCGAACCTTTACGATTTGGAAGACGGCACTCAAATCTTTCATTAGCAAGTAAGTGGAATGTTCTGTTTTGCCGACCGACCACGGCAAAAGTTTAATTTAACAGTTTAACAGCTGTTCGCTAAACAAACGGGGCTTAATACGTCACCTTGCTCATTGCTCTGATTGGTTGTAGTGCTATCCAACTGCGTGCAATGGCATTTGAAATGCACGAGTAGGAGCCGCCCTTTGAGTTGGAAATTACTATTGATCGTGGCCAGACCCTCTATCGTTCAAGATATCAGGGTCTGGATTTCCAGGCTAGAATACTGCTGCATATGTGTAAGAGGTTGTAGGAAGCCTTAAGTGCAGCCAGTGGGAGCTGTGTGAAGTCTGATGAATGTCCTTGAGTGATGTCACTTGAGTCGAAGTCATCTGGGCTGAAGTTTAAAGATGAAATATCATATGCCACGTTTTGCTTTTGAGGAAGTTGAATAAAAAAAAACTATAAAATGTTGTAGTGCAATGGTAAATTTGGGAGGTAGGCCTACTAATTTAATTCCTTCCAAGCTTGAGATTTCTTCTCGTGTTCTCTGTGCGGTCCAAAGCATCTTCTGCTCTGATGATTTGCCTTTCTTCTCAACTGCATTCACTTTTCACTTTATTTAATGTAACACTGTTGTTTCCTAATAAAGTTTCAAATTCTATAACTGTGGCATGGTTTGAATATTATTTTGATTCAGTAAGCATTTGATTTAGTTTAGTTTATTTCAGACATCCACATACAAAACAAAATGAAAAGCATGGAAATACAATAAATATGCCTGAAAAGGAGCAGGAAGAAGTATACACTTATTTAATCCTACCCCTTTCCTTAAAAAAAAAAAATAAATCAAAATATTTATTAAATAAAAAAAATAAAGCATGACACCTAACCACCACTCTAGCTTTTTTTTAACATCATAGGTAAACTTTGTACTAAAATCCATTATAGCTATAGTAGGCTACTATGAAACCAGTAGTAAAAGCATTTTTGTCAAAACATATTTACTTTGTGCTTCTACCCCTTCTCACGTTTTACAATTCTTTCCCAAAAACGTTCAAATAAAATAACAGTGTGAGGCTCAATAAGGTCAAACAATCTTACTTTAGAAAATGTAATTGAGAAAAGTTAAAAAAAAAGTACTTAAAGATTTTTGTAGGTCCATGTACTTTTACATAGGAAAAAAATCCGGTGAGCTCCGGCATCCAGCAAAAATAGAAGCAGTGCTTATATCACCGGACAGCTGGAGTAGCAGCGGAGCAGAGAGACGTTGCAGCGGAGCTAGTGGACGCTCACGCACTGACAGCTCCGATGCCGTGCTGGGGCGGAGAATGACCGGACAGGCAGCCGGTGGAATTCGGCCTCAAAGTGTTGCTGTATTCAAGGCCACCTAAACCCAGACCATGTCATGACCAACAACAACAACAATGAAGTCTAAAAGTCTACTTTATGTCTTCCATTGACAAAGGAGCTGTCAGTCAAAAGTGGATAACAGTGGCAGCACATACAGCTTTAGAACAGGACAGTGTAACCTGGTTCACAATATTTACCAGTTTACACTGTCTCTAAATTGGTTTTTATTTGTAGCCCAATATCACAAATAGACATTTGCCTCAGTAGCCTACCGAACTTACCTACTTTGCCTAGTGTGAGTGCGCCCTCGAAACATTAAAGCAAGTGTTACCTCTTCTGGACACTAGATGGCGGCGTCTTTTTCGTGTGCTGCTCATCACCTGCACGAGAAGAAGAAACTACGGAAGTACGGCTCCCAAACAGAATCCCGTTGGAAGAGTAAAACCAGGGCCCCAGGACACTGCCTTTTCCGAGCTGCGAGCATGGACTAGTGGCCAACCCATTAGTACTGCATGCTGTGAATGGGAGCTTATTTTCCCATGAGCCTATAGGCAGATTTCCGCCGTCCACACCAATACAAGCGGCGAACAAGATTGTGTCTCCGCAAATTTTTTCTGGATATCAATCATAGGCTCAAACTTATCTTTAGACCATTTACTAATAAAACTGAAGTTTTTTCATTTCAAAACGCCACCTCAAGCGTTTTATTAGCCCAACGGCTTTTAACGGCTTTCAGTTGGTTTTCGAGGGAGGAGGAGGGAGTGGGCAGCCGTGGGCAGCTGAACAGAGTCGTAGTGAAACAAATGTTTCGGTTTTCGGCCCGGTCTCCGAAAACCACTATATTACTTTCCAAAAACGGAGTGTAATATAAATATCACATATAGCGAATCATCGGGGGGGCGGGGGGAGGTTAGTGACTTATAGAAACTGCCCGCTAAAGGCTAAATCCTTTAGCTTACAATGCTACAGAACGAGAATGATTCTACATCCGCTACATCCGCTACCAGTCCGCCCGGTTGCCGCCCCCTCTTCCATGATAGGTCCATGGTGCCGCTACGTCATACGAAAAGGCGTGCCTGGCTCACATGAGAGCAGTATGGCCGCTTCCTTGTTGCTTCTTTGCGCCAATGAGCAGCTTTCATACGCTTTCACAGGAATGAATGGGCGCCATGTTTCAATACGGTGTCCATTTCTTTATATGTCCATGAGTAAAACCAACTCAGTAGATCGCGTTCCTGTCATTAAATATTTTTAAACCTTTGGAATAACCCTTTCAAAATAAGACGATGGGCACTAGAGATGACGAATATGATTATTTGTTCAAAGGTAAACGCAAAATGTTTTTTTCTCTCTCTCTCCTGTTCCGTTAGCTGACGCGCTAGACAGGCCAGCTGACTGTCAGGCTATGCTATGCTAATGTAGCCGCGGTCAACCTTTGTGCTCTGGTCTCTTTCTTCTGAGCTTCCCGAGGAGTGTCAACCAGCTCAACGAATTAACATGACACAATTCGACTCTGCTCCAAATACTGGCAGTGAAATAAAGCAGTAAATTGGTCCCGTGTTGCGTAAGTAATCGTTTAAAGACAGGGCGGATTGAGCGTTGTCCAACCACCGTTAGCCGTTAGCTGGTGATTTAGCTCCCGATCAGTGCGCGCGGACACACCTCACATTCACCGTTATCACGTTATCTTCATGGGATGTGACTAGCCCAGCGAGCAGGGCGATTAACCATACTGAACCATACCACGGAGTCGGGACATGTTCGCATTTACTTTACAGTGAATCATGCATCTTAGCAGCTAGGCTCATGTGGTATATAGTATTTATTATCTGCACTTAAGCTTTGGCACAAAATCAGGTAAATAACAACGCCTGTCACAGTAAACAAACAAGTACAGGGACAGACCCTTGAAAAGTCTCTTTAAAACACATTAAATAAGTTAATCTAAAAACAAGTCCTCGATTGGTATTAAAATATCTAACATCAGTCTTTCAAAAGTCTTATAAATGTTAAGATATGGGGAGTAGCCGAGTAGGAGAAATAATTTTTCTTGAAATTGACATTTAAAACATCAGAGTGATAGGTTGCATTTATTTGGTTTTATCATTTACAAACGCTTCTTGAAGATCAGCGCATATGATATGCTATAATGGTCACAGTGTGTCTGTGAATAGTTGATTTAATTACATTTTAATTGTATACGTTATAATAAACAATAAACCTCGAAACAAACTTGTCTCACATGTCAGGCCTGTGATGACCTGACGACCCCTCCAGTCTCTAGATAGGATAAGACGGGTAAATAATAGATGAAAGTAAATAAATAAAAGATTGCATTATAAGCTAAGCAGTATAGGTTCAAAAGATCACACAATGACAAGGAAAGTATATTATTAAAGTGAAATTGATAGAAAACAAATAAAATCAAAGAGTACAAAGTAGAAACAGGCACTATACATTATTTTGTGAAAATGACTTGAATTGATTATTTAATAGTTCAGATGCCCGACCAATTGAGCAGGTCAACTCATTGGTGCAGCTGTAATCAATAGCACAGAAATACCAACAATAATTTCACATGGGATGTTGAACTTAATTACATACGATTTATGAGCACCAATCATCAGTAAACAGTGAGTGCAGTGCACACATTTTCAACTCAAGAGCAATGTTAACACAGGGACTAAATAATGTGCATTTTCAAATATATACTATTCTTTGTTGTATTATAATGGTTCTTCCTGGATCTCTGTTTTACAGTGGTCCTTATTGGTGACTCGGGGGTGGGGAAGAGTAACCTGCTGTCCCGTTTCACCCGCAATGAGTTCAACCTGGAGAGTAAGAGCACCATCGGAGTGGAATTTGCCACGCGCAGCATCCAGGTGGACGGCAAGACGGTGAAAGCCCAGATCTGGGACACAGCCGGCCAGGAGCGCTATCGTGCCATCACATCAGCGTGAGTATAGCAGAGCAGTTCAGCAGGGCTTCAGACCAATCAATGTGATAAAGGGTCGTGTGTGGCATTATAAGGCAGCCTTTACCAGTGAGGGATTTGATTCAATATTGATATCAAAGACAACGCAGTGCAGGTTTGAGAAAAAGGGTGTGTGCCTTTCCTTATCCACATTCAGTTGTTGCCTTTTAAAAAACAGTTATTAGTGTTCTATTGTCCAAGTCGTTTAATTTCAGCTCTCATTGACTGGACTGTGACTCTAAACAGGCCTAAGAAATATCAAAATATTTTAAGAAATGACCACCAAGCAGCTGAAACAGCATCACAGCCACTATATATCCTGATGGGTTATTTTAACACGCTGACATGTAGTGATTGAAATCAGGTTTCCACAGTGCTCTGACCAAATCATCCGTCAGTGATTTGCCTCTGATTGTTAAATGTGTGATGATGATTTTGGTTCTCAAGTCTGTGCTTGTTCATCCTTGGACTGCAGGTACTACCGTGGAGCGGTGGGGGCTCTCCTTGTCTATGACATTGCCAAGCATCTAACCTACGAGAATGTGGAGCGCTGGCTGAAGGAGCTGAGAGATCACGCAGACAGCAACATCGTCATCATGCTGGTGGGCAACAAGAGCGACCTGCGTCACCTCCGGGCTGTTCCCACCGACGAGGCACGGGCTTTTGCTGGTGAGACTCTTGAAGAAATCTTATTTTTTTTTCAATAAAGCCGGAAAAACAAGGGGTTACAGTCAAACTACGTATTACAGAAAACACAAAAAAAATATTTTTTACAAGTAAAGACTTGACATGTTAAGACTATTATAGTTTAGTCTCAGATGGCTGCTCTCCAGGTGCCATGGGCTGTACTGTAGGCCGCCAATATTATATTTCTCATCGTAGTTAAGGCATATGAAAATAAAAATAAAAACAAAACATTTATAAAAGACAAGACCAAAAATGTGAGGAATTAAAATATAGCTGTCAAGTGTATCAGCTCGCCCCTGAATGGTCTAATACTCAGCAGCCTACAGTGGCCTAAGGGAAAACTGATTTATTCCAAATCATTTAAAATTTTTATTAGATTCTGTATCTGAAAATGTAAATTTTCTAAAGGTTTTGATTCATTCATTGGAATGAGAAAATGTTTGTGTCAGTTATTATGGATAATGTCATAACTGTGGTTGGCACAATTTTCACAACCACATATTTGTGTTAAACGAGTCTGCTATCTGTGGTATGTGACATATTTGAACTACTGTTAACTTGCTTTGTTGCTCAACTCTGCCCTGCAGAGAAAAATGGTTTATCTTTCCTGGAGACATCGGCTCTGGATTCCACCAACGTCGAGACGGCCTTCCAGACCATCCTGACAGGTCTGTACCAACCCACTTCTTTGACCTTTAACATATTTAAACACAACATACAACATGTGTTGAGGGAATGACACTGAGGTCAGTAGCTGTTCTTTTTAGAAGGGAGATTGCAGTGAGAGGGAAGCCAGGAGTCGAGGCTCCTGTTGCTTGGCAGAGAAGAGATACAAACAAACCAGAACCACAGCTGCTCTCCATTAACTTGACTACATAATCTGTTACCGTCCGAATGGTTTATCTTTTAGGAGTAGCAAACATTTTGTTTTCCTGAGTGAGATGACCAATTGCAAAGTCAACACTGTTTTATTATGTGTGCCAATGGTGTCTGTTTAACAGAAATGATCTAGGCTACTCTTTTTTTTCTGTATGAAAACAAACAGGCTCCACAGGGCGAGATAAAAGATAAAACGTTTTCTTCATTTGGTTTAACAGCAGCTAAGGATGGTGATTGATGTCACACTCGTCTTAGGGAGAAAAAAAACCTTTGTCTTCCTTCCTTTGCATGTATCTGTGCTCCAGGTCAACCTTTCTTTGTGGTTTTACTGAAAGACATTTAATGATTGGGAGAAAAACACACTGATCACTGGTTATTTTTTTAAGGGGAAAATACAGATGTTCGATTTAACCATAAATAATACATTTTGATTGTTTGAGCTTAGAACTCACGTCACAATCTGCTTCCTGTCAGTCACTTGGCACCCACATAAAAAGATGGATCCACTCAACTAAAATCCTTTTGCTCTGACACATGCCTGTCATGCAGTTAAAAAAAAAAAAAAAAAATTGATTCCAGTCTGTTTTGTCAGAATGTAACCTACACTACATAGAGGGAGGTAAACCCTGCTGTAACTCTGTGCTATGCTCCTCCCGTCCTCCATCAGAGATCTACCGCATCGTGTCCCAAAAGCAGATGTCTGAGCGCCAGGAGAGCGACATGTCCCCCAGCAACAACGTGGTCAACATCCAGGTGCAGCCCACTGAGAACAAACCAAAGATGCAGTGCTGTCAGAACATCTAGCCCTGCCGACCTGGATCTGCTGCTACTCCCCCGCGCCCCCCTCCCCTTTTTCCCCCCCTCTCTCCACAGTTCTTTGCCTCCCTCCCCCCCTGTCCCGCTCACCACTCCTCAGCCCCCCGCCCTCAGAGAATAGACTGCCTCAGTGTGTGGTGTGGGAGGGACGAGCCATGGCTTAAAGGCTGTGACCCCAACTCTGCACCTAATCTGTACCTGCCTCCCGACCCCTAACCCAGCCCCTAACCCCTCCCCCCCTGCCCCAGGTAAATATATCCCTGTATAAGAAGTCACCGCGTGGGGTGCCTCCCCCCCACCACCCCAAGCAGAGCCCCTCTGATGTTAGGCTACTGCAGGACAGCAGGCAGCAGGCATTTCATATCACTTTAGATTTCATTACTGTAGATGCGCTGACATGTCACAAAAAATGTCTTAATATATGAATGTGATTTATTTTCTTCTCTTTTGTTCATACTTTGTGCTCCTGTTCATTTCTCCACTTTTTTTTTTTTTTTTAAATAATCTTTCTCTGTCTTGTATTATATATCTACTGTTAGGTATATATGAATTTAAAGCACATCAAAGTTGCTCTGAAGTGTATTCCTATGTACAAGCTTCTCCTCTGTCATTTTAGGCTCCCCCTCTCCTCTTTAGTGCAATTTACTGTTTTGGAAACCATGTGGATGTATGGAGCACCACGTTAGACACGTGTGCTCCGGGAAGTGTCATGCCATTTGAGAAATGATTGCTGTGAATATGACGCTAGTGAAACATAGAAACCTTTGCCGTCGCAGAGCTCAGCGTTTGCGCAGTGGGAGGACTGGGTGTGAGCTTGCATGTAGCGCGCAGCCTTGTGAGCGTTGTTGTCACCGTGTTTACAGCGGGCGGCAGGTTTGGGGCCAGCTTTGCATGTCTTTAAAAGATGGCACTGGACTGTGCTGCATGTTTTTAACAGGTGAAAGACTCAACCTGGACTCTTTATGTGGAACACTATCATAAATTATAATTTTAGGCTGAACACAACTCCTGCACATTGGATTTGAATGTTTTCCCTCTTAAGTCCAACACTAAGTCTGAGTGTGGCATCATACAGAGTTTAAACTGAGAAGGATTTACTGACTGAAGACACATTAGTCCGTCTCCTGCTCTAACATTAGGAGAGCAGTATGCATTCTTGCCATTTAACTCCAACTATGCAGAAACTAGCACATGGCTGTTTGGATTTTCTTTTTCTTAATACACTCTATAGCAAATGAAGGAATTAAAAACGGCAAAAGTATGAATAACTGCGGTGGTATTCTTGTATGATACTCGATGCTACATAATCATCCAAATCTCCTGTAGTCTAGCAAATTAGGCTTTGCATGTATCCACGGAACTGTAGTTAAAAGCACTGAGAAATTAAGTAAACTAGTAAAATGTCTTACACCCACAAGGGTGGGATTTTATGAGCGTGAAATTGTGAAAATCTTGCACTGAACCTTAATAGTCAATATAGTACACATGCTTTCTTGCCTAGGATTAGATTTGTCCTGCACATTGAGAATCTGGACTTCTTTTGTCAGTTTGGATGGTGCCACTTCTCAAAAACCAATATATAATGTTCAGCGCCATAGAACCTTGGTCGAGTCTCAAGCGTCTTTCCATAAATCCTCTTACTGGATTGAAAATAATTGACAAAGTTTCTCCTCTGTCGGCCTTTGCGATGTGAACACAAGGAATCGAGATAAAAACCTGAGGGATTCAGCCACATTCTCGCTAACTTCTGGTCACAGTGCCTCCTTCACCATGCGTACCTGTCGGAAAACACCTTCCATTCACCCGCTAAAAACCCACCATCATACCTGCCTTCCCCTTAACCAATAACCTGTTTTTGTCTCTCCCTTAAAGAGGCAGACAGCTGTGTTGTCCCCATCACATTAAGCCTATGTACACCGAGCTGCCTCTGAACTCAACACAATGCATGGCTTTCTGTACGACTGCGACTCTGTCGTATCGCCTTATGTAGCTAACATTGTCATTACTGTCCATGAAATCTGCTGAGGGTTAGGCTTGGCTGGCCAGGATGACGTGCTTAGCAAGCTAATTGTTGTGCCCAGTCCAGTCTGTAAACTGACAGATGCCTCGCTTAACAACCTACTAGTTAAAACTCCTGAAGTGTGTGCTCCGTTAAATTCCCAGGTTATAGCTGTGTCGCTGTGTGATGGTGTTAGCAGACATACAATACCTGAACTTGTGTGTGTGTTTGTATGTGTGTGTTTAGAGGCAGAGGGTAGATCGGAAGCTCTGGAGTGAGCCTGGCTGGCGGTGCCAGTGGCGTTTTTTGTTTGAACAGACGGCACCTCCAGCCAAGCCTCTCCAGACTCACTAGCTGGCAATCTGTGGACAAAGTGATTCCTTTATTCTGAAAATATGATTTCTGATCCTGTGTCATTTACCTCCATTGATCTGTGTTTTTTTAAGAAGTGTGTTTTGATTTTTTTTTTTACTATATTGAATTCTATAACTGACTGTAATTCCAGTGTAAACGTATAAGAGTGAAATGATGTAATTTCAATGAATTTGGAGGGTAAAATGTGAGAGGGGGGTCAAAATGAATGGTTTTATGTTTTGTACAGATTGATAAATTGTACAATTGTGTCTATATCTTAAGTTATCGGTTCATCTTAATAAAGCGCACCAGTCATAAACCTTTATATGATGTTGTATTTTACTTGTGATATTGTTACATCATCTAATTAATGCTGAAACT